>NC_143551.1:79479500-79797500 GCF_054136105.1 Typopeltis vanoorti | reverse complement strand
CCTTATTTACATCTAGTTTACTCAACTCCCCAAACACCTCTTGCTCACTTACAGTCAGTCTCTCCTCCCCATCATCAACTGCTCTTAATCTCTCCATGAAGTCACATTCACAAGATTGAAAGATCTTTATGAACTGCTCATTAAGCATCTCCACCACACATTCTGCAACAGCTGTCTTTATACCATTTCCTCCAATCAATGTCATCCTTCCATAATCATTCTTTCTTTTGCTGGCTACATATCGAAAGAACTCCCTAGGATTCTTTTTAGCTTCATTAGCTAACTGCTGTTCATACCTCTCTTTAGCTACTCTCACCAACCAAGTCACCCTCCTTGCCTGGTCTTTGTAGACCTCATGAAATTGGTTACTTCCACTTCTCTTATGCTGCCTCCACAATGCCCTTTTTCTCTGTATTGCATGCTTAATTTCTTTATTCATCCATCTCACACCTACCTTATTTAACCTTCTCACCCGTGGTATACATTTAGACATTGCATCCACTAAATATTTTTTGAAAATCCCCCAAGCTGCATTGATCTCTTTTCCAGCTAATTCCTCATTCCATGCTACACCTGCAAGCTGTCTCCTGAGCTCTTCATAATCACCCCCCTTGTAGTTCCACATATACCATTTTTTCACAGGGGTCCTTGCACTGCTGGCAACCACCCAGGTAATCACCTCATGGTCACTTTCACCAATTGGTGGATGATTTGATACCTCATTGATAATTACATCCTCCGATGAGATGACCAAATCCAAGACCCTTAATCCTCTTGTGCCCTCTGTTACATACTGTCTGAGGTAGTTATCCCTCAAAAACTCAAGAAACTCATTTTCTTTACTTCCAGTTGCTATCTCTTCATTCCAGTCTATATTGCCATAATTAAAATCACCCATAATGATCACCCTTTTCTTATTTGCTTAGCTTATTTGACTATACATTTCACTATCACCACCATCCACATTACCAGGTCTATAACAACATCCCACCAAGTATTTGATTCTATTCACCTCTATCTCACACCATACTACCTCAAAACCACTGGCCCCATTTCCCTCTTGCATCTCTACCTTGTATGGACATAACTCTTTCTCTATCATCAATAGCACTCCCCCTCCCTTTTTACCCCTTCTATCCTCACGAAACACATCATACCTTTCCATCTCTATTCCTGTCAGGATGTCATCCTCATCTAACCATGTCTCACTTATTCCGACAATCTCTGGGTGCACAGACGCAATTAGTGCAACCATTTCATCCGCCTTGTTTCTTATACTTCTAGCATTGGTATACAAACACAACAACTCATTTCTGGATCTACAGCTAGTTCCACTGATACCACTCACTCGATGTGATCTCTCCATGCTGGACTGGGGCCATTTCCCTTTCTGCTTCTTCATTTTAGAACCCTTTGCAATTCCATCTGTTTCCTTTCAGAATCCAGGACAAGGCAAGTGAGCAAGTGACTAACGGTGGACTGAAGGGTTCAGTCCACCGTAAGTCACTTGCCCCCCCCCGTTTAATTTGTACACTAATGATGTAGAAGCTGATTTAAGGGAAATATTCAGTGCAGGATGACTTCAATACACTGGCAGCATGAACAAAGTATAATGACAACTGCTTTAATGTTGCCAAGTGTTGAGTCATTCACTTGGGGATGAACAGATCACAAGTCATGTACTATAGTGATGGAACTAGACAGCAGGGATTGGAGGGGGAGGGTGATTTTAGCTTCTAAACTTAGTTGAAGTTTAGAAGGCATGCTGTAAAGGCAGCCAAAATAGCACAGATTATATGGATGTTGAAGAATGCACCAAGCAATAATAGGGAGATTATTATTTCCTTTTTTACGACTTTAATAAGGCCACATCTGAACTGCTGCACACAGATCTGGTTGCCTGGATTCCTTGGAGATGAGGAGGTGGTAGGGAGGATCCATATACAAGCAACTAAGATTGTGATGTGTGTGTGTGTGTGTGTGTGTGTGGAATGCTTCTTATGAGGATAGATTGACGATCTGTGTTACAAAGACCGCTACATTAAATGGGAATTTCCCCCTACAAAATAAGTGTTCACACTTCATGGTTTATATGAATTTACATTTATTTTACTTATTCATGGTTTACGCAAGTTTACTTTATTGAATTTGATGAATTTTCAGAATATAACCCTTTTTAATAATAACTCCTTTAAATTATTATTATTATTTAAGAGCTCTAGGGAGTCAAGGACTCATTGAGGGAGACTATAAATCACCCAAACCAGCTATCATACCTTCCTTTAAATTCATTCACTCTAGATGTACTCACTATACCTAAGGGCAAATTATTCCACTCACTCACTGCTCTCTGGAAGAAAAACCTAGCTCTTACCCCTTTCTTGACTGCAAATAAATTTAACTTCCATGGATGCCCCATGTTCTCTCCTCACCTTCCATATAATGAATATTACCGAATATTCATTATTTTCGTTTCTAAGTAAATTATTAAATAGGATTTTAAAATAAACAAATTAATATTGTTTTCTCCCCATGTTCTCTCCCCACTTTCCATATAACGAATATTACCGAATATTCATTATTTTCGTTTCTAAGTAAATTATTAAATAGGATTTTAAAATAAACAAATTAATATTGTTTTAAAATTATCATATATGTTGGCGTATAAGACAATATTTGAAGTTAAGAAAAAATTTACTGAAGTATGGGATTGTCTTATACTCTGGGTACTGTACCTTTGAATTTGGGTGATGGAAAACATCACCAAGCGATCATCTAACTCCTACAGTAATGCATTCTGTGTTGAAGTGTTATGTTAGACTCATACTATGTTCTAATAAGCTTTTGTTTTTATATTACATTGGTTAGAATATTAATATACTGATATTACTATTAACACCAAACCTTCATGGAGTCACACGAGTATTGAGTTTAAACTCATTCAGTGTATCCTCATTCACTACAACGTCAGAAGATGCATTCCACTCACCAACCACTCTCTATGTAAAGAACCTGCTCCATATGTCCCTGCTCACATCCTCCTACTCTCCCTTCTCCCAGTCTATGAAAATTTTCCTCCACATTAACCTTGTAGCAACTCTTTACCAACTTAAATGTCTCAATCATATCCCCTCTCTTCCTCCTATTCACAAGACTTTGCAAACTGCATACCTTCAATCTTTTACAGTCCTCTCCAGATCCTTTCCAATATATCTTCATCGCTATGAAAATCAGAGGGCCAAATCTGTGCACAATAATCATTATGAGACCTGATAAATGTCTTCTATAATGAAACCAGAACCTCTCTATTTCTTCATGTTACAGTCTTCCACACCATTATCATAATCTGATGTGATGATTTTACAACTTGTGAAAAGTGGCCTCAACTTCAGATCTTTGTCCTCCACTGCTCAATGCCTCTTATCTCCTAAACTTTTTCCAAAATTTCCCTATTAAGTGTATATTTTGCATCCCACTTGTTGCCTACCAAATTTCAGAACCTTACACTTTGCATCATTGAAATGACAGTTCCATACTGCTGTCCACTCATACAATCTATTAAAGTCTTCCTGCAAGGCCACAATATCTGCTTGATTCCTCATCACTCTCCCCAGTTTTGCATCATCTGTAAGGAGTTGTATATCACCAGTTAAATTCAATATCATTAATATACAAATTAAATAACAATGGTCTCAAAACAGACCCTATGGCACAACACTAGTGACTTTCCTCTTCTGGGATAGTGCACCACCATCAGGGCCGGCTCAGATGTTTGGTTTTTCGGGCCTCAGAACGAGGGCCTGCAATTTGATAATAGAATTTTTGATGTTTCAGAGATGCAATGATATGGGAAATATTTTAATTCAATTTATATTGATTCTTTATCCTTTTATCATTGCCGGTATTGGGCACCGGCAATGATAAAAGACACTGGCAAATACAAGGGGCCCCACTAATAACTTTTTCCCAAGGCCCCGCAAAACATCCAGCCGGCTCTGACCTCACCCAACTTGGTGATACCTATCTGAGAGCTAGTTGCCTATCCAACTCATTAATCTATCATCCAATCCCATCTGTTCCAGTTTACTTACCAATTTGTGGTGGCAATCTATCAAAATCCTTTGCAAAATCTAAGAATACCATTTTATTATGCATCTCCCTTGTCCAATACATTCATCACCTTGTTATAGTACATGGTACATGTTATAATACAAGTTGGTAAAACATGACCTCCCTTTAACAACCCATGCTGACAAGCACAGAGAATATATTGCTGTTATCAGCCCACTTTTGTATGCTACCTCTTACCAACCTCTCCATTACCTTAACTACAACTCCAGATATACAAGTCAACCGATGATTTGTAGCCTTATAGATAATTTCTTGCTTTTGTAGAGTGGAACAATTTTACCTTCCTTCCACTCCTTTGGGACTGGTACTGTTGCAAGATTCTTGTTAATCAGGTAGGGAAAGACTGATAGAAATTCTCTGGAACATTCCCTTAAGACACATGGTGATATGTTTATTAACTCTTATTGTCTTATTGACACCTAGTTTACTTAACTATTCATGTACCTCTTGCTCTCTCACCAGTAAATCTTCTCTCATTTCATTCTCCACACTTGAGCTTCTAATTTCACACTGAAGATGAAACACCATGATGAACTACTCATTGAATAACTTGACTTTCTCCTCCGTAACAGTTCCAATCAACCACTTTCATCCATTAACATCATCTTACCATAATCATTCTTCTTTTGCTTGCTCCATATCAAAAAAAAACTCCCAAGGTTTTTCTTCAAGTCTTGGCCTGATTTGTTAATTTCTGCTTATACTGCCCTTTTGCTGTACTTCCCAAGGACTCCCTGGAGTCGCCCATAATAATAATAATAATACTCCTCATTTCTTGCTGTACCTCCATGTTGTCTCCTAAGCTTCTCATAATCACCAGCCTTGTAATTCCACATATATATCCTTTCCTCACTGAAGTCTTCACATAACTAGCTGCAACCCAGGTGATCACTTCATGATTACTCTCACCAACTGAGGGGGAGTATGAAACCCCCATTCACAATTATATCTTCTGATGAAATGATCAGATCTAAAACCCTCAATCCTCGTGCACTCTCCTTTACATATACTGTCTTAAGATAGTTGTTTCTCAAGAACTCAAATTCATTTTCCTTATTACCAAATGCTATTTATGCTAATGCTAATCAATAGAATTACTCTTTCCTTCTTCATTAACCCAAGTTGCTTATACATTTCTTCATCACTACCTTCCATGTTTCCTGGCCTATAGCAACATCCAATTAAATATCTCTTCCTGTCACCCTCCACTTCTCATTACACTGCCTCAAAATCATTGCCACTATTTCACTCTTTCATGTCTACTTTATGTGGACATAATGGACATAATTCCACATAATTCACATCTGCTATCATCAGTAGGTAGCACTTCCCTCCTTTCTTGTCCTTTCTATCCTGTAAAAAGCATTGTACTTTCCATTTCTATTCCTGTCAGTGTATCATCCTCATTCAACCATGATTCACCAACAATTTTGGAGTGAAATAATACAATGTACAAATTATAACATAAAATTACCATATATAGTATTGTACTGTAATAAATAATGAAACATAAGTTACAGTGCTTCAGAGTGCAAAGACATGGAACAAGAGTAATTGTTCAAAGCTGTTGCTTTATTAATTGGACAATTCATCAGAAGGGGCAGGGGAGATTAAGTAAATCAACAACAAATTCAACAAACTGTCCTTAGAATGGGTCACCAGATGCTTAACTTGTGAAAGATTTAGGCTCATCTCTTGGAAGGGGGGGGGAGTAGGAATGGACTTCTTTAAAAATTGGTACATTAATCTGCACAGTATACCTTTCTTTTTATGCATAAATTTCTCTGTAGCAAGTAATTGCAGCTTGCATCATTATGTCTACCTTGCTAAATCTCTTCATAGTGGTGTCCATTACCTCAAACAACTGAATTGCCTTATTAACAGAGGCAAATGCGTCTGCCAATTTTTTCACTTTCATGTAAACTTTTTTTGGGGAATTGGCTTCATGTTCCTCTGTTTTTTTTATCTCTCTTCTTTTGCAACATTTTGTGCTTCTAGCTCTATAAGGTCTTCATTAGCAAGCTCTTCCACAGCTTCCATCAATTGTTGTACATCTTTATTGTCAATCTCCAACTCTTTAGCTAACAGAACTATCTTGCCAACAATTTCTTGTAAGGCTTTGTTTTTGCCTATTCCTGTGAAAGTATAAGCATATATTTTAAGCAAATTTTTTCAAACATCATTCATACACTCTGCTGTCACTTCATTCCTTGCTGCATTTATATTCTTTGTACCATGCAAGATGTATTCCTTCCAAAAGTCACTCAGGGTTTTTTACTCTCTCAGTAGCAGCAATAACCTGAAAAAATAATGCCCTGAAGGTGGCAATAATATTCTGGGTCCATGGGTTGCAGGAGGTGGTGTTTGGTGAACATGTTAAAGGGATAGCCATCATTTATAGTACAAGTGGTTGTAAATCACATACATTGTAAGTCGAGGATTGACTGTATACTGATGTGATGCTACGCATACCAGCCACTGAATTAGGAATTTTTATTTAATACCATGTTGGACCTCCTTTAGCCTGAATTACAGCACATATGCAATTTGGCATAGATTCCACAAGGTGTAGATTGCATCTACATCTACAACATACCAGACAATCCTTTAACTTGCTCAGATTTGACATAAGAGAACTTTGTTCTCGGATCTCTTTTTCAAACATGTCCCATACATTTTCAATAGGGGTTCAAATCCAGGCTTTGTGGTGGGCAGGGAAGATGGTGGAAGTCAGTGTCATGCTTGTTGAACCACTGCTGAATAATTCTTGTGTGATGGACAGTAGTATTGTTGTCCATGAAACAACCATCACCTGCTGGATAACAAGTCAACATTGCAGGATGGACTTGATTGACAACAATGTTCAGATATTCATTAGAGAACACCCAGCCTACCAGCAATATCAGAGTACCTGTTCCATACCAACAGAACATGCCCCACACTATGACACCACCTCCAGAACCTTGAGTTGTGCTTATAAGGCAAGCTGGGTTCATTGTTTCATGGGACTCTCACCAAATTCTCTGCCTACCATTAGTATAGGACAAGATGTACCATGACTCTTTGACCACATGACTTTTTTTCAGTCTTCCAGTATCCAGTCAAAGTGTTCCTGACACCACTGTAGATGAACTTTCCATTTCTTTGTAGAAATCAGTGGTTTCTGTATAGATGTGCAACTGTTAATACCGATCCTCTTAAATTCCTTGCAAATAGTTCGGTGTGATATGGGTCAGGAACAGCCTTCATTAAATGCTTCAGTCAATTGCTGCACACAGGAAGTTCTGTTTGTCCATACAAGCCTTCTCAGATGATGCCGATCGTGTCTTAGACAAGCAATGTGGGTTATTTTTCCACTAATTAAATACCCAAGATATCTCACCTGTTGAGAAACCAGTCAGCTCTGCTTTTTTCAAAATTGTAGCTACAGCAGATGGGCACCCACAATAAGCCCTTTATCACACTCCAAAAGATCCTTTGTTTTTTCCATGTGATGAACACTATTGAGGATTACTGACCAGCAGCATTCTTAAATAGTTGCCTAGAACATGTGACCAAATATTTCACATATATGTTGCATAAATGATGTTCACATACATCTGTATAAAGATTTCTAATTCAGTGACCAGTATGTGTACTTCACTGACTACATATCACAATCTTATTCAAGAAGCATAGTAATAATGGCAGTTGTATCTTAAGCAAAAATTAATATATAATAATGCCATTAATACCATATATTAGAAAGCATGTGAAATCAGTATAGCAATTTTTTGTTATACTAATTTCCTTGTCTCCTCCAGGGGGGGGGGACAATGAAAGTATTAGCAATCCTGTTCCCCAAGAATATTTTAACTCTTAAATATTTATGTTCTTTCAGATGTCTATATTGATAAGTAAGCAATAATTATACACAAAACATTATATACTCATTAAAATTTATTGGCATTATCCCACAATAATACAGGACGTAAAAATTTGGCCAGTATAAAAAAATATTCTTCAGCCAGGCATCTGTGTCACCAAGTTCCAGCAGAAATGTCCAATGTACTCATAGAGATTTCATAAAGAAATATCAGAGTTCAGTTTTGTTTATCTACTGGACACTTGATCACAGGATATCTTCAACTGAAAATTAAATACTATTCCATTTCTAATAGACACTGGCTCACAAAGAAAAACCCTGTTCTGAAGAGCTGAAAGCACTCTTGATGCCTAGCAGCACAAATTACTGCATAGTTAGAGTCTCTGTACATCTACCTTTGGCCTCAGAAAAAACATCTGTGAAAGTCTAATAACAGTGACATTTTACATGAACAAGGCATCTGTTTATGAAAGTAAATAAAACTCAGTGGTTTGTAAACAGAGGTCAATGGCACAGATGTCAATTTTTATGCAAGTTTTAAAACTACAAAATGTATTTTATACAAACCATGATTTGACCATAGTTATTAATACAGGCTTAAAAAATCAACAGCTTTACATTCCTTTTCTTTACTCAACACAACAATTCTGAGAAACATTCAATCACAAAATGCCCACCAGCCTTGACAGCTTCATATATTGGAAGAAGAGCACTTCTGAATCAACAAAAATTATTATTTTTTTTGTACATAACAAATTACAATGTAGTAAAGAGTGTAGTGGAAGAAAATCTACCCTGTTTTGTAGTGAAGCCAACACCACAGGCTTTCCTCCACCCTGCAAAGTATGGAACATGCATAAAATTTGAGAGACCCTGCTGCATGATTCATACATAAAAGTCACAGTTTAGCCAAGCTGCTGGATTAAAGCAGCGGCCACTGATACTAAGTACTACAAATACCTGGCACTGATGGTTGATTTGTTCCAATAAAACACTGAACAGTTCACAAATAACTGCAAATGTGTATGTGTGCATAGCATGACAGAAGAAAGTGGCACGGAGTCACACAAGCAAATTCTGTAGGACGTAATGAAACCTTGTATAACGAAATTTCAGTTATTTTTTAATTACAAGAAGGCAGTTGCTCTCTGGCTCATATTTCCTACATCGGGGGTCCATATATAACAGTTCATTTTGCCATCTACTCCTACTATCATATTTAACAGAATACACATATCAAAGCATGCCTTGATGAGATCACAGGTTGACCGAAACATGGAGCATACACCATGCAGATGTTTAGGACTTCTGAACTACTATATAATTATTTTTCTGGCAGCTGGTACCGATTCATATATGTCACAGTGGCTCATCATGTTTTAAGCACATTATTCATTGCCAATGTGCTATATCGGCTGTTGAACACAACTGGAGATCAATTATAATTCACAATATTTTAATTGCTTCAGCAGTTAGCAGACCGATGACTGTTCACCATTAAGTGTACATGAAACTATTTCTAGTTTGTGAGCAAGGTGTAATCTTTGGCATCCTGGATCAGACTCTAGTGCTTCCAGAATCTAAAAAAAAAAAAAAAAAATTTATAATCAAAATACAATAATTACAAGATTATTACAAGAAAACAACAACAAAAAGATAAACACTATTAGGTTAAACAAGGACAAACTGTTTAGTAATATGGAGAAGCATCGGTAATCTTATGAGATGTGACCTACCATTAATATGAAGTATGAGGTGTGACCTACTGCTTAGTATCAAGTATGTAGAATTTTATTGTCCTATGTTATTTACATTAGACTATTGGCAGGATTTGCATATGATATTGCTGAATGTAGCCTTAATGTCTCGAATGAATGCTTCAAATCTGTTCGTTGGGTTAAGTCTGCGCCACCAAGTTTCAAGGCACCTTCTGCCAAGGTGCCTTGGCAGAAGGTCGAGGGGGGGGGTTGTCCCATGCATTTTTCTCTACATCTTCAGTTTCAGATCTCCCTACAGCCTTTCAATTAGCTGGGTGTGTGTGCTCCAATTATTGGGTCAACGAAGTTCTCACTATGGTTTACAGTTTGGTGTACATAGCCATGAGTTTCTAAGCCTCTGTAAGCCAACATTCGTCAGAATGGAGGGTGTTCCAAGTCATGATAATGGAGTGAAGAGTTTGTCTATCTCGATGCTCTACCACAAAGAATCGATGCTCGACAATCCAATCAGAAAGTTTCTGGACCAGCCCAAAAACCCATAGCCCTTCTATCCTTCTACCATTATTCTCTGTCCAGGAGGCACTTCCTGAAGGAGAGCTTTCTCGTAACTGCCAACATCTTCCATACGTGCAGTTTCATGGTCCCCGAGAAGCAATCTCCCTCAATTGCCTTTTCGCTTTCCTCGCAATAGAGTTTCATTCATCTGAATAACCATGCCAGGTTCTTCTATTTTGTCTCTCTTCTCCCAAAGTCGAAAGGGAACATCATGGCAGAGGTTAAACCAGTTTACTACCGCTTGGTGGCAGTGACCAGTAAGTTCTTCCACTTGTGCAATAGACAGATCGCTACACCACAGAAACGCAACCTCCAAAATATCCTGTACAGAAAAGTTGCTGTGAGCTCGGCCACAGCTATCTAAGTAAGTGAAAAAGTTTTGAAACGACGAACCGATTGTGTTGATTGGCACCCTTTCCTTTTGCACTTGAACCAGGATAGCTGGTGACGGTCCTATCTCGCTTTCTCTTCTTTCGAATGGCCATCTTTGTCTCTCCTCCACATCCCAATCTTGTACACTGAGGCATAGCAGCTTCATCTTGAAAAACGGCGTTCTCGAAGCCAGGTTACTGCGTTTTCCTCACTGTTGATGATTGTGTAAAATACTCTGCTTGCATCTTGACATTTACTATCCCTAGAGTAATCCTCGAGTAGCTTGCCCTTATATATACAGCCAAGTCTATCTCCTCTCATGATGTGACATTTACTATCCTTAGAGTACATCCTAGAGTAGCTCGCCTTTATATATATATAGCCAAGTCTATCCCCTCTCGCAATGTGTCTATTCCTACAGTAGGTCACACTTCATACATGACATGCATTGGTAGATCACATGTCATACGATTACCGAAGCATCTTGGAAGAGCGAATTTTCATGACAAAATAATTATGCTATTTTCACATCATATTTTCTCTGTAGTCATATTATGGTTGAATTGGCTGAAACAATTATGGCCATGAGGCAAGTATATTAATGTCTGTCAACTATGTGTGTGTACTGGCTAGTCTCCTAGTCTTGAGATGAAAAATTGCACTGTCTGTGAAGGAAAAAATACTACCACTGTACGAGAGCAGCTAACTTAATTTAAAAAGCGCTCGAAATGGTTTCTCATATACTAGATGGAAAAATGAAGGAAAAATTCCTTTGATATTTCTCAAACTATGCTATAGAGCTGCTACCAAGTAGATGACAGCAGCTTGGTTTGAGTGTCACCCGAGTATTTAAGTACTTTTTACTAGGCTTCTTCTACTTAATACTGAGTCTCACACTGTGGAAGTGAGGTTTTCCCCTTAAAAAAAACAAAAAACTTACCAATAAAATACATGCAGCTTTTAAGTATCCACACATGTTGAGAAATGAATGCATTATGAGCCTCAACATTTCTATAACAACTCAAAGCCAAAAAAGATCTGAATCTGATATGATTATAAATAGATACAGAAGGTAAAGATGTGACACTGATTCAAGGTTAGACCTCCATAATTACTTTAATTTAAAGCAGCCAATTTTTTTAGTTAGTTTCTTGTGTATAGCATAGTAAGATTACAAGCAAGTAAGTCAAACTAATGAGCCTCCACAGCTCATTTGATATAGAAAAAACCAATATTCCCTCTAATTTTTGTCAGCCCATGTGTACAGGAAAAACATTCTGTGCAAAATTTTCCAGTTTCAGACTCAACATGTGTGGTAGCCTGTCAATACCTCAAAATAAACTCTTAATATGATAAGCCTAAAATTGGTGACAACATCTCTATTAAAAGATCATGCATGTTGCATGCTAAATATTTTTATAAGAGCAAATATTTAGATATCCTTGTCATATCTAAATACATTTGTCCAAACACTCGAATTTAAATGAATTTGCAGTTTTTCTGCTTTAATTTTGACAGTGTCGTTTTGAGGATTTAACACACTGCAACTGCTACTGTAATGTTTTTCATATTAGTGTTGCCCCTTTTTTGTCTAATTATAACCTGTAAAATTGTAAACACTAAATTAATTTGCTTAAATCCACATAGCTACAAAAATCTATCACCATTTGCATGAGCTCAAGTAACCGTATTATCTAGACAGTAGACCTAAACAAATATGCCTGTACAACTTGCTGATGTCAGTTTTAGTTTAGCCACACAGCACAAGCTAAAAGTAACTAATTAGGGTATATTAAGTTGGAATGGATTAAAGTAATATTGGAGTGGAGAGAATTGGAGAAATTACTAAATAAAATAAGTGACAAGTATGATTTGTCATATAATTTGCTTTTTTTAATAGTGCATTCAAAAATTATTGACTGTAATGAGAAACTCTGAAAGCAAAAGTTTTTTGCATGCAGTTACTAATCATGTGTATCCCCTTTTTGACTGGTGTGCATGTGTACAGCTTAGAGGGAACACTGAACCAAGTCTTTTGATGGAAACACTTAAGTTTGAATCCCGTCAAGAATGCACAGAACCTTTATTAGTTCTTCAGCTAATTCAACTTCAAATGACGGTGAGTTAGCTGGTCTCATAAGGAGATAGCAGTGTTGATTTTATCCCACAACCAGGCAAACTGGTCAGCAGAACACACACACACAACTTCCAGACAAAAATACATTATAGCCAATAGTAATATACTGATTTCATAAGATGGTGCCACATGCCCATGTGGACATCCCAGCTGTTGTATAATCATATGCTAAATAAATAACCAAATCAATCAAAAATTTTAAAATTAAAACATGTTGTAACTCAGACTTTAATGTAGGATAATAGCTCAGTCAGAACTTCTATTGGAATCCAACAGGTATATGGACAAAAGCAACTTTTTATATAAATGCTACCTCAGAAATTTTGTAAGTAAATTACTTCTGTTTGTGAGGCCAATTAGATAAATGGGAAACTGTGTTCTAGAGACTAAACATGCAACTTTTTCAAGCTACTTCAGGCCACCCCTAAAGCAGAATAGTGGCTTCTTACTGGGCAATAAAATTCATCTACCATCTTCACAAAACATCTACACTTTTGGCAAATCTGAACCTACAGACTGCTGGTTAGAGAGCAGATATGTTTTTTGTTCAGGTTGTTAGGCTGGTGAAACAAAAATAATATGATGGGTATTATTAAGATTACATTCAAGAACCTGGAATGCTTAAGATGGTCATTCCTAATCCTGTTTATGTAAGTTATGGGAGTTTTTCCACTACAAAACAGCACCTATGAAAAACTGGTTTTGTTCCAAAAATGATCTGGCAGCCTCTTGATATCTTACCTAATCTTGATGCAGATATTTACATGCCAATGTCTCACAAGCTAAGCACTTGACACCTCCCCACACACACAAACATGTTCTCTCTCTCAAAAAAAAAAAAAAAAAAAACGTAAAACCCAAAAGGGCCTAGAGAACAAGAAAAATCACATGCTTGATGAATATATATGAGAATTGTACTTTGTATGTTGATCTTCTGTAATCAGAAATTTTGTACTGATAAAAAAATAAGGCAGTGTACCAAACATTTTTTTTTTAAAAAATCAAATGAGTGTTATTGCAATTTTCAAGGTTTTGTAGGACAACCAATTCCATAACTAGCATACGAAGAGAGAGGTAATGTGTGATTTAAGCTGTTAAAAAAAATATAAGTATTATTAGTAAGGAAAGATATTGTGTTTATTTCATTACCAATACTGGTTTTTAAGTTTATACTATTCTAATTGATGATTTTTTGTATGATTGTGTGGTATTTTGTTAGGACTTTATTGTCTTAGTATTGTATCCAACTGTATTGATTGTATTCGACATGGCAGCTGCCAGTTTTAGCATCTCATTCAGCCCACCACCATTTAAAGACTATGTTATTCATAGCATAGTTGATAATTTTATAGCTTGCTAAGCATGTGGTGTATACATCCAGTTGTTTAAAAATGTGGCAAGTGTGGGATAGGAATGTGTATTTGTGCATGAAATGTAGGCAGTGTGGAAAGTGCTAGAAAACATAAGTATGTTGATCTTGGGATTTAGCAGCATCAGATATAGTGCTTCAGAAATGGCTGAAATTCAATGTGTTGATACCAGTAGTGTGTTGGAGAGGAATATTAAAGATGTACATATGAATTTAACCTTGAACAGTGTAGCAGATGGGGATAGTTTGTCTGATGGCCATAATTGTCTGTGTGTGTGTGTGTGTGTGTGTGTGTGTGTGAATGTAAATTGAAAGCCGAATGTGTGAAGAGAAATAGAACTGCTGAGAAAGGAGATGGAAGGAATGAACACTGAGATGAGGAGGGTGAATGAAGATAGGAGGATGGAGAGGTTGGCTAGTGTGAAAAGAACAAGCATAGGTGTAAGAGAATGGCATCAGAGAGGAGAGAGAGAGAGAGAGAGAGAGAGAGAGAGGAAGGTGAAAGAATGAAAATTGCAGAAAGTTGAGAGTAGAGAGATGAGAGGGAGGAGGGAAAGAAAGGTGAGAGAGATTGGAAGCAGTAAGAGAAGGATGAATAAATCTGTTTGGAGTGTCATGTGTGGAGATTTGATGATGTGGGGTAAGAAGAGTAGAATGCTAGAGGAGTGCTTTCCTGGTGTAAAAATAGTGTGGTACTGGCAGTCAAGAGGGGTGAAAATGTGAAGGAGATGAACGTAATGGTTGTGACAAATAACTGGAGAAGCAGCGTGAATTGTGTAGCATGAGATTTGAGGTTGATGTTAGAGATAGTGCAGCAGAAATGTGTTTGAGAATAGAAAGTGAGCATGTTAACCTGGCAGGATAATAAGTGGAGGAGAAGAGCAGTGAAATATGTGGATGCATGGAATATGTTTGAGAAGAGAGCTGTATGCAAGAGATGGATTACATTTAAATGCAGGAGGGTGCAGGCATTTGCAGAGACTGTTGTTTTTCTGGGAAAGTGAGTGTGTCAGGACAGGGAAACTAAAATTGCACAGGTGGAATGTAGCAAAGATGGCTTCATGTGGGGGACAGTGGCTTGAGAAATTTGAGGGTGTACACTATATTACAGAGAAAGGTGGAGTATGAATGGAGTAATAATAGCTATCAGAATACTGGCAGCTCACGGCTTTTCTGTATACAAATGCCAGGAGCATAGGAATAAAGAGAATGAGTTTGTGGCATTGATTAACTCAGTCTCTCTCCAAAGGTTGTTGGGATCAGTAAAATTTTGTTAACTGAGGATGTTCTAACAGAAATAGAAATTGAAAAGTATAGCATGTTTCAGCAGGATAGGGAGAGTAAACATGGTAGTGGTGGTGGAGTGTTACTCATGATAAGATATGAATTGTGCCTTCTCAGGGTGGAGAATCACAGTGGAGATAACATTATTGACTTTGAGAGTAAATGGTATGAAATAGATCTTTATAAGATGAGATACTTAGTGGGATGTTGCTACAGACCAGGGAATATAGATAGTGATGAGCAGGAAATGTTTAGGCAAATTAGTTTGGCAGGTGCAAAGTGAATGATCATTACGGGGGGGGGGGGACTTCAACTATAGCAATATAAACTGGGCAGAGGAGACATCATGCATTAATAAGGAAACCTGCATTTTTGGATTTCTTAAGGGAAAACTGTCTTATGCAGCATGTGGTGAAGGGAACATGAGGATCAAGAGTTTTAGACTCGGTCATATCATCAGAGGATCTCGTTGTCACTGAGATTGTCATACTTGTCCCCTGTTGGTGAGAGTGACCATGTAGTTCTGACTTGGAGGATGAATAGGCATGTTGAGATATCAAAACAGAAAGAATTTATGTGGAATTATAAGGCAGGCAACTATCAGACTTAGAAACCTGCTTGTAGCAGTACAATAGATGAAAGAATTTGAAGAGGGGTTATTAGTGCATGGGAGATACTTAAGAAAAAATTGTTGAGCAGCAATGAAGGATTGTATATTTCGAGTGAAGAAGATAAAGCAATTTGGAGTCAAATGGATCACAAAAGGAGTAAAAAGGGAATTGCAAAAAAAAAAAAACAAGATTATGGTAGACATATAAAGAGAGATAGAGAGTAGAGAACAGTTGCATGAGAAATTTAGTGCTCAGGCTAGGAAAGTGACTAATGTTGTAAGGAGAGAAAATTTAGAATATGAGAAAAGACTGATGTTTCAATCCAAGGAATTTTTTTCGCTATGTGGCAAGTAGGAGGAAAAATGATAGTGGATAGATTATCTTGCTGGATGGAGATGGGAATCAGGTGACCAAAGCAGGACATAGTTAAGCTATTTGATGATCACTTTATTAGAATGTTCCATCCTCGTGCAGCAGGCTTTATTCCTAGAAGGATAACTAGTTGTGAAGTGTTAGAAGTGAATGAAGAGGATGTATTCTAAATACTGAGTATGCTAAATGTCAATAAGGCAGCGGAACAAGATGGAATTTTCACCATATGTTTTAAGGGAATATGCTAGGGAACTGACTGTGCCATTAACTTGGCTGTTTATTGAAAGTTTTGCAATGGAACAGGTTCTTGGAGAGTGGTAATAGGGTAGCCATTGAATGGAGGTATCAAAATATGCCTGTATTTCTTCTGTAGTTGTTAAGATATTGGCAAAATTTTTACGAACTCATATACAGAATTGAGCAGAGGGCAATATTATTTATGCAGGCCAGCATGGATTTTGTTAAAGGGTACTCATTTTAGTAGTCTGGTTATCTTTTACAATAGAGTAGCAAGAACAGCGAATGCAGATAAGGCATACACTGTCATTTTTTTTTTCCATGCATTTGACAGGGGTGCCACATGACAGATTGATTTTTAAGATGTATCATATGGATTTGGATTAGATTAGTGGATTGAATTGGTGATTGGCTCTTTAATAGATATCAGAGGGTTGTACATGGAGGAACAGAAAGGTTACAAGTGGAGTTCTGCAGAGTTCAGTACTGTAACTATTACTGTTCACTTTTTATGTCAATCATATTGTCACAGCACTACATGGAGAATGTTAAGTTGTTTGCAGATGATGCAAAGCTTGAGAGGGTTATCAGATAGTGCCAATGTTTTGGCTCTTCAAGAGGATTTGAATAAAATGAATTTGAATAAGCTGAAAAGGTGAGAAAACGAATGGGGATACCAGTTTAAAACAACTAAATGATGGTGGTTACAGATTTGAAGTTCCAAGGACGTATGTATTGCAAAGGTTATGAAGACATCTCAAAGAATTGCTACAATGTTGAGGATGGTAACCACAAGACATAAAAGTGCGGTGTCCAGTTGTATAAAGCTTTGATCATCATACCATTCCTGTACCCAGATCTGCTTAACGGATGTTGAAGTAACTTTGGAGAGGATGAAGAAACAGATAACAAAAATGATATTAGGACTATACAATGTTGATTATGAGGATAGACTGATGGTATGTAGACAGCAGAGCTTGATGAATAGAAGGCAAAGGGGTGGGGAATGATTGAGACATTTAAGCTGTTGAAGGGTTATTATCATATTAACTCTGAGCTGATTTTTCATATGGTAGAATGAAGGAAAGGAACAAGGACAAGGGGGCCACCATCCCTAGAGGCTGCAAAAAGAAGGTGGTGAGTAAAAGGATAAGAAGTAAGTTTTTTGCATGAAAAGTGGTAGGAGCATGGAATGCATTGCTTGAGAGGATGGTGCAGACTAAGGATAAGTTTAAGGAGTGGTATGATAGACTTTGTGTTGTCTCCCATGATGAGTCTTGTGATACCATGGAGGTCAGGAAAATAATAATAATAATAACATGAAGTATGATTTGTGCAGTAACTTATCTTTCTTTTATGGCTGGGTTTCAACAACCTTTTGATTGCAATGAGTGAGTTTGAATCAATCTAGGATGTGAAAAACCTTTATCAGGACTTTTCAAACGAAAGAGTGTTAGATGGTCTTACATAGATATGGCAGAGTTTTTTTATTTCACAAAACAGGCAAACTTGCCAAAAAAACACATGCAACTGATAGCCATAATTCACAATGCAAATCAGATTAACTGCTCTATCAGAGCATTAATTAAGTTTGAAAGAAGCAAGTTACTTGGGTAGGTGCTGCTGAGCCTAGCATGCAAGGGGAAAATGGGATAGGATAGAATTAATATAAAAAAGTATATAGCATAGGACAACCCATATGTGAATTAGCATAGTGCCTTGGATAAAAAATCATTTTATCAGAAGGAAGAAAGCTAAATTACTGCACAAAATTGTACTTCAACAGCCTGTAAAACTTGACAAACTTCAGTATATATATATATACTGAAGTTTATAGAACCCCAAAAACTGCAAAAGAACTGACAGTTTGATTTTAAACAAATTTCCATCACCCCAAAAGCACTACTGTACATTCCAGCATACAAGTCGACCTGGCGTATAAGTCGATATTGGAATTTTTTGAGTTTATTTGAGTTTTTATAGTATACTCGTCGTGTCGACTCGAAAAATTCCTTTGCAAGTCTGCAAACTGGTCAATATGAAAAATTTCTTTTTCGTATTGACCAGTTGACCAATAGTGAACTAAAGTGCAATGGCTCCTTTTAAAAGAATGAAATATGATACGAGTTTTAAGTGCAAAGTGATTAAATTTGCAAAAGAAAATACTGTGTTGCTGCATGTCAGTTCAGAGTAAACAAAAAACTAGTTTGCGATTGGAGAAAAAATGAAACTTTAATAATGAAAATGCCAAAAAATAAGTGTGCATTACGGAAAGGAATTTGTAAGTGCCCTATTCTGGAAAATAATGTTGAGGATTGGGTTCGAGAAAATTGCCAAAATGGACTCATTATAATGAGAAATAATATTCATTTATTTTCTTTGAAGTGGGGCAAAGCAAATAAAAAGGACAGCGAAAACTTGAAAGCTACAGTGAGTTGATGTAGCCGGTTTATGGAAAGGAAAAATTTAGTGCTTCGACTAAAAATGAAAATCGCACAGAAGCTACTAAAGGATTAGGATGATAAGTTTAAGTTTTCAAAGATTTATAATTACTAAAAGAAAGCAAAAAAATTATTTATTGTCTCAAATCGGAAATATGGATGAAACTCCAGTTATGTTTGACATGATCGGAACAGTAGAGCAGTAGAATTGAAAGGAAGTAAAACTATTTCTTTAAAAACAACTGGACATGAAAAAAAGCCATTTCCAGTTGTACTTGCTTGTATGGCTGATGGTACTAAATTAGAACCTATGATAATTTTTAAAAGAAAAACAATGCCAAAGATCAAAATTCCAAGAAACGTTTTTGTCCATGTTCATGAGAATGGTTAGATGGACGAAGCAGGAGTTAAGCTGCGGATAAAAAATATTTGGAATACAGGACAAGGTGCATTAAAAAATCCAAACAGTCTTTTGTGGGACATGTCCAAATCCCATTTAACGGAGAGCACAAAATCTTTATATTAAGAGAGAATAATACCAATATGGCAGTGATTCCAAGTGGGTTAACTTCACTAGTGCAACTGTTGGATGTTTGTATAAACAAGCCATTTAAAGACAGTTTATGAAAACAGTGGAATGCATGGATGCAAGAAGGAGAGAAAATTATTATTATTATTATTATTATTATTATTATTATTATTATTATTATTATTATTATTATTTGACACCTCCAGGGAGTCCAAAGACTCATCGAGGGAGAGTGTGCCAACAGCATCGAACGATTGGTCCCCTTCCCACTACTAACCATGCTCAAACTTACTTAACTGAGCCATTAGCAGCAGAGGCTCTACCAATCGATCAACCTTTGCCAGCAAAGTTACACAAAAGGAGGATAAATGCGACATGCGTCTTTGGTAACTATGTGTGAATGAGTAGCGAAAGCATGGGATGAAATAAAACCAGATACAGTAATAAAATGTTTTAAAAAATGTGGTATATCTAACAAATTAGATGGCTTGAAAGATGATTTTGTTTAAATGATGACAAAATTGATGCTAAATCTGATGGAGAAAACGAATACAATTTATATGACGATATACCGGAAGAAATTACAGAACCAGAGTACAATGAACTTTTCATACATTCAGACAGTGAAAATTAAATTTTAATTATGTAGTTACCTACCTATTTTCTTTTGTAAATAAATAATTATATAACATATAAATAATTTTTTCTGTAAATAAATTTGATATAAGTTGAAATATTTTTACTTATTTACTCTTTTTGTATATTGCTAATAAATTTAACAGAGTATGATACATACTAATTTTTTCTTGGAAAGCAATCAATTTTTGACCCGGCATATAAGTCGACCTAAAAAAATTAGTACTTTTTTTCAATGCTGAAAAGTTGACTTATACACCGGAACATATGGTAATTGCAAAATATCAACAGAAGTAGCAACTTACATATACAGCATGTGCTTTTCCTTCTTTCTCTAGGTTATTTTGATTTCTGTGAATTCGTTTTAAATGCTTTTGTTACACTAGTATATCAAGTAGTTTAAACTAGTATAACCTTGGTGTATAAATATTCAGTTGTTAAATTATTTTATTTCTTGTTCCATATAGTTAATTTTCCAGAAAATTTGAATGATTTTAACAGTCAAGACACTAGCAATTTCATCACTGCCAAAATGTGAATATGGAAAAAAATCACTTGCCAGCCTGGCTGGCTGAGTGGTTAGCGTATCCGCTCTCCAGCCAAAAGGCAGCGGGTTCAAATCCCACCTTGGGCATGGATGTTTGTGATTGTCTGTGGAAATACTAGTGGTGGTGGTCGGTGGTAGATGGTATTGGTGTAGTTGTGGTCAGTTGGTGAATTGAGTGGTGGAGACAGAGTTGTAGAGCAGGTGCCCTCCCTCGATGAGTCTTTGGACTCCCTGGAGGTGTCAAATAATAATAATAATAAAAAAATACGAACAAATAAATCATATAAGTAGACTTCTGAATAGGAGAGAATCAAGTTGGTCTTTAGGAGAACACAGAAAGGCATCTGGAGAGTGATCTGTATTTTTAAGAAATGAGCAGAGGAGTTGCGACCTTGACTTCACTGTTTAATGATAGTTTGCAATGAGGAGGTCATCGAGGAGTAGAAGGAAGGCAAAGTAATACTGTTGCACAAGAATGGTGCTAAGAAGAAAATCCCCAATTACAGATCACTTTATACATCTGCAGCTACAGTACTGTACTAGAATACAGGACTGGATTGATAGATTAGTTGAGTTGCTTCTCTATAATGGTTTGTATTTTGTGTAAAGGAGCACAAAATACAAACAAAATTACTTGCTTTAGCAATAAATTTGCATTTTGTGAAAAAGTGACAAATATGCTGTATAAGGGAAATTCATATACAATGCTATTTTTAGACATTATGGAGGACTTGACAGATTGACTTGGCAAGTTGGCATACAATTTACTGTAGAGAAACAATAGATTAACAAGATGGATGGAGTTGTCATTTGAAAAATACCAGCAAGTTGTACATAGAGTGGAAGGGAGAGCCTAGAAAAGAAATGAGCAACTAGTAGTGTGACAAAAGGTATTATTATTGAGTCACTTGTTCAACTTATTTGTTAATGATATTTACATGAGCCAATAGGAGATATTCAATAGTTCGATGATAGTGCAATGTTAGAGAGGGTTATGAGGATTGATGCTGATATCAAGTCCTTTCAGGAAGACGTAGATTTTTAGAATGGACAGATGAATGGGGTTTTAATGCAAATAAGTAAGGTTTTGCCTTACTTATTTCTGTAATGCAGAAATGCAAGTTGTGTACTGCAGCAGCATTATGCTCAAGAAGTGGATTTGGTGGATGTTGAAGGAATGACAGTTAACAAAGACCTGAAGTTTGAAGGGTATCACAAGAAAGATTACATTGTGTAGTCTTGCTATGAATAAGGAAAACTGGCTATTAGAGATAAGGAGGTGGTTGTGTCAATGTGCAAAGATTATATGCAGGATGGTCTGACAGGGATTTTATTTTGGTGGCACATAGAAGTTAACGTTGAAATAGCAATAGTGGTTCATTTGCATTGATGTATAGACTAGCCATCGGTGAAGTTCAAAATGTTCCAGTTGCAATTCTTATGGTTTGATGTGAATAGGATCCAAACATTGCAGAGTATTGTATCTGGTAGAAGCATAGACTTGGACCCATAATCAAGTTTTGAACTAATCAGTGCATGGCGGTGAGAGATTTTCTTGGTTTGTTTTGTAAGAAGAGATGGAAGATAGGATGCAAAGGATGTTCATCACTTTACGGTGATGATCATCCTTTGCATCTTATACTGCAACTATCTGAAGGAGGAAACTAAGCTTCCTATCAAATATGAGCTCCAAGAATTTGACTTCTGTTTGCAACTGGGATTCAAGTTGGTCCTAGTCTTAGTTGTGGATTGAGATTATGTGTATGACATGATCTCAATGACATAATCCATTTTCTGCATTGAGATTATGTTCAAAAATGAACATAATCTGTCTTCTGTTGGGAAAAATCTGAACTCATTTGCAAGTACCCATTTTGAAAGGTGACAATGACCACCTTTCAAAATGGGCTCTCTTTCTATTATCCTTATATTACATGAATGACAAAAGATAGTAAAGTAAAAAAAAAAAAAAAGAATAATAATCCACATAGAAGATATTACTTACAGTTAGAAGTTATTCAGTTATCAAGTTAACTTTGATTGCAAAAAAAGTGACACTTAAAACTGAACTTTGCAGGATTCTGCCTCCTCTAGGAGCACAGTTGGGAGAGAGAGTAGTTCCCACCCAGACTTAGATGATTCAGTTGGATAAAAAGTTCTTGATAAAAAGAGAGAGGTTCTGAGACAAAGGTGTGTATATTCCGAATCTTCAAGCAGTGTGAAATGCTTTTTCTATATCAAAGAAAACTGATGCTAATAGCTTGTATTTTAGGAAAGCATCTCTGATGAATGCTTCCAGTTGGAAAAAGATGATCAGTTGTAGAGTGATATTTGCAGAAGCTAGACTGTGTTCTTGAAAAAAAAGGTTGCATCTTTCCAGAAACCACGAAAGACAAGAGCTAACCATTTTTTTCCACAATCTTACACAAGCAGTGGTCAGAGCAATTGGTTGATAGTTGGGGAATTATGGATCCTTCCCTAACTAAGGAAAGGCAATGATAATTCCCTTTTGCCAGGTATCTGGAAATACACTGGGACAGAAAATTCTTGAATAGCTACAGTAGTTAATTCATGGCAGATACCAACAGATATTCAATAATCTCATAATGGATGTTACATCTGATGCAGCAGCAGCTGGGCAACATTTAAGCAAAGCAACTTTCATTTATTTTTGTTGAATGGCCTGTTGTACCTACTGTACAAAAATGTACTACAGGTAGCAAATAACCTTTCACGGATGGGAGCAACATTAAAAAAGGAAGTATGCTTATGGGAGAATGATGTTGGTCACTGATAATGTAAGAATGATAAGCACTGAGGAGGATATTGTAGCGGAATTAAGAGTTTTAGGAGTAGATGATATGCTCTACAACCCTTTCTTTCATATTATTTGGGTCACTACTCCACAAAGTGTTGCATCCATTTAAATCACCTTTTGAAAATTATGGAGACAACTACCGTGTTTGAATAAAAACTTTAGTTTAATATAACTAAAATCTACATTCGACGTTTCGACCTTTATGTCAAGGTCATCTTCTGGAGAATACAACTATACACAGGAAACAAGATACACTACAATCAAACTGGTTTGTTAAAGACACTGACTAACCACTACAACAATTGTTGGCCTGACCTCTGGTGTAAAAAAAAAAAAAATTATACATCAACGCTAGAGTCCTATTATTAGTATTATCTGTTGGTTGTAGAAATACATTGGGCACAACAACGAGTATCTATCTATATACATATATTAACATCATGTACACATTCCAGCCAGTTGGTATTGAATGGTTTCTAATACTAGCTGAGGATTGGCTAGAGTCCTGACTTATGCTGGATCTTATATATTAGGTAGGCTGAATGTGTGCCATCCAGATCCTTGGAATTTTCATGCCATCTTTGTTGTTGATATTTGGGTGGTTTATCAGGATTTCACAGGCTTCCTTAAATTTTCTTTCATACCAGGTTTTTGTGCGGTGTAAAGAGCAGGTTCTTTTCCAGTTGATTTGGTGTAAGGTGTTGAGTGCATGGTCTGAAAGGCTTGCTTCACCATAATGGTTATATTTAATGTGTCTAATGTGTTCTTTTTTGTGTATAGGAATTGTCCGTCCTGTTTCACCAATGTACGGTAAGTTACAGGTGCAGTGGATGCAATAGACTCCAAGATGTGCTAATGGGAGGAGAGGATCCTTAGAGGAGTTGAATATGGTTTTAAGTTTAGTGGGTGATTTAAAGATGGCATTGAGGTTATAATGTTGTAGGATTCTGTTGATTTTTTCCGATAACCCTTTAATGTATGGGATGGCTATGGTTTTACTGTAATCCAGATTCGTTTTTGTTGTAGTTTTATGGAGTATTTTATTAACAGTATTTTTGTTATAGCCATTATTTATGAATGTGTCGCTGATGATTTTTAGTTCTTGCTTCAGGGCTTGCTGGTTAGAGCAAATTGTTGTAGCTCTGTTTTTAAGGGTGTTAATGACTCCATTTTTGTGATGGGTGGTGGTATGAATTAGCATGTATGTATTAGCCAGTGTGTGTCGGTTTTCGGTAGACCGTGAAGGATAGACTGCCTGAAGGAAGACATGTGACTAGTGTGTCTAGGAACGGGAGCGAATTTTGGTTTTCGATTTCGATGGTAAATTGTATACGTTCGTGTTGTTTGTTCGGGTGGCTAAGGAACGTGTTTAGCGTTTGTCGCCCGTGCAGCCAGATCGCGAACACGTCGTCAACATATCTAAGCCAGACTGTCAGTCTTAGCATGGCAGAATCAAGATCCCTTTGCTCAAAGGTTTTTATGTAGAAGTTAGCGATTGGGGGGGGGGGGATAATGGTGAGCCCATGGCTGTACCTTCTTTTTGTAGGTAGAATTTGTTTTGCCACACGAAGTAACCGGACTGTAGTACGTGGGCAAAGAGGACTGTAATGTCCGGCAAAAATTTGTTATGAATAGGAGAATTGTGTCACTGATGGGGACATTAGTGAAAAGGGCAGAAACGTCAAAACTGACTAATAAGTTGTCTCTGTGGAGTGTTATGGTGTGTTTTTTATGTAGGAGGGGGGGGGGGGGGAATGACCTACCACTCCTTGAGTGTTGTGCTAATTTCTTGGCTAAGTAGTAATTGGGACTGTCTATTCCTTCCATGATTGGTCGAATGGGCACATTTTGTTTGTGTATTTTCGGAACACCATACATTCTGGGGGGGGGGGGCATAGTGGGATTTGAGTTTTTTAACCGTGTCTGGTGGCCAAGAAGTGACGGACTTGAGTAGTTTCTCTGTTTTATCCTTTTTGTTGGGTTATAATTTATCATTTTTTTTGTGTTGTTATCGGCTAATAGTTGATTCATTTGAAGTATGTATGTTGACCTGTCAAGGACAACAGTGGCATTACCTTTATCCGCTTTTGTTATTATTATGTTTTGTTTGGCTTTTAATGATTTAATTGCTGCTAATTCTGTTTTTGTGAGGTTGTTCTGTATGGTTTTCTTAGTGTTCAGAACATTACTAGTTTCTAGTCGTATTTTATCTGCTATATTGTTAAGTAGGGACCTGATGCCTCTTTCAATGTGGTGGTAGATAAAATCCAATTTGTTTACCTTTTTAGGTGCTATTGCATAGTTCAGTCCTTTATTCAGCAGCGTAAGTTCGGCGTTGTTCAGGGTGTGGTTTGATAGGTTAATCACATGGTTCTTGCTTGTCGGTGGTTGGTTGCTCCTTGTCTCCCTTGTTTGTTGTTGATTGTTGGTGTTTATCGGGGAGGAAGTCCTCTGATTGGATGGATTCCTGTGATTGGCCGCCATATTTTGCCATTATTTCACACTGTGGAATTTTGTCTTGAGTTTTTCTTTATTCTTTTCCAGGGAATATTTGGCCGAATTGTCAGTAATTCTTTCAAGTACTTGTAGAATGTCTGGATTAATATAGTTCGATAGTTCGGATTGTAATTTTGAAACCAGATTTTGTGTTGTAGCTAGTTTTTGGAGGGCTGTTTGAATCTGTTCTCTAAGCATTGCTTTTTCTGTGCGCTCATAAATTTCTTTTTTAGCCTGATGCAGATCGGAATAAGGTTATTGTCTCTGCATCTCTTTAAAAAGGCCAGCCGATTGATCAAGAGAGAAATACAAATCTTTAGCTTACCATAGCGATTGCAGCGCTTGTGGGTATCATTTCCATGGATGATCTGAATCCTTTCTTTTATGCTTACACGATCCGAATGCATTTTTGAAAATTATGGAGACAACTACCGTGTTTGAATAAAAACTTTAGTTTAATATAACTAAAATCTACATTCGACGTTTCGACCTTTATGTCAAGGTCATCTTCTGTAGCATACAACTATACACAGAAAACAAGCTACACTACAATCAAACTGGTTTGTTAAAGACACTGACCAACCACTACAACAATTGTTGGCCTGACCTCTGGTGTAAAAAAAAAAAAAAAATTATACATCGAGTCCTATTATTAGTGTTATCTGTTGGTTGTAGAAATACATTGGGCACAACAACAACAACAACAACAAGTATCTATCTATATACATATATTAACATCATGTACACATTCCAGCCAGTTGGTATGGAATGGTTTCTAATACTAGCTGAGGATTGGTTAGAGTCCTGACTTATGCTGGATCTTATATATTAGGTAGGCTGAATGTGTGCCATCCAGATCCTTGGAATTTTCATGCCATCTTTGTTGTTGATATTTGGGTGGTTTATCAGGATTTCGCAGGCTTCCTTAAATTTCCTTTTGTACCAGGTTTTTGTGCGGTGTAAAGAGCAGATGCTTTTCCAGTTGATTTGGTGTAAGGTGTTGAGTGTGTGGTCTGAGAGGCCTGCTTCACCATAATGGTTATATTTAATGTGTCTAATGTGTTCTTTCTTGCATATAAGGATTGTCCTGTTTCACCAATGTACGGTAAGTTACAGGTGCAGCGGATGCAATAGACTCCAGGATGTGCTAATGGGAGGAGAGGATCCTTAGAGGAGTTGAATATGGTTTTAAGTTTAGTGGGTGGTTTAAAGGTGGCATTGAGGTTATAATGTTGTAGGATTCTGTTGATTTTTTCTGATAACCCTTTAATGTATGGGATGGCTATGGTTTTACTGTAATCTAGATTCATTTGTGTTGTAGTTTTATGGAGTATTTTTGTTATAGCCATTATTTATGAATGTGTCGCTGATGATTTTTAGTTCTTGCTTCAGGGCTTGCGAAATCAAAATCGAAAACCAAAATTTGCTCCCGTTCCTAGTCACACTAGTCACACGTCTTCCTTCTAGCAGTCTATCCTTCACGGTCTACCGAAAACCAACACACACTGGCCAATACATACATGCTAATTCATACCACCCATCACAAAAATATGGAGTCATTAACACCCTTAAAAACAGAGCTACAACAATTTGCTCTAACCAGCAAGCCCTGAAGCAAAAGCTAAAAATCATCAGTGACACATTCATAAATAATGGCTATAACAAAAATACTGTTAATAAAATACTCCATAAAACCACAACAAAAACGAATCTAAATTACAGTAAAACCATAGCCATCCCATACATTAAAGGGTTATCAGAAAAAATCAACAGAATCCTACAACATTATAACCTCAATGCCACCTTTAAACCACCCACTAAACTTAAAACCATATTCAACTCCTCTAAGGATCCTCTCCTCCCATTAGCACATCCTGGAGTCTATTGCATCCGCTGCACCTGTAACTTACCGTACATTGGTGAAACAGGACAATCCCTATATGCAAGAAAGAACAAATTAGACACATTAAATATAACCATTATGGTGAAGCAGGCCTCTCAGACCACACACTCAACACCTTACACCAAATCAACTGGAAAAGCATCTGCTCTTTACACTGCACAAAAACCTGGTACAAAAGGAAATTTAAGGAAGCCTGCGAAATCCTGATAAACCACCCAAATATCACCAACAAAGATGGCATGAAAATTCCAAGGATCTGGATGGCACACATTCAGCCTACCTAATATATAAGATCCAGCATAAGTCAGGACTCTAACCAATCCTCAGCTAGTATTAGAAACTATTCCATACCAACTGGCTGGATGTGTACATGATGTTAATATATGTATGTAGATAGATACTTGTTGTTGTGCCCAATATTTCTACAACCAACAGATAACACTAATAATAGGACTCTAGCGTTGATGTATAATTTTTTTTTTTCCACCAGAGGTCAGGCCAACAATTGTTGTAGTGGTTGGTCAGTGTCTTTAACAAACCAGTTTGATTGCAGTGTAGTTTGTTTCCTGTGTATAGTTGTATGCTCCAGAAGATGAGGTCGAATGTAGATTTTAGTTATATTAAACTAAAGTTTTTATTCAAACACGGTAGTTGTCTCCATAATTTTCAAAAATGCATTCAGATCACTGTGTAAACCGAAAAGAAAGCATTTAAATCACCTATTAAAAGTAAAGGAGATGGTAACTGCATCATCAAGCTCATTCTGAGAAGATAGGGTATATGTACTAGGACATAAGTAGATGCAGCTTACTGTTATAAGAGTTCTGACTGAGAATTAATTGCCCTACTTGTATTAAGTGAGACTTGAAAAGGGTATGGCTGCCCACTGTCCTTACAAATTATGGCTACATTTCATGATGCCAAATCATCAGGACTTCAGGCATGTTCCGGCAGGCGAAAACATTTTGGTTTATACTTGCAAGAGATTTTTGATATTGTCAATTTGACAGAATCCATGACAATTCTGTTGTAGAAATCTTTTCATTATTTTTGCTGATGTCATCTGTGAGGTCTTGTTTTCATATACCTTAATTTTTTTCTTTTTGGAGAATTGTGGACAGTCAGTGTCCATCATTTTTTTCTTTCTGGGGAAAAATATCCAAGATTTTGTCAAACTGGACTCCTTCTAAGGCACTAAGTATATTAATTGTTTTTTATTCTTGTGGGGGAGGGGATGGAGATATCCATCCCATCTATTAATAGATCTGAAGGCATGTCCTTGGATTCTCAGTGGTGCACATTCCGTTATTTTTTTTGATTAGCGAATTTGCATTTAGTCTCTTTGATATGCTCTAAAGAGTCAGCAGGCATATCATGCCATTCAGGGATGTTATTGTTGTGAGAAAGTGGTTCAAACATAGAGATTAAGGTTCCAATTGGCAATTTCTTTACAGTTGCCTTCTCAGTGTTTACCACTAGATTCTGTTGCTACTTTACTGGTATATATGTTCTCTTTGCCTCCTAATAGGGGATGCTCTGCTCAGTCTTAATGTTGTAAATCTCATTTTCTTCTTTCCACCTTTGGCATGCTTTGGAGTAGGCTGAGTGATCTTCCTCATAATTGAGCATTTTGGTCTTTTGCATATAGAGTCTGTTTTCAAGAGCTTTATTGCCACATCAAGTCTGAGAATAACCATATTTCTGACATTGAAAGCAGTGCAAAGGGTTCGGGATATAGAGCCTAACTGGGAAGATGAGATAATCTGTTTTAACAGATGTTGGTGGTTTTGATGTTTAATGTAAGGATGATGTTCCTAGGGGGAAAACCAAGTAAATATTTATACATATAAGGATGCACTTTATGTCTGTCACTGCTTGGTCCTTCAATTCAGAGCAGATCTTCTCATCAGGAACATTAAGGAGGCCTCACTCTGATATTATGTCTCTAGAAAAGTTTTTTGGGGGCTGACTGTGATGTGATTGGTATTTCTCTGATGAATATTGCACAAAAGAGTTTTTCAGATTGTGTTGCTTCTTCAATAAGAATGTCATCTTAATGAGCAGCTGTGTGCTGGTAAATATTTAAAAGTCAGCTGACTTTAAAAAAAAAAAAAAAAAAACACTCTCTTTCCTTGATTTGGCCAGTACTCCTCAGTAAAGCTGCACAGACAATGAGCTACAGTGTAATAGGCAGTCATACTTGTAGTGTGAACAGCATCATCATGCCATCTTCCCCCACCTGCCCTCTTTGGAAGTTATATTGCAAGTTCTTCCTTTGTGAGAATTACAACCTTCCTTCCCAAGTATTCCATTATCAGCAAACATCTGCTTAATTCTGCTGTCCCTTCTTAGAGGTGAAGAGCTGATGAAGAGCTTTATAGGAGCAGATGAGAGCCTGCTGCAGCACACTACTGTGAATGAAGTTTCTTGATTGATTTTGGAGATCCCTTCAACTCTTCTGGATGAAGAAGAAGGGTAATATTTTTCCAAGTGGATTTCCTACTGAATGTAAAACTAAAATAGAAGATGTATTTGTTGTATCTCTGTTTTATTTTGGTTTTCTATTATGTTTCAATGGTTTTGAACTTGGTTGTGGCTTGTTGAGGGGACAAGATGTAGAAGCCATGGGACTTCTTCCCACATGCCCTGACCTACAATAGCAACTGACTGTTTATTTTGTACTGCCAGTCTCTATTTCACATCAGTTAGTCATAGATGAATTGTCTCCAAAGGCAATCCATGATCCAAGTTGACAGATTATATTCCAATCCTATATTCTCCAGTTTATGTAACAGCCTATTGTGTGGTATCCTATCAAATGCCTTAAAAAAATCCAACATAGTGTATCCAACTTGCCTTTAGCTTGCATGGCCAATTTCTTTTCATACTCTATTTTAGCTTTTCTTACAATACTTGTTACTTTTCTGGCCTGAGCTTTATATATTTCATAACTTCTCTCACTCTTATTCTCACGATATTCTTTCACATCATCTTCTTCTTGTGGATCTCTTCCTTAATAAGGCTGCACATCCATTTCACTCCCAACATTTATTCTTCGAACACTAGGGATACATTGAGATACCGCCTTATTTAAGCACTTTTTCAAAGATTCCCATGCATTGCTGACATTTTTTCCATTCATTAACTGATACCATGGGACCAAAGATAGTATATCTTCTAAGTTGATCATAATTTCCAGCTTTGTAGTTCAGCATGTAGCCTGTTTTAATCGGAACTTCATGCTTACCAAGAAGTATTCTTCTTGACATATTCTTGCCATATTCTTGACAGAGATCCCTTCTGACGCTATGAGCAAATTCAACACTTTTTGACCTCGAGTTTCTTCTTTCATATGCTGCTTGAGAAAGTTGTCTCACGACAATTCAATAAATTCTTGTTCTTTCTTATCATGAGATTTCTCTTCTACCCAATCAATGTTTGGAAAATTAAAGTCACCCATAATGATCATTTGCTTGGTACCCATAAGGCTAAATTGGTGATGCATTTCTTCATCCCCTACAACTGAGCTGCCAGGTCTGTAGCAACAACCCACCATATATTTCATTCTGTTAACCTCCACTTCACACCAGATAGACTCAAACTCATCACTACATGAGACATTGTTACCATCATTTTTTTCTTGTGTTTCTACCTTACCTGGACTTAAGTCATCTGATATCATTAGTAGCACTCCTCCTCCTTGGCTTTGGCCCTTAACTATTCTTCTGCTGAATACGCCTGCCCAGTATGGTCCAGATCCTGCCATGCTGAAAACTTGATCCAGCATTGAATGAAAGCTGCTGCTTAATTACAGGATGCCTAAAACCAACACCACTAAAAGACCTGTATACTTTAGCTTGTATTGCATCCCCTTCAATTCGAAGATCTGCATTCTCAGCTGATGAAAGAAGCAGACAAATGAATGATGAACACCACCCACTATTCAGCCAGACCACAGTGCCCCAATGACTAAGATCTCGACACAGCTTCCTGTCAACTGTTGAACCACCTAAAAACCTCCCAGAGACAAAACTTCAACAATGGCTTGCACTATATCCTGAAAATAATACTGGTATTCCAACAGCTGAACATCTTCCACCTGGTACCCACTTGGACTGGAATACTTGGAAAAGCCTCAACAGACTTCGAATGACAGGATGCTGCAAACAAAACCTCATCAAATGGGGCTACCTCACTGGCCGAGACAATTGTGAGTGTGGGACAACCCAGTCCATGGAACACCTTCTTTCTTGTTCCTTTCTTCCATCACCTTGCACAAAAGAGGACCTTATATCCTGCACAGAAAGAACAGTTGATTGTGCAAGATACTGGAGGAACATCTGACCATATTTATTGTATATAAGTTATGTATAGTTTCCTTTTTTCATATTTAATTATTATTCCCTGTATAATTCACCTACCATATCTAAGCTGATCTCATTGTAATGTATCCTAATTTGTTGTAAATCTTGTTGTACCATTTACACTGAACCACTTGTTTTTGGATACGAAATAAATAAATAACTCCTCCTCCTCTCCTATCTCTTCAGTTATTCCTAAAAATAGTATATCCATTACACACGATACCACTTACCATATCTGATTCTGATAGCCAGGTTTCACTAATGCCAACAATCTTAGGCCACGTTGTATTCAATAAAGCAACAAACTCAACACCTTTGTTTCTAATGTTCCTGGCATTTGTGTATAGACATAATAAATTACAACCTAGCCTATTCTTATAATTAGACATGCAGTCTATTTGGTCTTGTTCTAGAATTTTCTCTTTTCCCTCCCAAGACATACTTAAAAGGTCCGAACCAAAGCATATTTTTCCACTCTTTCGCCACATACATAACCATGTTCAAAGGCATTCCTATCTTTATCACATTTGTATACCATAGCTGAACTTTCACACACATTTTTCCCATTCCTCTCTTCATGATCTAGTTTCCCTTTCTCTCTGCATTCGGTCTCATACCAAGAAGTAATTTCTCCAGGTTTCTGATGCCAAATGCATTCAAGTGTAACCATCATTCTTATACAAATCTTTTCTGCCATCAAACACACCCCGCACACACATCTAAAAACTCACATTTATATCTTCTACATAGCCTGTGCATAAAATCATTTGCTATCATCACCCTCCTTCTTAACTCAGTACTATCATATCTAGGTAGTAATCCTAAAATTTTTACTCTTTCACTCTTTCTCACTTCTTCTAACAGACCTTTCATATCTTATCTCACACTATGTTTGTCACCATTTAAATTATTAGTACCTACCAACATTACGGTCCGCGCGGTTAACCTAGTGGCCTTGTGCTTCGCAACCATATGCCGGGAGAAGGAGTGTCCCAGGTTCGATTCCCATCGAAGACGTGAGGAACTTGAAGATCTTCCTCAGGCATAGCCAAGTTAGCCAGTCTTAAGTGCGGGCAGTACGGTTTAGAGCCTGTGTAGCTCAGTGGATGTGGCGTTTGCACACCACCGCACTTGGCCGCACGAAGGAAGGCTTGGTTTCGAGTCTAGTCGGTGACTAGAGGAAATTTTTCTAAGCCTTTTTTCGACCGGTTCCCGAGTTAGTCGATCTCTGGCACGGGCAAGCAGGTTTTTCCTCCTGTAAACTCAAGAAAATCGACCGTAGAACCCACATTATTTCAGACATTAAAAAAATATATTGTGTTAGGGCTAGGGACCACAAGATGGCAGCACATTTGAGCCGTCTCTCTTCACTGCGTACCGCTTAATTAGTGGTAGCCTTGGGCCATCTGTCTCTGATTGGGTACCAGTGGAGATTGAACTGCCCACTCAGTCTCCAAAAGTTAGATAGGGCTAAATGGCCTCGCCTACTCCCGTATACGGGAATAAAAAAAAAAAAAGGCGTTAGCTGATTTTTTTTTTTGAGCTGACCAACATTACGATATCTTTTACATTTCTTTTTTAATTTTGGTATGGTGACTCAATTTTAAAATTGAGTCACCATACCATATTACCTCTTTTTTCTTAGATATTAATTGACTTACCTTGTTGTTATTAATGTTTTGATTTTCATGTTCAGTATTTTCCTGCCTGTTCTTGTTCTCATCCTTTTTCTTATCCTGTCGAAGTTTAGACAAGCATTTTTCCACCTTTTCCAATTCCCTGGTCAATTTCCTAATAATTTCTTTAAACCAAGTATTTCTAATGTCAACATATCCTCAGATAAATTATTATCATCACTGCAGCAGTGCTTTTGTTTAGGACAAACACTCTCCTCAGTAGCAACAACTTTAGCTTTAATCACTGCCTTGTTACGATGAGTTTTTGGCACTATTTTTAAGAGTAGTAAAAACTAATAATATTTCTGAAATTATGTTATAAAATGATTTAGCATAATAACTACACTAAAAACCTGAGTATACAATAATATACTAAAAATACACAATTAAATCTAAGAAAACACCTAATAAATAAAAAAAAAAAACACAAATCTTTCAGGAGCTCTCTGACAGTACATTTTCCAACATCAGTATGTCTTTTCTGACATTAATATGAATGAACTGCAGTATCTCATTGGATAAACAGGTCTTTTTTTGCATCTTTTAATGACTGTCCCATTAAGATTTGAACTCTGAGAAATTATACTCAGTATCTTTGATAATTTCCTCTCTGAATACAATATTTAATTTACCTTACTTTCTTTACCATTTTTACCCTTACTTCCAACCAAATGCAAACAGCCAGAGTACAGGGACAAGCTAGCCTTCAACCTAACTGATTAGTAGTCAAACTGTGTTATATGTTGTTTCATACACACATGATAATTACAGAAGAAAATAAACAAAGTACCAAAATGCAACATCTAAATTTTTTTTCCATTTTTTTTAAACATGAAATGCACTTATATATACTAATATACACTGTTTTGTTATACCTAGAATACATACCTGTTCATTGTATCTTGTAATATATATGTACAATTCTTTCAGTGCATTTATTGTATCTACCTCTCCTGCATGAGCCTGAAATAAGAAGAAATTTGTATCCAAATAAGATATACAAACTAAACAGAGAAAAGTCAATGATTCTGCAGAGTGATTCAGTAAAAATACACAGGGGGAAAAAAGGGCTACATTAGAAAGCTATAATCCTTTCATTCATAGTTAGAGAGTAATCTGCATTCATGTTAATAAATTATGGAGACAACTACTGTATAGCAATAAAACATCAATTAGTATAAACCAAAATAATCACCTGACATTTCGACCTTCATATCAAGGCCATCATTTGGAGTATACACATATATACAATCAATCAATCTTCATGACTAAGATACTTGTATATAGAGGCTGATGACTTCACATCAATTGCCTAGATATCCCATAATGCAAAACACATCCTTTTAGACATATGCATTATGGGAACGGTCACTTTCCCAGACCAGTTTTGACCTTTAGTAAAGGCTCATCAGTGGGATCATTCTACTTTCTACCAAACAAAAACTCTTTCTACAACTATCTCTGATCCAGAGTATTTTAATAATAAAGTGATATTTTCTCGGGACTCCCACGGGGTACTGAGCACGTCCCCTAGGTGGCGGATGGGGGGAAACCCTGACTACCATCCGTTGGATATCAGGGCAGCTCTGAATATATTGAATAAAGAGCCATGGACCAGTGGTTTTCGGACTGGCGATCCCATGTGAAAATATTGCCATTCACCAACCACTGGACCAGCATGGTGAATTTATGGCCTAACCTTCCAAGATGAAGTCGACAGAAATAAAATGACCCTCATTCAACGGAGGCTGGATTGTTACCACCTACGGCAGCAAGCCATTATAATATAGTGGTGTTGACAGAGACCAAAGAGCACAAGAGTCCTACAGTTTAATGTTCTAAGGTCTAGTTTCCAATGGCAGAGGGTGCTAAGAATCCCCGGGTAACCAGATCATGCTGCCATTGGAAACTAGACCTTAGAACATTAAACTGTAGGACTCTTGTGCTCTTTGGTCTCTGTCAACTCCACTATATTATTATTATTATTCGTGACACCTCCAAGAAGTCCGAAGACTCATCGCGGGAGGACACCCACTGTACAACTCTCAGTCTCCACTACTACACAGCACCTCTATTACCAATTACCTACATCAATGCCACCTACTGCCCACAACCACCACAGCTAGTATTTTTTGTCTGTAAATTGCATGTGTTCTGAAGAGCCGATTTGTCTGTATGTGGGATGAAAAACCTGAGTTTTCGGGAGAAAAAACCCTGCTATCTCCATATGAGATTGGCTAACTCACTTTCAATTGAAAAAGTCCATATAAAGATGCGCTCTCTAGAGGTTACTCTAGAGAGTGCATTCCCCGAAAGAGTATAGGAATGAAATTTCTGGAATCGAGCAAAAATGTCTCAGGCAACATGTATTAGTGCGAACAGGAGGTTCAAGAGTTGCCCCTCACTGGTGAGGGGCAATTGAGTGATTATGCAGTCTTGACTTGGAGGCTGAATAGACATGCAGATGTATTAGGGAGAAAGGAATTTATGTGGACTTATAAGGTAGGTGACTATAATAATATTAGGAATCAACTTGTGGCAATTCAATGGATGGAAGAATTGTAAAGGAGAGATATTAGTAGGCCATGGTGGCTAGTGAAGAAATATTCATCAGCAGGAATGGTAAATGTGTTGGCACATATTGTGAAGGTGGTGATGATAATTCAGAGAAATACTAAGGACTTTAGTCAGTAATGATAAAAGAGTAGTGATTCCATCAGGCAGCATCTGGATTATTATGCCCAGATTTGGCCATCAGGGTTTCAAGATATTATTGAAGATGATAAGTTAACCTTGGAGAGGATACAGAGGTGAATAACCAAAATGATTTCAGGACTTTACAATGTCATGTTAGTTATGAGGATAGACTGAGGGCATGCAAACTACAGAATTTGGTGGATAGCAGATGAAGGGAGGATATGATTAAGACATTTAAATTGTTGATAGATCTTTACAAAAGTAACACAGGAAAGATTTTATATCTAAACAAGGGGAAGGGGTAAGAACAAGAGGCCATCCCTGGAAGTTGCAATAGGAGATGGTTAGCTGGAGAGGGAGAAGTGACTATTTGATATGACAGGGATGAATATGTATGGTAAATGGGTTTAAGGAGTGATGATAGATTTTGTGCTGTCTAAGATGGACCTCCTATGGTGTTTTATGATTGCATGGAGGTTCAAAATAATAATATCTATCATACTGCTTACTGAACTCATTCACTGACAAAGTACTCATGGTACTGGCAATCCTTCACCATTCTTCAAGCAAAAAAAACTAGTTCTTATGCCCTTTCTAACCACATACACTCTTACACAATTTTCAGGGATGACTCCTTGCTTTTTTCTCTCTCTTTCTTCTTTTCATGTAATTTCTGTATCAATCCTATAAAACTATTTAAAATAATTTATGTTTCTCCTCTTTTCCATTCTGTTAACTCTGTAATCCATGAACCTTCAATCAATACTCATAGAGAGCATTTCATAGATCTGGCACTATTTTGATCATTTGCTTCTGGATTCTTTCCACCATTTCCTCATATACAATATGTCATCTAAACTTCACAATTCTGTTCAATCACTCCAAGTTCCTATATCATCAATTTCTTCAGTTCAGGTCCTTCAATGCAGTTCACAGTTTGCAATTTTTTCATCCTAAAATGCATAGCACTGTATTGTATGGCATTAGAGAAGAACTAAGGAACAAATGAGATCTGCTATCATTTCCATGAATGAAAGCAGTATTTTACAGCACATAGTTTCCCTTAGGTGGCCATGTGCTGTAAAATACTGCTTTCATTCATGGAAATGATATAACATTAAGTTATGACAGTCCATAACATTTAAGTTATGACAGAGAATGACTTATGTGCAATCTTGGATTGGACAGATATATGAATATATAATATATATATTCATATATCTGTATTGACAAATTATGGAAAAACCCTACTTACCATGCAAAAAATATACTCGCTCATGATTCCCATTTTTTTTAATGATACATTCCCATAATTCAATAGGAATTCTGCAGAGTGATTAAGAAAATACAGATGAAGCATCACTAAAGAGATTTTGTTTATAAAGTTTCATATTAAATAAAAAATATATTTTGTTCAGTCTGCAACTATTCTCCACCTGACAAATGATTTTGTCAGGTGGAGAATAGTTGAGTATTTGTCAAGCCCTGTGTATATATTATATATGTGTGGTGTGGTGTGGTGTGGTGTGGTGTGGTGTGGTGTGGTGTGGTGTGTGTGTGTACACTCAAATACACACTACAATAAATTATACTAGGTTTCAGTTTTACTTTTGGTGTGTTGTATATCAAACATTTAAAAGTCACTTATGATATGTCTAAGATTTAATGTTTATCTTTATAGAAAGGAAGACTTAAAAGGATACCTTATTTGGTGAAAATGAAACATCAGAATCAGAAATAATTAGTGCATATATATTAACCTCAAATACTTACCAATGATAATGTCTGGAGAGCTACACTCATTTCCTGATCAGCCACTGCTGGCATAGCAGCAATATCTTGATAAAACCTATTTACCATCTTCCTATATGTAGGAATATCACGGGCAAATAAAAGTTTATTTGATGGTGAATCCTGTAAGGAATAATATTCAACTAAATATCACTAAATATTATGCAAAGGCTGGTATCTGTTCTATATACTAGCTTTGTCTATTGATTTAAGCTTCTTGGTTAAAATATGGTAAGAAAGTTGGATCCTCCTCCCTCTTTCTCCTAATTTTTAATATTATTTGTTTTATGGATGACAATATGGAATACATGCAGTTACAATAGTAACAATTTACACAGCTAATCATTTCATAATGAAATGAGTATTCTTATTCCAGTAGTAATCTAGATAACAGTTTTTTCATTGTCTACACTAGCTCCTTATGTAATGATGCCTGAAAAGGTATTTAAAATTACTAAGTTTAAGATAGGATTCCTGGAATTTTTAATTAATCATCAATTAATTCCTAGATTTTAGCTTTAGACTGAATTCCTAGCCTATTTAAACCTTACTCATCAAAGTACTATTATAGTATTCATAGCAATCTATCAAGGATAGGGATACATAAACAAGACACACACACACACACACACACACACACACACACACACACACACACACACACACACACACACACACACACACACACACACACACACACACACACACTTATATGTACAAATTATTTTACAAACAAAGTAAGTTTTAACTAAAATAATCTTGAAGAAAAATGAAAATTTGGTCTACTTCCTTAATCATACTCAATTCTTATTTTCATATACGTTTTCTACAATCTATATTATAGTAATCAGAAATGGTTTAATTAGTTGTTTTTTTACTTATGCTTTTCAATCTCTTTCGCTGGCTATTCTGATTGCTTATTATTAAGTCAAGAGACCCATCACATGGGTATGGGTTGGAAAATTTAAAGGCCTATCAAAAAGTTCATAAAATGATATTTTTGTTTCCAGATATTTAATTCATTACTTGTTATTTTTAGTTAGCTGATTATTAGGTAACAATTACATGATAAGCAAACAGCATGTTGTGCTTTCATTAGTCATATGAGAATGTCTGTGAAGAAGAGATATATGTTGAATTACAAGGTACTTGATTATGAAAAGCTTAGGAGACAGCTAGGAGCTATAGCATGGGAAGAGGAGTTGAGAGGAAAGGAGATGCTGCTTGGGCATTGATCAAAAGCTATTTAACAGCAGAAATGTCTGAGTATTCAAAGATAAAAAGCTAAATATGGTAGGAGTAAAATGGATGAATGAAAGGATTAAGTATGAAATTCAGAAGAAGCCACTGTACTGGAGAGGCAACACAAAATGAACACTCATAACAATCAGCTACAAAACGAGTACAAAGAGCAGGCCAGGAAGGTGACTCGGTTAGTAAAGACAGAAAAATTGAAGTATAAGCAGAAATTATCCAGTAAAGCCAAGAAGAATGAAGGACTATGGCAAGATGATGTTAATTGGTAACAATGGTAGATTAGTAATTAGTAACTGATACAGAGGATATAGTTGTAGTATTCAATAAGTAGTTTATCAGGATATTTTATCCTTGTGAAGGTGACATCATGAGAAGCTGGAGTGCAGAGGGTATGTTAAAGGAGGAACTGATAGTGAGTGATCAGAAGGTATATGAGGAACTAAGTAAACTTGACAATATATAACCTATGTGTTTGCAAGGAATGCTCTATAGCAGTGGTCTCAAACTGGCAGCCCATGGGCTTCATCCGGCCCACGAAGCAATTTTACACGGCTGCGAATACATTTCAATTATGTATTTGTTGTAAATATGGTGCTTATAGTTTTAGAGACATAGAGATATGGACTGAGCTTATGTGCACATAAGCTCAGTCCATATCTACAATTTACAATCAGTAAATTTAGTTCACCAGCCAACAGTTGGTGGTGCTTCAGTATTCTGGTGTTTCCGATGCACATCTGCGCAGTTCATATTGCAATGTAGATGGAGACAAACTAATGTATGGCTTATAAAACCTGTTTATTTGTGCTTGTTGTTAGATCTACATTATATCAATACCTATCATTTAGAATTGTTCATAACTTTTAGGTGTTGCTTTCATATGAAAATTCATCTTCTTGAATTAAAGTTGTAAATAAAATTATAATAGTGATTTTAATTAAGAGATTAAACTGCAAGCCATGTCTTTAACAAAGAGCAAAAGAAAAGTGGATGAAGAAGGACATGTTTTTCAAGATAAATGGGAAATTATGCACTTTTGTGGTGTTGTGTGCAATAAAATAATAAGGGAATATCAGTTCAAAAAGAATACAATTTATGTCACCATTACGAAACGAATCATGAAGAAAAATTTGAAATGTTGAAAGGCAAATTGAGGGAAGAAAAGTTACAGTTTCTGAAATCTGGTTTACAATGACAACAAAATTTTTTTACTGAAGCAAATAAATCCAGTGAAGCAACAGTTCATGCAAAATTGCTCTTGCGCACATCATTGCAAAACAATCAAAACCATTTACTGATGGCGAATTCCTTAAAGATTGTTTGATTAAGTCTGCTGAACTTCTTTGTCCTGACAAACAACAATTATTTAAAAATATTAGTTTTTCAGCCAACACGATAGCAGAACGTATTAACGAAATCGCTAGTGACTTACGATGTCAGTTAAAAGAAAAAAGTATAGATTTTGCAGCATTCTCAATGGCAGTTGATGAGAGTACTGACATCACAGATATAGCACAACTTGCCGTTTTCATACGAGGTGTTACTGATGAATTTGAAGTAATTGAGAAATTATTGGAAATAATTCCTATGAAAGGAAAAACCGGTGCACAGGATATTTTTTCTGAAATAAAAACTGTAATAGATAAATATAAATTAAGTTGGGATAAATGGTTGGATTTTCAAGTGATGGTGCAGCTGCTATGGTTGGTAAAAAAATTGGAGTAGTGGTAAAATTAAGAAATATAGTGAAAGAAGAAAAATTTCAGAATAAATTTTGCACTATACATTGCATTATTCATCAAGAAGCACTTTGTGCCAAAAGTTTGCAGATGGATAGTGTTATGGAAACAGTAACTAAAACAGTAAACTTTATCTGTGGATGAGCTCCGAATCATTGAGAATTTGTTGCATTGCTTGAAGAAATTGAAAATGAGTATGGAGAAATGATTTATTATAACGAGGTGAGGTGAGGTGGCTAAGTCGAGGAGCTGTATTAAAATGGTTTTTTGATTTAATAACTGAAATCAAAATTTTCAACACAACATGTTATAATATTCGAACTAACATGTATAATATATCATTATACATGTTATCCATGTATAACATTATACATGGATAACAGATTTAACATTTCTTGTTGACTTAACTGGCCATTTAAATATTCTCAATAAAGAGCTGCAAGGAAAGAATAAACTTATCACTGACATGTATGCTTGTATTAAAGCTTTTAAAGTTAAATTGCAATTATGGGAAACACAACTGGAATCAAAAAATTTCGTACATTTCCTATATCTTAAATCCTGCCCTATTATTTCAAATGAAAAATCTCAAGAATATGCAAGAAAAATAGCATTATTATGACAAGAATTGAAGAAAGATTTAAAGATTTTAATGATTTGGAGTCCGATTTTACATTATTTTCATTACCATTAAAAACAAACGTGAATAACGCATCAGAAAATCTACAAATAGAGCTAATTAATTTACAGTGTGATATAAATCTTATCCAAAGATTTGAAGATACAGATTTGATTAACTTTTATTCGTACTTGTCAAAAGATAAATACCCTCAGTTACGAATTTTTGCAATAAGAATAATCGCTTTGTTTGAGAGTATATTTATATGTGAACAGTTTTTTCGCAGTTGAAAATTAATAAGTCTAAGAAAAGAACCCGATTGACCGATGAGCATCTACAATCCGTGATGAAGATAGTTTCTAGTAATTTTTTCTAAGGCTACAAACTTTATCAGAATCGAAATGCCATCAAGTATCAAGTTGAAGTAAGAAATAAAGAAGTTTATAATTATTTACATACAAACATATGTATTTTTTCTGTATGTGTCGAAGAAAAATTTAATAAATAAAAGAAAGAGAATAGGTTGTCATTATTTATTCTCAAGTTATAAAGGTTATAAAAGGGTTTCATAATTATAAAGGTTATAAAAGTTGGCCCCCAGGATTTGAAGTGGATAAATTAACTGTGGAAAGGATACAAAGACAGATGACAAAGATGGTTTCAGGACTATACAAGGATAGTTATGAGGATCGGCTGAGGGAATGTGGACTGCAGAGTTTGGTGGATAGAAGAAGGAGAGGTGATATGATTAAGACTTTTAAACTGTTGAGAGGTGGTTACAGGGTTGACACTGGGGAGTTCTTTCGCTTGGTTGAACAGCAGGAAGGAGTGATGACAAAAGGCCATCCCTGGAAGTTACGAAAGGAAACTGTGAGCAAGAGGGTGAGGTGTGGTTTCTTTGCGTGGAGGGTGGTTGAACCGTGGAATGCATTGTCTGATGGAGTGGTGAGAGCAAGAACAGTCAATGAGTTTAAGGAGTGGTATGATAGACTTTGTGTTTCTCGGGGGGGGGGGGGACCTCCCCTCGATGAGTCTTGACAGACTTTATGTTCTTAGGAAGGACCTCCCACGATGAGTCTTTTGACTCCATGGAGGCCTGAATAATTATAATAATAATAATAATAATAAAGGGGTGGTATCCATACATTAGGGGTAAGTACGGTTCAATATATATATATATATATATATATATTCACTGTCATTTCGTTAAAAAAAAAATTTCAGCCCATCAGCTGCTTTCATATCGTGCATTCGGCCCGCATGCAATTTGAGTTTGAGACCACTGCTCTACAGCAGTGTTTCCCAAATTTTCAGTATACCTGTGTAACCCTTTTAAAATTTTAGTAACACTGCTCTCAGATAAAGGCAATTTGGGAAAAATTATAATAATAATATTTAACATTTGCATTATAATAAATTGCAAACATGTGAAGCAATGTCTTTTTTTAATTACTAAACACATTTTATATAAATTTGTTTTATATAAATCCAATATACATACACTAAAACAAAAATTGTGAAATTTAAATTTCAGTAATAAAAATATTTAATGACACAAGTAAAATTGTTTCTGTTGGGAAGAAGTTAATTTGGTGAAATCTGCTTTGAACAATTTGAATTTAAACTTTTAATGCAAACAGTTTGAAGCATGCATTTGGAACTCAATTGTGCTGCCAACCAGTTGTGTTCCTAGTAGAAGTCAGATGATAAGTGCTAGACACCCATTTTCTTTAAAATGTTCTTTAGATTTTTTTTTAGTTATTGAGAAATTAATTATAGAATAATGCCTCATACTTTGTAAAGACCTACTGTGGTACATGTACCCCCAGGGGTATGCATAATACACTTTGGGAAACACTACACTTGAGAATTAATGGCACATCTTAGCATTTCACGTGTTTCAAGGAAAGGACGATTAAATTTGAACTTGCTGGAGTGAATGAAGACGTTTTGTCTGGTTCCAAAAAACTTTGTGCCCAGTGTCAATGGCATGAGAAGCAAGGCCAGACTTGTCACATTCCAAAAATGTAATATAGTCTTGATGTTCTTCAATTTTAATCAAGGCAGAATGGTGCCAGTCCATCCAAAATAGGAAAGATGACATGAGTAGGGTACTTAATAGACACATGGTAAAGGAAGAGGTGGTAATGTATTCTTTGTTGATGGTAGGAAGGAAGACAGTTTCTGAGCTGGTTTGAAGGAAACATATAGATTGAATTTGAATTTATGAAGAATTTGCTATTTTTTCTGAGGTTCCTTTAATCACATCAGATTATAGTCTGGTAGAAGAATGATAATTATCAATGATTTTTTGAATGGTAGTTTTTTTTGTATCCATTATATATCTTCTTCTTCTTCTTTGGCACTACAGCCTCATGTACGTCCTTGGCCTCCCATTTTTGGGTCTCATAACTCACTACGAGGTGGAATCGTTACCCCCCCCCCCATGCTCAACCACATATAATTGTCTGTGAAGCATTGTGTTCTTAAGACTGGTTTGCCTGTTTTGCAGGAGGAAAATCCCAGATAAACTGAGGAGAAAAACTCTGCAGTCCATGCCCAAGACCGGCTAATTGGTTATATCTGAGAAATATCCTTAGCTCCTCACATCAACAACGAGAATCGAATGTAGGACACTCCTTTCCTAGGCATATGGTCGCAGAGCGCATAACCACTTGGCTAACCGAGCGGACATCCATTATATATCAGATTGTTTTTAATTTTATTCGGTTCATCTATCAGAAGAGCAGATCATATGAGCTCTGTCTGCAAGACTCTTGATTTTTCAGTTTATAGGTAGTCAACCTTTACTGGTAGATACATCGACTCATCCTCCTACCATCACTTATCACAAAAAGTGGATATTAACAAGATCTCAGTGCATCAGCATAATTACAAGGTAATAATGGCCCATTAATTTCTGGGCAAAATATTTGCAATAATAAAAATTATTATTCTTTATTCTTATGAAAAAGTGTGTCTGATAAACTAATTATTCCAGACACCAAGAATATCTTTATCTTCAGTTGTCTTGTCACCTTTACTGTCTCTGGTTCCTTTTACATTTCTAAGCCTTTTTCAATTGGTCTTCTTATCGGTCTTCCTGTGACTTTTGTTTAGCTACTTTTACATACTGGTTTGTTTTCTTACATTTTTCGGTATTCTCTCAGAGCACCTGCTGACTTATTTTCCAAGCACTTTTGATACTTCCTTCTTTTCCAGAACTACCTTCATCCATTCACAACCACCAATCCTTTGGCACTAATAATGCCAAGTAGGAAGACTTCCGAGACTTTTACTCCTCCTTTCCATAGTCAGATTACTGTTTCTATTCTCCAGATCTAAATATACTTGTTATGATCCTGTTATAGAAATTATGGCTGTGTCAATGATGGCCATAATTTCTCCAATGGTCAAATTTCCTGCCCAATACCCAAGCCACTGGTTACCAAAAAGTGTGCCAAGTAGTCCAATAGAAAAGGGCAACATACCTTAAGTCATTCCAGAGAAAAACTTCATTCACAACCTATACTGTAGCTTGCAGCAGCTACAAAATAATTAGCAAAGCTAAGTCTAACTTTGAAAGAGTTAAATGTAGAAACTTGCCTCTTGCTCAAATAGCAGTTGTGCCTTCTAGTTCCTTGCACAATTTCTGTCTGTCTGTGCTCCTGCTCTTTGTTCCAGTTATAGTTGGGGATGATTTGCATTAGAAGAAATCTATGCAGGAATTAGATTAGAAGAATGATGTCAGGATGTCAACTTTATCTTTAGGTGACATCGTTCTTTTCATCTACTTCTGCATAGATCCTTAATATAGATCATCTCCAATTATAATTGGAACAATGCATTAGATATCCTATTGCCTTCTGACAAAAAAAAAGTCATGAATAACCTGAAAACAAAAAAAGGCATTCGTCAATTCCCCCCATTTCTGCTAATCCTAAAAGCAACTGCTGCCAATATCATTTGCAGTCATTACTTTTGTTATTTTAGGTATCCTCAAAGACTAAACTCTATAGTTCTCAAGCTATCAAGAGATTACTTTTGTTTTGCAACCCCTTATGTGTGGCAGTGATATACAGTTGACTCTCACTAAAATGAACTTGTAGGGACAACAGGAATAGTGTACAGCTGACTACTGTAATTTTTTTTTTTAATATAGCATTGTGTCTGGATCTTTGTTTCAGCAGTATTTCCTATGGCAGTGATGGCGAACCTTTTTACCCAGGTGTGTCAAACATCTTTTTTTTTTAAATATTGACGTTGTTGATGTGCCACTTGCATACATGCATTATAAATTTAACTACTTAATCATAGATGGTAACTTATACATATCATGTTAGGCTATTTATTTAATAAACTGAAATTAGTTTTTTCATTAGAATACCAATATTTTTCAACATCTAAGGTCTGTCACCTGAAACCCTCAAGTGTGTCAGTGCTGACACGCGTGTCATAGGTTCGCCATCACTGTCCTATGGTAAGAGTCAACTGTATGTGTATATATATATGTATATATCTATATATGCATATACACTGCTTGGAAAGAAGTCAACAGACACTCCCATCGGCAATGTGCACCATACCATGTAACAACTTATGTGTTTGCAGCCAGTATAAATTAGAGGAATATGATGTTCCCAAGTCAGTGCAACTGTGTTCTGGTGAATTGGCTGTGAGAAGGGAACTGACAGAGTTTGAAAGAAGCGTTGTGATAGGATGCCATTTTGCAGGCCTATCTGTTCGGCAAATTGTTGACAAATTGGGCCATCCCAGATCAACAATCAGTGATACCATACTGAGATGGAAGCAGGAGCTACATGCAGTGGATGACCCACCACGCTCACTAAACGTGATAGTTTGGTACTACGAAGGATAATATGTAAAAACTGCCATTCATCAGCTGACACATTTAATGCACATTCTGGGCATTGACTGGAACACGGCTCTGCACAAAAACATTCAGAACCAAGGTGCACAATATAGGCTTCCATGGTAGGACACTGCAATATGCAAGCCTCACATTACCCAAACCAGTATGTAGTATTGTCTTCAATGGTGCAAAGAGTATGTACAGTAGGACGTTGAAGCTTGGAAATCTGTGTTATTATATGACAAATCATGCTACATCCTCTAACAAGCAAATGGATGGGTGTGGATTCCTGGTGAACATCTCTTACCAGTGTGCATAACCCCAACTATGAAATTTGGAGGTGATGGTGTGATGATATGGTCCTGATTTTCCTGGTTTGGCTTGGACCTCTGTTTGTGGTGCCATGAATATTGAACTCTGCAAGGTATCTGAACATTCTGGACAATGCAATGCTTCCTACTTTGTGGCGTTTCTATGAAAATGCCACAAACAGTCCAGGACCTCATTACATGCCTACAAGAAGAATGATCCAAAATTCCCATTAATCACTATCGTATGCTCAAGCAAAGTTTGCCCCATAGGAGTGCTGTAGTTATCACAGTCAAAGGAGGTCCTATATCTTATTAAAGTGAGTGCATTAGTGTTTGTTCTTCATGCTATGGTGTCTATTGACTTCTTTCCAAGCAGTGTACACGTATATATATAAATTATCAAACTATGTCCATTTCAAGTGGAGTTATTACTTTGACAAAATGATGCACATTTTTATTTTTCACATAAAAGCCAAATTTAAACAGAAATTGAGATGCCTGATAATAAAAATCATTCTTGCTCAGCAGAAAAATGACATGAAGAGTATGGAAGAAATAAACCTAATAAATCTAGACTTACAAATTTTGTAAAATATATTTGAAAAATGGAGGTTATTAAATATGTAGTTTCCATCTCATTACTGAAATTAAAACTACATATTTAGTATGCTTACAAGTCTTTACATACTTTGTCACAAATTATTTTGAAGAAGTCACTGAATCCTGCTATGTTATTATTGAAGTTTTCAATTTTTTTACTATTTAGTTGTGCATTAACAAATGCACATATAAACAAATTCTATCAAAAATATTCTACTGTGAGTTTAGCAATTCCCAAAAATAGAAAAGATTTACATTTTCTACTTACTTTACCTAACCGATGTTCAGAGGTAGAGCATGAATCCATGAATGTTTGGGCAATGACTGATAGACAAGAATCTACAATAGGTGTTTTTTCCACATCAAACATGAAATCTGGATTTTTAACAAGATTTACCCAAAATCTAAGTGGAAGACTGAAAAAATTGAATAAACGATTTTGACTATTTTATAAATATGCATGAATTACATTTGTAGTTTAGAAAATTAGTTCATCGTTAATTAAAGAAGAGATGGAAAGCATCAGATAATTTTTTTTCCATCACTTCTTTTGTAGTTATTCTTTGATATTAAAAATTATTTTTTTTTGTCATTTTTAATCCTAAAATATTATCAGTTCATTCACTTTAAAATTATATGGTAATATAAAACATTAATACAGTATGGCCTAGAAAATATATAATGAAATTAAAAGCATTTATTTTAGGGTGGCACTGCTTTTAATACATTATTATTATGTGATACTACCTCCAAGGGAGGCAAGGACTCATTGTGGGCAGCTACTCCACACCACACAACCCACAGTCTACACACACTACATGACTATCCTTCATCTATATCATCTATCACTTGCTATTAGTACTTTTACCTGTTAATTGCATATGTTTTCTGGTCAATTTTCCAATATGTAGGTTGAAAAACCTGAGTTTCCAAGAGAAAAAAACACTGTTACTTCTGTATGAGATCATCTAACTCACCTGCAACTGAAAAGTCCATATAAAGATTCTTCTCATCAGGATGCAAATTGAACTTGAAACATGCAATACTGTATACAGTAATATCTTACACAAATGCATGTTAAAAAGTATGCATCATCATCACAATTACACCGTTAAGGATGTTTACTGTCTCTGATGGCAAAGTAGAATGCCATTCAATGTCTAAATAGAAGTGCATGATGTTCATTGAATGCTGCCTTTCAGCTAAACAGTATCACAAGGCAGCAGTTCCATATGCAAATGACATAAGTATACCTCCATTTTCTTTTATCTGTACTGTTCATTGCCTTTGGTAGGAGTAATTTTAATTATGTAAATATTTATTATATATCATAGATATCTACAGTAAGATATATAGAAATATCCTGATATTTCTTACATTTTCCTTGTAACTATATATTGAGGCAAGAATGTAATGAGACTAAAATAAAATAAATCCAGTACAAATATCATTGTGCTGCAATAGAGTACAGAATAAGTATCATACCTTGCTTTGAAAACATTAAACACTGGAGCAATCATCATTTTGTAATGCATTGCATTCATTCGCTATGCAAAAAAAAACACCCCTTTTTGCTTCCTTATTCATATGATCTTTACACAGTTTCCAGACCTCCAAGCAGTCATCATGGGAGGATAGTTCACACAATCAACTGCCTACACTATACTATTAATCTTCAATCTACACTCATAATATAATGCCTTAATTCATCAACAGCACAACATCGTCTACCACCACTAATAGTATATTTTATCTATAAACTGCATGTGCATACTAGCACTGATTTGCCTTTATATGGGATGAAAAAAGTTTCTGAATGAAAAAATCCTGCTATGATCAACTTAACTCACCTTCAGTTGAAAATTCTACATAAAGATTCCTCTCATCAAAATGAGAATCAATTTTGATGAGAGGAATCTTAGAGAAAAATTAGATGCACAAAAGTGTGACTTTGCTTTCCTGCTAATAGTGCACTATTGTTTCATATAGACATAGTTTATTCATTGTGTATTACCACAGCACAGCGATCCAACAGTGGAACTGCACCAAATATAGCATAAAGCCTGGAAAAAAAGCCACATTGAAACAGATAGAATGTTAAAAATACTTTATTAAGATGAGCATCTGTCCAGTGCACAAATACTTCTGGTTTAGGTATTTTCAAGAGAATAGAGAGGTTGCAGGAAACAATCCTTGCAGTGAACAACTGAAAATCATCCACTGCAAGAATCCAGAATTAGTTGGCAAAATGTGCAATTCACCTACAACATACTGACACTTAGAATGATGATAAGCGAACCAAACATGTGAATAAGGAACTGATGACATCAGTATTACAACTGGCTTGGATAAGAGAAAAACTTGTGTAATGTTTATATCACTTTTCAGATGATGAAGATATTTCTGGTTGTAAAAAAAAAAGTTGCAATGCTCCGTCTCCCACATTTCTATATACTAGCTTCAGTAGACATTTTTTTTTTTATTTGCCAAGTTGAAACTGAGATCAAAAGGCTACCAATTGATATGATCATTGCTATTCAAAAGAACGTGGTGATGGCAGAATGGAATGCCATCACAGCAGGAAATTTTCTGAGTCTTCCACAGTTTATATTAGTACAGGCAGTCCCTGCTTTACAAGTTTGTAGATTTATGAGTTCTTTTTAATCCAAGTATGAAGAGCTACTTGGCTGGCAAAGCATTAAATTGCAAGGAGTATATGAGAGTGCTGATAATGAAATGGCAAAATTATTTCCTAAAAAATTAGAATATTCCTTTTGTTGACTTTTATTTAACATTACTATGAGTATGTGAACCCTATTTTAAATCAAACATCTATGGGAAATAAATTCCATGATGAGTCTCTTGATCTTGACTCTATGGAGGACTGTTGATAATAATTCCTGCTTTAGCTTTATGAGCATGCACTAAGAATGAATTAACTCAGGAAGCCAGGAACTACCTGTATTAGTATAAAATTTTTCAGCCTTATATAGAGTCAAAAGACTCATAACAGGAGGCCAAACATTCACAGAGCACAATAAGTATCATATCTTGCTTTGAAAACACTCAACACTGGAGCATTCAACACTTTGCAATACATTCTATTCATTGACCATTCACTATGAAAAAAAATCTCCTTTTCACTTCTTTATTCACGTGATCTTTATACAATCTCCAGGGTGAATTCTCATTTTCCAATCACCTAATCGATCACATTGCATTTTTCTCTTCTTATCTACTAAATTCTGTGGACACATTTCCTTAATCTGTCATCATACTCAACATTTCTGAATCCTGAGAGAATCTGTACTCTCAATGTATTTTTATTACAATCCAAATATGATCTGAATAGCATTATATACAGTGGAACTACAACATATATTTCTGGTTTCTTTTCTACCTGTTTTACTTGAAAATCATATTGAATATGCCCTTGATACTTGGGCAAACATTTGGTACTTAATAATAAAAATTTTATGTCAGTATAATCAGTAGAATTTTATTCATTTAGTAGATCTTTTTATCTTGCAATTTTGTATTTATATATTTCATTATGTAGTATATTGTAATCTTAGTAATGTAATAAATATGTGATTTTAATTTGCTTTGATTCTTTCTTCAACTTACTACTGACAAATTGCCATATCTGCCAGATGATGCATCTGGCATTAACCTTTAGTACTTTTTTATATATAATAAATTTAAGCAGTGGTACTTGGAATATCTCATGGAACATATATTTCTTCAATTTGGCAAATTTGGATAGAATGAATAGTGAAGGAGCCATTATTCAATCAATTGTAAAATTTAGCTTAGTACTGTCATCTGAGATCTAGAAATGAGGGGAAGGATAATTTTCTGCCAGCATCACTTTCAATGAAAGTCTGGCTGCGGGAAAGGTGCCCATGAATGGAAGGAAGGTAAGATAGTGCCATTGCATAAGGGCGGTAGCAGACTGGAAGGGTCTAATTATAGGCCAGTTTGTGTGTCATCAGTAGTTGTTAAGATCTTGGAGAAAGTAGTGAGGGACTATACAACATTGGGCAGATGAGGGTAATGTTATCTGTGAGAGTCAACATGGATTTGTGAAGGAGTACTCTTGTTTTAGCAATATGCTAGCCTTTTATAATAAAGTTACAAGAGCATTTGATGAGGGAAAGGCATATACTGCCATTTTTTTAGACTTAGTGAAGGCATTTGACAAGGTGCCACATGATAAGCTGATATTTAAGTTGCAGCACATGGGTCTGGATGTCAGATTGGTCAACTGGATTCAGGATTGGCTGTCCGATAGGTATCAGAGAGTTGTATATGGGGGCAGTTTCAAGGAGGCAGAGGGTTACAAGTGGGGTCCCACAGGGCTCGGTACTGGGACCTATATTGTTTAACCTTTATATCAGTGACATTGTCAGTGGATTGCAAGGGGATATTCAGTTGTTTGCGGATGATGTGAAGCTGGGAAGGATTATTAGTAATAGTGCAGATGTGGTAGTCCTGCAAGAGGATTTGAATAAGCTAGATAGATGGGCAAATGAATGGGGAATGTTGGTTTAATGCAGCAAAATGTAAGGTCTTGAGGTTTGGGAAACATCGATGGGACACTGCATACTCTATGGGAGGAGTTATACTGGAGGAAGTAGAGGAGACAAGAGATCTAAGGGTTAATGATTGATAGAAACCTGAAATTTAGGGGACATATTACAAAGGTGGTGAAGGTAACACAGAGGATTGCTGCAATAATGAGAAGGACACTGACCTGCAGAGATAAAACAGTTATCATTCCGTTGTATAAGACCCTGATCAGACCACACTTGGACTATTGTTCTCAGATTTGGTCCCCAGAATTTGAAGGGAATAAATTAACTGTGGAAAGGGTACAAAGGTAGATAACAAAGATGGTTTCAGGACTGTACCATGTTAGTTATGAGGATCGGCTGAGGAAATGTGGATTGCAGAGTTTGGTGGATAGAAGAAGGAGAGGTGATATGATTGAGACTTTTAAACTGTTGAGAGGTGGTTACAGGGTTGACACTGGGGAGTTCTTTCGCTTGGTTGAACAGCAGGAAGGAGTGATGACAAGAGGCCATCCCTGGAAGTTATGAAAGGAAACCGTGAGCAAGAGGGTGAGGAGTGGTTTCTTTGCATGGAGGGTGGTTGAAACATGGAATGCATTGCCTGATGGAGTGGTGAGAGTGAGAACGGTCAATGAGTGTAAGGAGTGGTATGATAGACTTTGTGTTTCTTAGGGGGGGGGGACCTCCCCTCGATGAGTCTTGATAGACTTTGTGTTTCTTAGGAAGAACCTCCCACGATGAGTCTTTTGACTCCATGGAGGCCTGGATAATAATAATAATAATCACATCACTGCTGATTCATCAAACCACATATACCCTACTTATCTTTAACAAAATACGGTCCAATGAAACAACCTGTAATGTATACCATAAAGAGATGATGAGTCTCTTGTGTTTTTTTGATATTTCAATGATATTATTGGGAATTACTTCAAATGTAAAGGAAACTGGCAAGAAGTTGAGAACCAAAAAAATGTCTGTTATATATCTGATAAATTAAATAAATTCAGTTATACTCGACAAGATATAATATTGTTTAATCATCTCACCAGGTGTAAGTGAACAAAGTTTGCATGTGGAGTATTTTTGCAACTAGACTACATCAGAGGCTGTTGACTTCACATCAATTGCCTCAGTATCCCATAATGCATAGCACGCTTCCTTTCAGACGTGTATTGCTGTGCATTATGGAAAGATTGCTATCCATATCAGTTTCTACCTTTACTGAAAACTCATTAGTGGGAACCAGATGAATTAAGAGAAACTAATTCACCTTTGATCATCTAAAAAAAAAAAACAAAGATACATAAGGCTTCTCTATGATGCTGTTGGAAGTTTTTCCACTTGGTTATAATATAAATTAAAGATACCAAGAAATTATATATTTGGTTTAATCTTTTATCCGAGTGTAAGCAAACAAGTTGGCACATGAACTATTTTCAGGACTGGGGCAACTCATATAAAGAAGCTAATGACTTCATAGTCATTAGATTCTTAATGACTTCATAGTCATTAGATTCTTAATGACTTCAGAGTCATTAGCTTCTTTTTATGAGTTGTCCCAGTCCTGAAAATAGTTCAGGTGCAAATTTGTTTGCTTATACTTGGATAAAGGATTAAACCGAGTACATAATTTCTTGGTATCTTTAAGTTATAGTATAACCAAGTGGAAAAACTTTCAACAACTTTCTCTAATCCAGAGTATTTTAATAAAATGGTGTGACACCATTTGGCTACTCATATATGAAAATATAACTTCTGCATTACTTCATCCTTAGCATCACCTAAACCCTCGGATCACTTCAAACATAGAAAACAAAAATCTGCTCATTATAAATGCTCATAATGAGCAGGTAAAATACCTACACTAAACCTCTCACCCAATCAAGAAATCAGATAAAGGGATGAAGAGTCAAGGACTCATTCCATCACCAAATAAAGTTCCAAGATCCTAAGCACTACCTCAGGATCTGGCTCCCACTGATGCCATCACGCACCTTCACAGGAAATGAAGGTGCGTGATGGCAATTTTTCCCAGTAGAGCCCAGTCTCATCAACATTAAAAATGAGATCAGGAGGATAACTTTCTTGTTCTACACAGTCTTGAAATTCTTTAGGAAAAGCAGCTGCTGCCACAACATCTGCACTTGCCACCTCACCACATAATTTGACACTATGGCACTTACTTCGAGACTTAAATCTCATAAACCAACCAACCTTTGCTTCCTAAAAATGTTTCTTTGCCTCCATCTGTCTTTTTAAGATCCTCAAAAATTGTTTTTGCTTTCTCAGTTATAACAGTCTGCGTTAGAGGAATGTTTTTCCAATTGAAGTCATCCACCTTTAATGATAATAATTTTTCCATTTTTTCATGAAGTTTATCCCTGCTATAATTTACATGTTTTGCATTTGGTACTACCGTAGATTGTTGCACAGACTGTTTTATTCTATCTGCATTTCTCATAATTGTAGTAACAGTCAATGGAAGTAAGTTCATACTTCTACAGACATTAGCACGTATCTGCCCATCTTCCAGTCTTCAAATCACCTCTATCTTCTTTTCAAGTGTGATTGATTTCCGCACCTTTTAACACCAAGTTCTGCTAAGTTTTCTGCACTTCTTTTATCAGATATGGTATGTAATTACGTACTTTATCAATTTAAATATGTATGTATGAAGTAAAAAAAATTAAATAGAACAATTAGGTAGATTCAACAGTAAAACTAGGTTTGATACATATAGGTCATAGTATCTCGGTAAACAGTCAAACACTAGAATGCCTGCTAGAGTCATTTCTCAGTCAGACCATGCTACTGTAAGAAAGCAAGCGCAGGCATCCGGTGTTATTGTGAATCGGCGTAAATTGAACCATCATGAACCGAGAGCTGCCTGTATATAATTTCTTGGTATCTTTAATTTAATTTATCTCTATAATGCTGAACCTAGGCTTTTTCCAACTTAAGAGCAAATATCACAATGTCTTTGTAACTGGACTGTGGAAACTCTCAAGTTAAGAGATATTCACCAAATTTAGGTGGTAGACGATTTTTATTGACTAGTGTGAGACCATTATCCTGCTATATAATTATATAATCCTTAACCCACCAATAGTACTAATATACAATAGGTTTACAGCCTTTAGTGGATGGTATTTACATAAAAGAATAACAATAATTAAATGACATTTAGCTATTATGTTGTGCAACTAAATTAGTAACAAGATGGTTACTATCATTAAGAATAGGTTAAAAAAAAATAGCAAGAGGAAGATCAAGAATACACATAGCTAGATGAAGTGAAAAAAAAATGGAGTAACTTAGATGAGAACTGCTCGGAACAAGAATAAAAGGATAAAAACACTTGATTTGAGTGTTTTCCACTCTGCGATGGTCAAGAAAATACTGGAATCTTCAAGCTCTTATTCTGAACTCTTTCATCCAAGTCATTCTTTATCAGTACAGCAGCAGGTGGAATATGTTTGAATGATAGTGAGCTGAGTATGACTGAATGATCTGACATAACAAATATTCCATGGAAAGAATAAGTGGCTGAAATTAATATACAATTAATTATTTATTTTGTTGTATTTTATCAATTATATCAGAACCTGTCACATATGCTTAAAGTTATTTAAGCATATGTGATATTTTTATTAAAGATATTTTTGTTAAAAAAAAATTAGAGAATTTTACCTGTTACTCAAATTAAGGGGATATTAAATCCCACATTGTTTTAAAACCGAATAAGAAACTCAAAGATTGGAATCAGAGAGTTTCATGCCGAATATAGTAAACTAAAAAAGTATCGGCGGCCACTAGCGTGAGCTAATGCAAGTAGTCCTAGTACGTAGTACAATCTCAGGCAACTCGTTGCAAAGGTGGGGAAAGTTCTGATCGCTAATCTTGGTATTTTCCATAATGTAAAAACACATTTCCTAGGAAATGTATGCTGTTATTACATCTCTCTGATTCCAATCTTTGAGTTTCTTATTCGGTTTTAAAACAATGTGGGATTTAATATCCCCTTAATTTGAATAATGTTTATATCACTGAAATGAAGCCTCTTTATAGGCTCTTTATATAGGCTTTATATATAGGCTCTTTATATTTAAGTTTACCTGTTACTTTTCCAAGCATGAATCACTTCTGGATCTAAAATACCATTCCTACTTGCTGCTTCATCCAACAAGTCAAATAGCCACTTTACAGCTGGTGGTATAGAATCATTGGCTGTTAAAATTGTAGTTAAAAAGTCATCTACAAATTTCTGTATTGTACCCTGTCAATTAAAAACAAATGAAACAGTCAATATTCTCTAAATATATGAAATCCATATTAAATAAAATAAAACAAGAATAAAATATTATTATTATTATATGGGAATCTCCATAGAGTCCAAGGACTCAATGTGGGAAGCCCACTCTGCTCACACAGTACATATCATTTCTCTCCTTAAATTTGTTCAGAGATAATGCACCCAACACTTCCACTGGCAACTCATTCCACTTCACTCATGACCCACCAAGAGAAAAATCTCACTTTCACATTCTTGCTAACTATATCCATGATTGACTTTCAAGGTAATATTTGCTTTCTCTCCCTCCTATCAAATACTGAAAGAATTATTTCACTGATTTCCATCCCACACAATTCTTTTACCAACTAGTATCTGGATGTCTCTAACACATTACCTCTTCTTTGCTTTACACCAGAATTCATAACTGAAATTGTCTTTAACTGAGCATAAATGAAACATTAAATTCAATTTTTTAACAAATCCAAAGAAAGGCTAATGTAGTGAAATTGCTCTAAGGACAAAAGTTATGTGGGTAGTTACCCTTCCCATATATTGCAATATACACATCCAAAAGGAAATTTGTTGCACATTATGGAATACTGTGGCAATGTGATCTGAAATCTATTGTTCTAAAAATTGAGACATAGAGGAAGAATTCATCATAAAATATTATTACTGGAATAACTTATGTTTAATTTAAATGTCTTTATTTATAAAATTTTCAGCTAAGTTTCATACCATTGTTAATACCATTATAGGACAGACTGGTAGTTCTGCAAATTCATCTTGAAAGACATCAGAAATACATTTCACTTCAAGAACCCAACAAATCTGGTTTAGCAAGTCACATATTATCTACAAAACACAGGATTCAGTGGAACAAAACCAAAGTGTTAGACAAAAGTTATTTTCTTCTGGAAAGACTGTACAAAGAAGGTTGTGAAGCACACATTCACAACCTAAACCTGAACAAAAACGATTGCCTGAACTTTTCTCAATTTTGGGGAGTTATATTGACATACTCAGCATTCATGTGTTCCTTAATTTGTAATTAATTTTTGTTTATATTTAAAAATAATTTATTAACTAAATTATTTTATTGTAATTTATTTTGGATATCTATTAATGCAGATGGAGCTATTCTCCTGCAGCCAACAGTGCACATAATACATGCATTTTCAATTAAATTGTTGTTCTCTTTTTTGTGTTTTCTTATAATTGTATTGACAATGGCTATAAAACTTAGCCAAAAATTTTATAAATAAAGACATTTAAATTAAACGTAAGTGATTCTGATAATAATATTTTATGATGATCTGAAATCAGTTGCCTGTATATATAAGTACTTCAGATGCAGACTTCTGTTTGCTCACAACTGGGTAAAGGATGAAAAGATAAACATAATTTCTTGTTAAGTATAATTTACTTTCTGACCCAACAATGAACTCATTACAATGATTCCTCAATCTAGAATATTGTGGTAATAATAAAGTGATACATTATTTTGCCTGCCTGGTTGGCCGAGTGGTTAGCATATTATCTGCTCTCCAGCCAAAAGGCTGCGGGTTCAAATCCCGTCATGGGCATGGATGTTTGTGATTGTCTGTGAAAATACTAATGGTGGTAGTGGGCGGCAGATGGCATTGGTGTAGATGATGATGGTAGTTGTAGTTGGTGGATTGAGTGGTGGAGACACAGAGTTGTAGAGCAGGTGCCCTCCCTTGATGAGTCTTTGGACTCCCTGGAGGTGTCAGTTAATAATAATAATATATAATATAATATAATATTCATTTTACTCTTGATATCTACATAGATCTAGCTTCCACTACTTTGACCCAAAAACAAACAAAAAAAAAAGGACACATCTAGAAGACACTTACCCAAACAGAGATCTGGTTCCAACTAGCGGCTGAAGAGCTGAGATTTGATTTGGCAGTGGATTTTTCCCTGATGTATGATGCTGGTGCTTAATATAGTGTTGTCTGGCAAGACAAAAGCAGAGATCCAGTAGAGCGATCCACAAGTTTAGAGTGATTTTTGAGATCACTCTTAGTTCACTCATGGTCTTTGGAATGCCTGTGATCTTTCTGAATAGATTGTATCTCAAAAGGAAATGTGCTCTACCTTATGGGATACTAGGACAATTAAATATGCAGTAAACTGTCTCTGTATACAATTATCCCAGTTATCTTTCTTCATGTAGCTTCCACAGTGAGAGGGTGTAACACCATGTCCTTCCAGTTCTCTCTGTTGGTGGCTTTCCTTTTTGTTTCTGCATAGCCATGTGATCCTGTCCATGATCTTATATCTTCAAGCCATGTCCTTCGTTTTTGGCTTTTTGATCCTTTTCCCATAACTTTTCCTTCTAAAACTTAGTATCCTCTATTCTTCTGAACCTCTCAGTACATGTCCTGCCAATTTCATTTTTCTCTGGATCATTTCCTGTAATAGAGATTTCTGTGTTCTATAGGACATCTGTATTTGTCACATGTTCTGTCCATGGGATTTTCAGAGCTCTCTTATAACACTACATTTCAAAGGCCATTATCTGTTGCCTTATTCTCTTCTTGAATATCCAGGTCTCACTTCCATATGTGAAAATTGGCCACACTAATGTTCTTATCATTCTTTGTCTCGATACTTACAGAACTTCTGAGCAGATCTTTGTTTTTCCAGAATGCATCTTTAGCTATGGCTGTTCTTATTTTTATTTCTTTATCTTGCTTTCCATCTGCAGTAAAGTAGGTGCCTAAATATTTGTATTCTATTGTATGTTCAATTTTCATATTGTTTATGAATATTTCTGGCTCGGATCTGCTTTCTTTTGAGATTTTCATAAATTTGGTCTTTTTTGCATTTATATCTAATCCAAATTCTTTACCTTCTTCAATTAGTAGCTGCAAAACCAGATTTAAAATTGCTTGGTATTTTTAATAATTTGTTTCTGTTTTCTGCTATTAGAATGGTATCATCAGCATATTTAAGATTGTTGTATTTTATCCCATTGATACTAATTCCTATTTTTTGTTTTTCAATCTTTTTTATCACTGTCTCACTATAGATATTAAATAGATTTGGTGAAAGGATACAACCTTGTCTAACTCCTCTTTTTATTTTCACTACAGAAGTCTCTTTGTTAATCAGCTGCATTTCCTGTTCAGTATAAATCATTTTTATAATCTTAAGTACATGATCTTCTATGTCTAATTTATCTAATATATTGAGCATTTTATCATGTTTTACCCAGTCAAAAGCCTTCTGAAAGTCCGAAGCATATGTAAATGTTCCTATTTCTTTTGAGTGATCTTTCTACTAATATTTTTAGTTCCAGGATAGCATTAATGGTTCCCATTCCTCTTCTGAAGCCTTTCTGTTGTTCGCTCAATTTACTGCTTATGGCTCTTTCAATTTGCTTGTTAACAATGGTTAAAATAATTTTAGATGCATGGGATATTAGGCTCACAGTTCTGTAATCCTCGCAATTTTGTGCATTATGTTTCTTTGGAATTGGTATGCAGATAGATGTAAAAACTTCAGGTAATTGTATTGTTTTATAGATGTCCTGAATGGATTCCACTAAATAGTTGTTATTATTGCCAGTCAAAGCTTTCAACAGCTCAGCCGGAATATTATCACACCCAGGGGGATTTATTATTAGGAAGATTCTTGATTGATGTTCTACCTCCTTTCTTGTGGGTAGAGTGGTATCTGTTGTTATGTTTAACTTAAGGTGTCGTGAATCATCTAACATGTTACCATTATCGTAGAGGTCTGATAAGCACACCACCCATCTTCCATTTATCTTTTCCTTATCAATGAGTATGTTATTAGACTGTGTACGTTTAGCTTTTCCATTAAGTTCTTTCACTTTCAGGAATGCTTCTCTGGTTTTGTTCCTATTTTGTAATTCTTCTATCTCAGTGCACTGTCTATTTATCCAGTTTTCTTTCAATCTTTTACATAACTGTTTGATTCTTTTATTCAAAGTTTTATATCTTAACCTTTCTTCTTCATTTGCTCCTCTTTTCCATGTTCTTCTTTCATCAATAAGGTTGATTACCTCTTGAGTTATCCCAGTTATGCAGATACTTAATCAAAGCAATGTCGAGCTTGTAGAATGATTTAAATAACCTGACAGGATGGACAAAAGATAATGGATGCCAGTTTAATGTTGAAAATTGTAAAGCTATGCATTTTGGGATAAAACAAATACAAGCTGTGTAACACATTAATGAAATTGCATTCCTGGAAATTGATAAAGCTATGGATTTGGGGGTAATGGAGGTAGACAGAGAGTTGAAGTTCAGATGGCATACTGCAAAGGTAGCCAAGTTATCTCATAGGATTTACTTGGTTATTGAAGATCATATTAACGAGCAGAGATAAAGAATTTATCGTTCTTCTTTATAAGGCCTTGATATGTTCCCTTCTGGATTACTGTGCTCAGGTCTGGTCACCTGGGTTTCTTTGGGATGAGGAAGAAGTGGGGAGGATCCAAAGGTGGGGCGAGTGACCAAGATGATGAGTGGTCTGTGGAATGGTCTCTATGGCAACAGATTGGGCATTTATGGGTTGCAAAATTTGGCAGATAAAAGGGATATGATAGAAACTTTTAAGTTACTAAAAGGGTTTTATAGGGTTAATGCAGAGGAAATATTTCAGCACTTGGTTAGAGGGGTAGAACAAGAAGCCATCCTGAAAATTGAATAAAAGTGCAAGTGCATGAGGACTAAATTTTTCACTTGGAGAGTGGTGAATAAGTGGAATAAGTTCTAAATGAGTTTAATAGGTTGCCACATTGATTTCTTCATGTGTCAATAAGTTCAAAGAGAGATATGAGAGATGCTATGTAGATAAGTTCTCTTGCACTGAGCATTTGGAGACTACATGAGATTGCCCATGCAATAATAATATACTGTATAGCTAAAAATATTTGCCTAGCATATCTTACAATGAAAATACTATAAAGAATCTTATGTATTATGCTTCCTGCAAGCTCAGTCATGCAGTGAAACCAGCTATTTATTATTATTTATAAACCAGCTAATTCATAGTTATACTTGAAAGAAATTATACTCTCTTTCATTTATATTTTAAGCTAGCATATACTTGTACATATACAAGTTACATGTATGCTTGTATAAAGAATAGCTGACTTCACATCAAGATTGCTCTTCATATTCCACAATGCACAGCATACTGTGTTCAAAGGACATGTGTTTCTTTTAATATTAATCCCACTCATAAGAGTTGCACCAGATCCACAGTATACATTTCCTCAAGGAGAATGTATACAATGAGGAAACTGCTGTGAATCTGGTGATCTTCTATATGGTGAAGAAGCTGACTGTTAATGATTTTCACTATTGTTTAAGAGAAGACAATGTGTCAATAGTTTGATGACAGATTTTTGGCTTTTTTTTTTATTGGCTTTCTTCTATCCTCTGGGACAGATACCAAGCGAGTATAAAAGAGTTTAAGATGACAAAGGACAGGCATTAACTCTGGAGCTTTAATGGAATGGGGTATACTTCAGAACCAGAAAACCTTTTTTATGTGTGTGTCTGGATATCTATTTGAAATTCTTCTGATGCCTTTCTGGTGAAAGAAGAGGCGACTTGCCTTGGTTATCATGCAAGATTTAGAAGAAAAGAATTGTGCAAGAATATCAGCTTTAAGAATATTAAAACACCACTGGTGCCATCTGGATGAGAAAGAAGGAAAGCACAGATGGATAGATATTGCACCCAGGTGTACTGAGCTGAATTTTTTACATTTGCCTTGTTAAGTCATATTTGGATTTCTTGATGGTTGTTATTCAATCACTGTTGCAAATTTAAGTGTTGGATAATAGTGAAGCTGGAGTTTTGTCTTCAAGCCACTTACTTTTGGCTTTTTTTTTTTATACTGAATTGTCTTACTCGGAGTACTTGATACATTTGTTGGAAAACCAAGGTTTTAATATAATGGAATGTTTGAATATAATGGAGAATGAAGTCATCCATTCCAACAAGATTAATTCTTCATAACTGGATCAGAGCAAGTATTTGGATTGGAAAAGTGGAACCAATAGTCTTACCATGGAAAAAAAGAATGGAGGTCCAACAGGGATAGTAAAATTTGTTATTGTTGTAATGTCAAAGGACATAAGACTGTGGGAAGAACATTTCAAACAGACCAGACTTACATTAGGTATGGCATGTGTTATTGAGAGAAGTAAGCTCTTATAGCAGACTTCAAAAAAGAACTGCTAAGGAAAGATCAAAAGTGTTGGGAAAGTGGAGAAGGTTATATGGTATTCTGGATAAATGGATAATTGGTATTAGATCCATTTATCCAGAATACCATATACACTACTTATAACAAATACTTAAGGACCTCATCAAGCTGAGTCATTGGTATTGTAAAACAAGAAGCCAGTTGCATTTGTGAAAGAGTCACATTGGAAAATAACTTCACTGTTTTGATGTATAGATTGAAGAAAATCAAGTTTCAGTACAGTTCTCAAAATTTCAAAAAAAAAAAAAAGGATTCTAAATTCTCAAGTATGGAATATCAATTATATATTATATCAAAGTGCAACAGTTGTGGTGGAAGGAATTATCTCATCTCATCTCATCTTTTTATCTTCTTTTTACCTTGCGGTGTCGAGGGTTTATTAATCATCAGACCTCAAACCATTCACAGGATAAGGTAGTCAGCCCTATGCCCTGGTGTAACCTATGTCCTGTAGTGTTGAGTTCTCAAGGCCGGTTTGCCTGCTTTGCATGATGAAAAACCCCAAGATAAACTGGGGGAAAACCCTATTGTCCAGACCGGCTAGCTTGGCTATGGCCGAGGAAGATCCTTCAGCTCCTCACATCACCGATGGGAATCGAACCTAACCTAGGACACTCCTTCTCCAGGCATATGGTTGCAAAGCGCACAGCCACAAGGCTAACCACGCAGCATGAAGGAATTATGTAGAATGTTATTCGGACAGTCAAGTTCTACAGTGGTTGCTTTAGCTAGAGGCTGAAATTCAGTCAAATATCAGATAAAGGTATGAATGTGTGACAAAGCACTTCATTTATATTTGTTGATATTCTGCAAGTAGAGATGTGAAAGTGTTTTATTTTTGTATTTTTAATATTTTGGTAGTATTTTTTAAGGAAGTTGGTGTTTTTTTTTTACCTGCAGTAAATAGTAAATATAGTAAAATAATTATATTAGTAAATAATTGCATTAGTAAATATAGGAAAATAATTATAGTAATACTATAATTAAATTTTCTTTATATAAAATTTCTTTCTTTTATAAAAAAAATTTTCTTTTTAGGAGCCATTAGGAAAAAGAAAACCAGGACGTCCTCTTAAAAGATTCAACGATGACTTTTAAGGCCGGAACAGGCCATGCTAGGCCTAAATCCTTGATATGCATGATGATGGTGATGAATTTTCTTTTTGTGGTTGGTGTGGACAAAATTTTAAGTGAGTAAGGACATGCACAGAGTAGAGATAAGACTTCTGGACCCAGTCTCCTTGTCATAATGTGGGCCTTGACAGTGTCCCCACCTAGCACACTACTATGCCTTTCTAGACATGGTCATCTGCAGAATAGCCAGTAGCAAGGTTATGCACCAACTCAGGATGCCTCCTAATATTAGTATCAGGTTAAATCCTATCTATCATCTAGCAGCCAGTCTGTAGAACCACTTTACTACTGTGGCTTTGAACAGAATAGGGAGTTCTAAATCTGTAGTATATTCAGCATGCAATTGAAGGATATCACTAACCCTGAATGTAAAAAAGGTGGGAGTAGAAGGCAGAACTCCTGCTCTAGATACTAAACATCACATTAACAAATTCATGTAACCAAGCAAGGTGATAGTGCTTCACCAGGTAATGAATGTCATCTACCACCTAACAGGTACAGGCTAGTATTTTTTTCTGAAAGGTATCCCTTTGCTAGATCCCTTTTGTTAGACATGTGCCATACCATGAGAAGGTGGGTCTAACAATTGGCTGAGAATGCTATATATATTTTGCTTTCCCTATCCATTATAGTGTGGGATTATTATCTATTAATAATCCCACACTATAATGTAAAATGTTTTACATTATGATGAGAGTCACTAGTAACTCAGAAAACAAAATTTTCGCATTTGATGTCTGTGGACACCGTCTGGTCACTCCCGTACCTCACCAGTTTTGGGAGTGAAGTCTTTTGCTAAATTAAGTGGTAGGGTTGCAGATTCCCTTTTCACACAGAGTTTGTAGAACGATCACAAACATCCATGCCCATGGCGGGATTTGAACCCGCAGCCTCTTGGCTGGAGAGCAGACATTCTAACTACTCAGCCAACCAGACTGACTCACTAGTGATGAGTAACTAGTGACTCACTAATAACAAATTATTGCTCACCTTAAGTCTAGTATGACTCATACTAGATTTTCTTTTTCTTTCTTTTTTGTTAATGTTAATTTCGATTAATTGTCATCTGATTATCTAATAATCAGTATAACTATGTATAAATTGAAACACATTATGCAACTTCTGGTTTTATCTTATGTTCTTAATATAAGAAAGTTGTACTATCATTCAGGGAAAGTTGTGCTGTCAAAAATAAATAAATAAATAAATACACCTATGAAACCACAGCTTATATGCTGCTACTGCCATCCTCAATAGTGGAATATAAGCTGTGGTTTCATAAGTTTACTTTTTTTTATCAATATTTGGCAGTGTAAATTTGATGATTTCAATGGTGCAATGGATGACAGACATCCATCAAGTTTCTAAAACATGACATACAAAATTGAAATTCTACTGTATTAATAGTTATCTGCTCACCTTTGTAGAAAGAAGCCTTGTCAGAAATATTTCTGGAATTGCTTTGTGACTGTGCTCTTTCATTTGCTCATGATGATCATCTAATGATTTTACTAGATGCCAGTAACGAAATGTTTCTGAGAACTTGGGTGAATTTGCAATTAATGGACCATTACTTGTGCCTAAAATAGTAATACTTTGTGTTAAATAGTAGTGATTATACTCTAAACATCAATTATATGTTTACATGTTTAGCTACTCTTGCTAAAAAAATGCACAAGGAATACAATTTCATCACAGCTCTTAGGACCATAAAACAATGAAGTAAATCATAAAATATGCTGCTAATTATGTGCTGTCTGCAATTTTTCATATATATTCTTATTAATTAGATGTATTAATTATAGCCAAACTAGTTGATGAAATATGATATTAAATAGGAGGGTGGTCTGAAAAGTTCTCGGCCTAACAATGAAAAAATGAATTTATAATTTCAAAATTATTTATATTTTTCAACATAATCTTAAGACTAATACATTTATTCCAGTGATGCTCCAGTGCTATTATCCTGTCTCTGTAGTGGTTCTCAGTAAGATCTGTAAAATACCCCTCTAAAGCTACAATCACCTCTTGATTCGAAGAAAAATGCTGACCAGCGAGGAAGAGCTTTAGTTTTGGGAAGAGATAGAAGTCAGAGGGAGCCAAATCTGGGGATTAGGGTGGATGTCCCAACAATTCATAGTGCAGATCCCATTGCCAAAACACTTTTGTGGGCAGGTGCATTGTCCTGATGAAAGATGATTTTTTTCTCCTGCAAATTGGGTCTCTTTTCTCATGAATTTTTTTTGTCTAGTCTGATTAAAAGAGCGGAATAATATTCCCCGATTATTGTTTTACCCTTTTCAAGAAAATTAATAAACAAAATGCCTTTAGCATCCCAAAACACCGATGCCATTGTTGGATTCTGAATGAAGAGAAATTTAAATTATTAATACTCTCCTCAGAATCCAACATAATCCACCATGGCAAAGGCTACATTTGTAAATATTATTTAATGTAAATCACTTGTTTATAATTTAATATTCATATAACTACCTTTAATTTTATCTAATATTTAATGATTTAATCAAGAATGTATGTATTAATAGTAGAAAAACTCTGTGATAAAATATTATCAAGCTATTTAGTTTATTTCTATGTTAATATAGAATTTATATTTGATAATTTAACTGCGCATTAATTGAAATGTAAATATTCTCTATTTATTTCTACTTGTAGAAGTTTAACGTTATGCAATACCTCAATTTTATTATATTTTGTTTTGTTGTCATGGAAACATATGTTAGATAGCTTGCACGAGTTTGGAACAGAATGTGAGGAGAAGGTTTATTGAAAAGAGTTTTAGATCACAAGAAGAATTTAGGCGGGAAGAATGGATATAAAAAGGGAAGAACGCTGAAATTATTTATGAGAGATTTATAAGAGAGAGATTGGCATTAGGTTGGAATCGGAGCATTCAGGAATCACAGTGCGATAATAGCGAGTCGGCAAGTCACTCAAGCAGCTAATAAAGTCTACTAGTCAAGAAGCAGTTAGCTAATAAGTTGTAGAATAACAATTATAGCTACGGAAAACAGCTGAGTGACTACTAAATAGACTAGCAATACTTGAGTTGAGATTTAATTTCAGCACCGACCTTTCAAGGACATACAGAACCTTGAAGCAAAGCACGAAGTTACTAAAGTATAGTAGGGGCTGTAAAATTGAAATTTACCGTTAGCTGTGCTTAGAAATACATTGCCTAAAGAATTAAATGAATGCAGGAAGAATGAACAGCTGTGCATGTAAAACCTAAAGTTAAGGAATTATTGTGTATTGCCTTAATTCATAAGTGATCAGTAGTATTTCATGCAAGAACGTTTGTTTATGTATATAGTGACCGATGATTAATTTAGTTATTGCTTAGAAGATTTATTTAATGAGTGCCATATACTGTTTAAGTGTTTACAGTTATAAAAAGTGTTTACGTATAAGTAGATGAAGAAAAAAGATTATCGGTAAGATTATTCCAACCATTAATATTCCTTTGCAGAGAAGACACACTTCTCTGCAAAGGAATTTCATCCTAGAATTTCCTTATACTGACAGTAACTATTGTGGAAGTTAGCTAAAGTGTAAACTTAAAAGTGTTTGTTTGTGAAGAGGTATTACTGCAATTTTTGTCGTATTTGGAACTTAAGGAACTGTGAGAAGACTGTATTAGAGATAACAGATTTCCATTGTCTGAGTTTGTATGACAGTATTAACAGAAAGGCTGAAGTGTTTATAATAATTTAATTAGTGATTTGATCTTATGTGTAAAATTTGTGATTTCAAAATTAAATGTTTGTTTTTGTTAATCAAAAGTTGTATTTTGCCTGAATCTCTTTTACTGCACCATTCATAAAATATTCGAACCAAAGCGGGTGAATTAAGTAAGTTAAATATACTCGGCCAATATATAAAATAACAACACATAAGGGAAAGGTGGTTAAGAGTTGATTTATCTTCAATTCTTGAACTAATTCACACATAAAGTGGCGCAGTCTTTAAATATAAATTTTCTTTATGTTTGAATTAGAAATCAACTTGCAACCTATCAATTAATTAAGAACATCGAAATAGTAATCATGTCGGATCCAAAGTGTAGATTGAGAAGAATTAGGATCCAACATCATGAGCTTTCCTGCTAATGGAAAAGACTTTGTCTTCTTTGGTGCTGAACAACCGGCTTCTGTCCTCTGTTTTGACTGCTGTTTGGATTCTGGTGTGTAATGGTGAATCCAAGTCTCATTCATAGTAATAAATCGATGCACAAAATCAATTTTATTCTTGTTAAAACGCTCCAAGCACTGTTCAGAGATTTTCAAGTGAGTGCATTTTTAATCTGCTGTGAGCAAGCATGGCACCTGTCTTGCACAAAGCTTTTTCATATGCAAGTCTTCATGCAAAATATATCCTACACATTCTTTTGAAATGCCTATGGTCTCAGCAATTTCACGCACTTTGACTCACCAGTCATCCAATACCATATTGTGCACTTGATCAATGATTTCTGGTGTCATTACACTTTTTGGATCTTCAAGGCTGGTATGGCCACGTTTAAACTCGACAGCCTATTTCTTAATTGTCAAAAATGAAGGAGAAGAGTGCCCATAAACGTTTATAAACTTTGAATGAATTTCTTTTGCCGTTAAACCTTATCTTCTTTTACAAAGAATTTTATAACTGCACGATACTCAATTTTATCCATTTCAAGGGATATAGACAACACTTTTGTTTCAGACAGCTGTATAAAACAAACTACTTGATAGAATGACTTGCAATTTCACATGGATGCTAATGACAGATGTACCAACTTAGAAAAAAAAAATCTTGGCAATAGTGTTGCCATCTATGGTCAAGGACAAGAACTTTTCAGACCACCCTCGTAGCTAACTTAATTATCACAGTATTACTACTAAGCAATGTTTGTCATAATTGGGGAGATACAATTCAAGCATATAAATTGGTAAAGGGTTATTACCAGATTAATGTGGATGAGGAGTTTCATAGAATGGGAGGAGACAGGGGAAGAACAAGAAGTCATCCCTGGGAAATGTATATGAAATATGTGTGTGGGGGGGGGAATATTATTCCCCCCCCACACACATACTTTCTTTCTCTCTCTCTCTTTTTTTTTTTTTTTTTGTGCAGAGAGTGGTGTGTGACTGGAATGCGTTGCTTGAGAGCATGGTGAATGCAGAGAAGTGAATGTGTTTTATGATGAGCTATGTGCGTGACAGTAAAACCTCTCACAATAAGTCTTTTCACTCTCCATGGAGGACTGATGATGATAATTATCCTTAAATTCATTCAGTGTTGTTTTAATATGTATATGAAAGGCTGAAAAATGTATATGCATCAGTGCTGTGAGTAGACAAAGGATTACAGGTGAAGAAGGAGTCTGTTGACATACTTTTTGAACAGTTGAAGGTTGTAGTCATTGAAAGACAGTTAGAGAGGCTGTTACAAAAGTGAATGGAATGAACAAAGAAGTAGAGGGCTATTCAGTAGGTTTTTGCTGAACAAACACTCCAGTTCAGAAGAACATTGAGCATGAAAATACCTATAAATGAGGCATAAGGCATAAACAGAGTATTCATGAAAGAGTATCGGAGTGTATCTGTAAGTGAGAGGTCATTAAGAGTATTAAGCATTCTTAGGGAGGTTGTTTTTCGTAAAATGTAATCAGTATTCCAAGATTGAGCAGATTTGGGATTTATATAGTGTAAGCAGTTGCTTATATGGTAAAGTACATATAGTTTTTGGAGGCTGAAAAAGTTATAGCTGAGATGTGTTTATGCCAGGAAAGGCTAGAAGTCAACCAAAAAGGAAAATCTGATCATGTTTTGAATTTGAATCTCAATATTATATATATACGTGTGTGTGTGTGTGTGTGTGTGTGAAAAGTTTTTTACCTTGGGTATAATATATGTTAAAGATACCAAGTAATTTTATAAACTTGGTTTTAATCCTTTTTCCCAAGTAAGCAAACAGACAAGTAAGTTAAGTTAGCGCCTGAATGTGGTTCAAGAGTTATGGTGGTGGTGCAACACCAAGGCAATTTGTGGTAAAGATGGATTAAGTTCTGATCACTCTCCTTAGTATTTCCCATAAATGTAAAACATATATATATATATATATTAACATATTTTTATAAAGAAGTGAATGACTAGAACCGAGATTTAAATAAAAAGGTTTTAATATAAAAACACGACTAGTTTCGGCTTGTAACAGCCTTCATCAGGTGACATTATAAAAGAAAGAAAAAAGAAAAAACACTAAAACACCGAAGCTTAAATAAACTATGAACATCATAGAGAGTCTCTATACATTATTGACATTAAATTGTTAATTGTTGTGGTTGTATTTAAAGCTGTTCTTTCGTTAGTTGTATTGTTGGGAAAGTACATGCTAGTAGCATTTCGTGAACGCCAGTACATGATTACAGCTGAATGACAATCTGGGAGGTTGTAGCTCAAGTTATTATTTAGATGAACAGGATTGAAGATGATTTCTCTAGATTCCACGATTTTTCTCTCTAGTTCATCATTGCAACGGAAGATGTGACTTTGTGACTTTGGTTTTCATCATTAGGATTAGCCGAGAAAAGGATATGACTTGATAATGCACAGGCTCGCTGTCTCTTGTAAGTAATGTCCCTCATGTGTTCTTTCATACGCAATTCGACAGATTTGTCTGTCTGCCCAAAATAAGGAATATCACAATCACACAATATTTTATATACACCAGGGTATTTGAGTTGATGACGACAAGGTTTTGGGTGGCTTATTAAGAAATGGATCTTTGGAAGTGGAGTGAACAAGGTTCTGATATTGTATTTTCTTAGAACTTTTGCTAATTATGTGAAACTGTATTTATGTAAGGAATAGATATATTGCCTTTGAATCTATTTGTTACTTCTGAGTGATGTCTAGGAGGATTAAGAAGGAATCTTTCAACAATTCTCTTGGAATATCCATTAACTTCGAAAGAAGTTTTGAGATGGTTTATTTCTGTAGGAAATTCATTTGGGTCATCCAGAAGAGAATGGGCTCTATGTCCCAAGGTGGAAATTATTCCAAGCTTATGAGGAGGAAAGTTATGGGACTGACTATGCAGATATCTGTGGGCTTTCTATATATCGATATTTTGAGTTTACCAGAAGAGCGAGTCAGTTTTACATCAAGAAAAGGCAAGGAATTATCCGTTTCAAGCTCGGCAGTAAACTTAATACTTTGATGTCGCTGTTGAGATGTTTGAGAAAAACCATAAGGGAATCATGTCCATGGCTCCAAATAATGAAGACATCATCTACATAGCGTATCCAAACTTTAGGTGTTAAAGGAAGAGATAGCCTTGGTTTCAAAATCCTCTAAGTAAATATTTGCGAGTACAGGGGATAAAAGATTACCCATAGCCAGTCCATGATTTTGCTTGTACATATTATGTTGAAATTTGAAGTAACCGGACCTGATGCAATGTGTAAGCAAGGCTAACATTTTTTTTGGATAACTTGTCCTTGAGTAATGTTAGGACTTCATCTGTTGGGACATTAGTGAACAGAGAAGTTATGTCCAAGCTAGCCATGATTTCATCTTCATTAACTGTAATATCCTTGATGTATGTAACAAATTCTGTAGTGTTCTTGATATTCCTTATTTTGGGCAGACAGCCGAATCTGTCAAATTGCGTATGGAAGAACACGAGGGACATTACTTGCAAGAGACAGTGAGCCAGTGCATTATCAAGTCATATCTTTTTCTCGGCTAAACCTAATGATGAAAACCAAAGTCACAAAGTCTGCTGGGAAAAATCTACTAACATCTTCTGTTGCAATGATGAACCAGAGAGAAAAATCGTGGAATCTAGAGAAATCATCTTCAGTCCTGTTCATTTAAATAATAACTTGAGCTACAACCTCCCAGATTATCATTCAGCTGTAATCATGTACTGGCGTTCACGAGATGCTACTAGCACGCACTTTCCCAACAATACAACTACCGAAAGAACAGCTTTAAATACAACCACAACGATTTAATGTCAATTATGTATAGAGACTCTCTATGATGTTCATAGTTTATTTAAGTGTCAGTGTTTTAGTGTTTTTTTCTTTCTTTTATAATGTCACCTAATGAAGGCTGTTACAAGCCGAAACTCGTGTTTTTATATTAAAACCTTTTTACTTAAACCTCGGTTCTAGTCATTCGATTCTTTATAAAAATATGTATGTTAACCAAGTTAATGATCATTCTTTCATATTATATATATATTATATATTATATATTATATATATATATATATATATATATATATATTGTTGAAATTAGGATTTACTCGGGATGTATACATATATTCGTCTCGTAACATCACTAAACGTTTGAGACCACGCCAACATCCTCGACAAGAAGATGACTCCAACCCTATCACTCATATACAGTTACCTTTTATCAGCACTCTTACCCCAAAACTAGCTAAGATTCTGAAAAAATTCAACATAAAGACCAACTATACTATGCTGCCAAAACTTCGTTCTTTTCTGAGTCGACCAAAACCAAAACACAACCATCTGCATTTTCCTGGTGTTTATAAAGTTTTGTGCAACTGTGGTTGACCTTATTTTGGCCAGACAGACAAATCTGTTTCACTTCGTCTTGAGGAACATAGACGTGACATCTCCTACAGTAGAGCACGAGCGAGCGCCCTTTCCAGTCATGTCCTTTTCTCGGCAAACTCTAACCTTGAAGAACAGCCACATCAAGTTGATTGGGAACGCACTACTAATTTATATATTTGCAAGGATGAATTCGAAAGAAGAATCATCGAATCAAAAGAAATAGTTCTGGACCCTTCACATTTAAACAATAATCTTAGCTACAATTTACCTGATTCCCATAGCGCAGTAATCCAGTACTGGCGCTCAAAAATTAGCTGTCGCACACATTCTACTCATGCCAACGGTAGCACGCGGTCACCTATTCAAATATGACTGTTATTATTCTGCTTTTTATTAAGCTGTAAAGTTCATTTTTTACCGTGTTATTTTATGTCTTATGTTTTTATTTCTCACCTGAAGAAGTCGGATCACCGATGAAACTAGTTGTGATGTATTAAAGGTTTTTGTTATACTTTCTCGGGTACTAGTCAGTTAAAAATTTAATTTTTTTTATAAATATATATATATATATATATATATATATATATATATATATATATATATATATATATATGGACATCTCCATCATGGAGTTTATTATTATTATTATTATTATTACATAACACATCCAAGGAGTTCAAAGACTCATCGATGGAGAGCACATACTCCACAACTCTCTGTCTCCACCACTCAATTCACTGACTACAGTGAACTGCATCATCTACACCAACGGCATCTACTATCCACCACCACTGGTATTTTCACAGACAATCACAAACATCCATGCCCAAAGTCTCACTGTGTGATGTTCTAAACATTTCACCAAGCACTAATCATGATTCACATAATATCTGCCACATTTTGATTTGAATGTGTTCACCTGCCTCTGACTCTGGTAACCCATTCCATTTATTTGCTACTTTCTAAGTAAGTAACAAATATATTCCTTAAACGTTTGCTAACTAACCAAGCTTTTGTTCAATTTATGGGGATTACCCACTACTCCCCCCCCCCCCAACATACATACTAGTCATGTACTGAAAAATTCCTCTGTATCAATTCTGTAGAGTGGCCCAGAGGTAATAAGACAGCTCCCAGAACAATCTTCACTACAATGTCATTATTATTTTATAATTTTTGTAACTATTTAGCTTCTGTTTTGTTGTGTATCTAAATATTATGTTCTTTATATACATTGCATATATATTATGTTGCTAATAAAATTTTTCTGTTTTAATTGTCCTATTACTTCTGAGCTGCCATGCATAAAAACTTTTAGGTAACTTAAACTTTCCAAGAAATTATATTTTGTTTAATCTTTTATCCAAGTGTGATCCTTCCCATAATGCTTAGTATTATGCATATCTGAAAAGTATGTGTGCTTTGCATTATGAGCTGCTAAATACCAGTAGCCTATTCATGAAGATACCTCATGTGCAGACTTTTTTTTGCTTATATGCGGATAAAGGATTAAAGAATATAATTTTTTGGCAAGTTTAATTTAATTTGTAGCTAAGTGAAAAAACCTTCTGCATACATTTAGGTAACTTATATATCTCTATTATATCTTTCCTTTTCTGCCATCACCCAGTTTCTGTATGCCACAAATCTTCAACCTATCATCAGAAGCATTCATAGACATGCCACCATCTTATTCATGCACCTCTGGATCCTCTATGCATTCTTATCTCTTCTTAATCAATAAGAAACCACCACACAAAATCTGTACACAATTCTGAACTTTAACTCACAGTCTGCCAGTACTCCAAATCCCTAGCTTCATGAATTTCCTACAGTCCAGTTTCATCAATTTAGTAAACAGTTGTAATCTTTTCCTTCCAAAATGCATACCCTTACATTATGCTACATTAAACCAATAGCCATTCTCCTTTGTCTATGTCAGTTTATTTAATTCATCCTGCAAGATCTCTGCATCACCTTTATTAATTATTGCTCCACACAATTCTGCACCATCTGCAAAACCTAAATAAATGAGACATAAATGAAATACTCTGGTCAAGAGCACTACCAATTCCCTAGTACATTTTCATAACAGGCACACTTTTATACCATTTGCTGGCCTGGTTGGCTGAGTGGCTAACATACCTGCTCTCTCTAACCAACAGGCTGCAGGTTCAAATCCTGTCATGGGCATGGATGTTTATAATTGTCTTTAGGTGGCAGATGAATGTCATCACCTGGTGTGAGACTGCTAACCTGCTTATTGGAGGCCTGAAGTGGCTTGATAAAGTTTCATGTTTGGTCTCCACAGCAGGGTTTCTGTATTATGTAAAACAATAAATGAAAAATACAAAAAATATATATATAAAATTGTTAAAAATAGGAAAAAAAAAATCCCTAGCCTACCTATAGTGCAAAATCTATTACAGATTTACAAATAACTTTTTGTGGGTGGGAGCAACAAAAAAAAAAGTAAAAACTATATTTACATCAAAGTTGTGTAATATCCTATTCATCTCTAGATTTAAGTGGCAGCAGTAGCAGTGTGTTAGAAATGAGTGAATGCTGGCAGGGAAAGATAAGTAGTAGTCAAGGGTGAGGAAAATGCACATCATGCAGAAATCAATATAGTAGATTTAGAAGAAAGTGAAGATTCGGTGGGTGAATGTCAAGCAAGAGCAGGATGCTTGGGGAGAGAGAGAGAGAGAAAAGAGTGAGAGAGAGAGAGAGAGAGAGAGAGATAGCAATATTGAGAGAGGAAGTGGAACACATGAGTTCAGAAGCATGAAAGAGAATATTAAGGCACTGGAATGGCTGACTAATGTGAGACAAACCACATTAGTCAGCCTTCCTGTCATCTCCACAGGATGAGGAGATGACAGGAAGGGAGGTAAGTAGGAGTGCAAGGAGAGAGAAAGTGTCAGAGGAGAGGCAGGAGCTAGGAATGACAAGAGATGACTATATATATATATTATTTCAGTGGCATTGCATGTCCATTTAGGGTGGATGTGCTGTCATAGTTTATGCAACCTGCACTACAAAATTCACATTAGTTTGACCTTACGATTGCATTTTTTTTATCGATGTATAAAAGTTTTAAGAGTGTATAGCACATCAGTGCTCATTTTACTTGGTCCAATGTTAATTATAACCAAATCTACACGGAGTGGGAGAAGTGTTTGTTTTAAGATACCATATATTAGAAAACAATCATGAAGGGGAATTCTATATTGGTTGGTATATTTGAATTACTCAAAGGTGTAAAATTTGGAAGAGGAGGATGAGGTTTACCTTCTTCAACTACAATACTGTTTCCCATTGTAAATATGGACAAGAAAGTTATAAATTTATCAAAAATTATATATAAAAACTTGCTTATCATGTCAGTTCACACTTCACCCATGTAAAACAGATGAAAATCAGAAAAAAAAAACAGCAGCTCATGACAAATGACAATGTTCAATTGGATTGGTTGACACAATAACCAATCACAGCCTCTAGGTGCTATTGTCTCAGAGCTCACCTTGCCTTGCCTTCTGAATGGTTTAAAAGTACTAGAACGCTAAGAATTTCACCTGCTGCGCCATCTGTACGTCTTATTCGAAGGGCTCAAAGGTGTATGTATTTTGAATGCACACCCGAATTATTAATGTGAATGTGATGCAATGCTTACATGTCGAAAAGTGAAGTATTAGTATATTGTGTTTACTTTTTAGGAATCACGTGAAGTCTGGAAATGATCAGGGGAGTTTTTAATGAGAATAAAGGCAAAAATATAATATCAGTGATATCGCTATTTGGTGGATGAGCACTGTACATCTAGCACAAATGGAATATTTGCCCCTGATATATGTATATATACACATAGAGTAGTGAACAAATTATTCCGAACAAATCGAATTTTTTTCGTTAAATGTTTGGTTTTGGTTTGGTTTTTGTTTCAGTCCACAATAATTTTGTTTTTTCACTATTTTGATTGAGTACTGCATATTTTAACTGTCTCTATGATGTTTATTAATAGTGTTGTGCATTTTTAATAGTGTAAACAAGTCGCCATTCATAGTGTTTTATTCATTTTGTGTAACTATAAAATGGATGCATCTTCAAGAAAGCTTTCAAAAATATGTACTCTTTCACAGCACACGTTCATGTCAAAGACAAATTGCCAATGAGTGTAGTGTTGGTTTGGGTAGTGTTAATGCAATTTAAAATAGGTTTAGAGAGCCTTTTCTCATGACAGAAAAGGAAAATATGGACGTAAAAGGAAAACTATACTTAAAGACTTAAACAGAGACTTAGCAGCTAGTGGGATTGTTTCTGACAGCCTGTCAAAGATTGTTGGACACAAGGAGGACTGCCCACTGACTGAAAAAGGAGGAGGAGATGACAGGAAAAAAAGAGGGATGAGACCAAAAAAAAAAAAAACAGTGGGCAAAAGTGTACAAAGATTGGATTGTTGAGAAGAGGAAGAAGGTCATATTCGCAGATGAAAGCCATTTCTTTGTTCAAGGAGAGCAAATACCCTATGTTTGCAAATCAGTGGCTGAGAAGACCTCTCGCCCACCTTCAACAAACTCCTAAACACTCAGCTAAAAAGATGTTATGGGGTTGTTTTACATATGACACTACAGGATCACTTGTGCCTGTTGACAGTATGATGAAAAGTGACAAATTGGTCCCACAGATCCTAAAAGACAAAGAACACATCTTCCGACAGGATCTTGCTCCATGCCACACTTCAAAAAAAGTGATGAGTTCCTCAAAAACTCACAGCATCCAATTGCTTCAGTGGTCAGGTAAATCTGATATTAACTCAACAAAAAATTTTGTGGGTTGCCATAGTGAAAAAGAAACTTGGAAAATTAAATTGTGATACAAAGGATAACTTCATTATTATTATTATTAACATTTGAGTGTGTACCAGCCTCATCATGGGAGGTATATACAATGCTCATCCAAATGCACTTTAAACTGATTCAGTGTGGGATTCATAACAAACACACTCAAGCAATTCATTCCACTTGCTAACCACTCTACATACAAAGAACCTTCTCCTCACTCCTCTGCTCACACCTGTCTTATACAGCCTCCAATGATGCCTCTTGCTCTACCCTCCCATCCCCTCCCATTCTATGAAAAATATCTAGTGGAGTGCCTCAGGGATCTGTTTTAGGGCCATTACTATTTAACTTGTATATTAATGATATTGGCGAAGATTTGGATGGAGATATTCAGTTGTTTGCAGATGATGCAAAGTTGGGACGAACCATAAAGAGCAGTGAAGATGTTGTGGCCTTGCAAGAAGACTTGAATAAATTGAGTGATTGGGCAAGCAAATGGGGATGTGAGTTCAATGTTGCGAAATGTAAGGTTTTAAAATTTGGAAAACAAAGATGGGATGCAGAATCTATGCTTGGTGAGGATATATTGTTGGAGGTGGAAGAAATAAGAGATCTGGGAGTGATAGTGGATAAGGATCTAAAATTTATGGGACACATCGCCAAAATTGTGAAGACAACACAAAGACTTCTGGGAATGATGAGGAGGACACTGACGTGTAGAAGTAGGGAGATTCTTGTTCCATTGTATAAGGCTTTGATTAGGCCACACATGGACTATTGTGCCCAGATTTGGTCACCTGGTTTTCAGAAGGATGAAGAGATGTTGGAAAGGGTCCAAAGGCAACTGACTAATTTAGTTTCTGACCTCTGGAATGTCGAGTATGAGGAAAGATTGAAAAGATGTAATTTGCAGAGTCTAGTGGAGAGAAGGAAGAGGGGAGATATGATAGAGACCTACAAGTTGGTAAGGGGTTGTTATAGGATCAATGGTGGAGAAGTTCTACAGAGAATAGTGGGAGATCAGGGGAGAACCAGAGGTCATCCCTGGAAACTGTATAAAGAGGGTGTGAGTAGGGGAGTGAGAGGCAGGTTTTTTTCGTGCAGAGTTGTGAATGATTGGAATGCCTTGCCTGAGAGTGTGGTGTCTGCAAGGAGTTTGAATGTGTTTAAGACCCGGTATGATGAGATGTGTGTGAGATAAAAAGACCTCCTAGATGAGTCTTTGACTTCATGAGGTCTTGTTTAATAATAATAATAATAATATATCTTCCATGTCAACTTGATAACAACCCCTAACTAGCTTATATATTTCAATCATACCCCCCACCTCTCTTCCTACTATTCACGAGCTTTGCAACTTACATTCTCTCAAACCGTCCTCATACTCCACATCCCAAAGACCACTTACCATCTTTGTAATCTTCTCTGGACTGTTTCCCACATATCCTCTTCACCATGAAAACCCGGCAACCAAATCTATACACAATAATCCATATGAGGCCTGATCGAGGACTTATACAATGGCATCATAACCTTTCTATTTCTGCATATCAGGGTCCTCCACATCATTGCCATTATCTGATGTGACATCTTCACAACTTGTGCAATGTGGTCCCTGAATTTCAGGTCCTTGTCCACCATCACCAATAGATCTCTCATCTCCTCTACTTCCATTAAAGTTTCCCCACCAAGTGTATACTTTGCATCCCATCATTGTTTACCAAAACCTCAAAACTTTACACTTTGCAACATTGAACTGACAGTTCCACTTACCTGTCCATTGATTCAAGTCCTCTCGTAAGGCCATAACATCTGCTTGACTCTGCATTGCTCTTCCCAGTTTTGCATCATCTGCAAACAGATGCATATCACTAGTTAAACCCATCCCAATATCATCAACATACAAATTGAACAACAATGGCCCCAAAACTGACCCCTGCAGCACACCACTAGTGACCTTTCTCTTTCGGGATACTGCATCTCCATATACAACTTTCTGATATCTATCCAACAACCAGTCACTGATCCAACTCAGAAGTCTATTATCCAGTACCATCTGTTTCAATTTATTTAAGAGTTTGTCGTGCGGCAGTTTATTAAAAGCCTTTGATAAACCTAAGTGCACCACTGTATATGCATCTCCCCTGTCCAAGGTATTTGTCACCTTGTTATAATTAATACAATCCATTACAAAAGTGTGGTTTTGAAATTCAGAAATGAAAAAAAAAAATTATGTTCTACATTAGTAGAGTCCATGCTTAAACGAATTAATGAACTTATTAGAAACAGAGGAATACATATAAATTATTAGGTAAAGTTGGAGTTTAATTTTTGTACTTATTTTCTTGTAAAATTAAAAGTTTTCTTTAAAAGTGAGTGTCCGGATTAATTTGTTCTCAATATAGTAATACACACACACACACACACACACACACACACACACACACACACACACACACACACACACACACACACACACACACGCACACACACATATTACTTTTGAATTAATTGGGATGTCATTTCCATGACATCCCCTTTAATTCACCATCTCTGAAAGGGTACATATTTTTTTGATAGACTGATTCATAGACCAACTTAGCCTATTTATTGTATAATGATTAAATACTTACGGATGGAACCAAATAAATCTTTTCTTCTAGCAACTAAACACATGACAGCTGATTCTCTAATACCATAATGACTTAGTGTGTTAATCTTTCTCCACCCATTCACAACTTTAGTTGTCAGGTCTTCATCTGTAAGAATTAGGTGGCCTCCACGTCCATGCCTCCATTCTATGAAATATTTTTAATGGTGATTACACTATCCAAAATTTATACTGTAATTCTGAATTAAATAAATATTTAAAGAAGTGAAAAAGTTAATTTAAAAATTTCTTTCATTAAGTTTTAAATATGAAACAATAATTTACTGCTTTACTCAAGACGATGTTAAACATAGCAATAAAATAATTTTTTCTTTATATATCACAAAATTATTCCATAAAAATCAGGTCTTTTCAAATGAATTAGCTGATCCCATCTAGGTTATACTAATGCCATTACTGTTTCCTATATCTGAATCTCTGTAGTTCAGTTAGTTTTGATGGAGCCCTTTGGTTGGAAAGATCTGGGCTTGAATCCTGTCTATGGAATAAAGAACCATTATCAGGGCTTTTCAGTCAAATGATTTAGCTAGTCTCATACAGAAGGAAGGATTTTTTTCGTGGAAACTTGGGTTTACTGTCTCTCAAAATAGACAAACCAGCGCAATGAACACACACATAGGATATTAACTGCAAGATGGACGAGATAGAGCAGCCTCACCATCTTATGTTACTACTGCACATTATGGATCTCAGACAGAGATTCGTAATAGCCTACCTCCTGGATGGAAATGACAATTAACAGGAAAGGACAAAAGTCCTTATATCTGGGGAAACTCAGAAAAAATAGTCTGAATTTTAGAGAAATATAATCTCTGCACTGCTTTTAAACCACATTTGAAGCTGACTTCCTTTCTCTGCTCTCCTAAGGATCCACTTCTTCCCCCCCCCTCTGTTCCATGGCAAATCCTCAGACCATGCTATTTAATTCGTCTCAGCTCTGAGAAGGCATTAGAGGAGTGGAAGTATGTTCCATTGCATAAAGGAGGCTCCAAGCCAGAGCTAACAAATTACAAACCAGTCAGCATTGCAGAAGTGGTGGTTAAGAAATTAGAGAAGTTGGTAAAAGGCAGAATTGAGAAATGTCCCATTCCTATCATTCTGGAAAATGGTAGTCTATGGGAACAGCATAGTTTGTAAAATGTAGGTCTTGCCCAAATAATTTGTCAGTTTTTATAATAAAGTGACAACTGCTGACCTGACTGGATGAGTGGTTATTGTACCTGCTCTCCAACCAGTAGGCCGCAGGTTAAAATCCTACCATGGGCATGGATTGGTGAGTGTCTTTAGGTGAGAGACAAATTTCATCACCCAGTGTGAGAACAACTGCCTCACTTATAAGAGACATGAAATGACTTGAGAAAGTTCCATGTTTGATTTCTAGAACTAGGTTTCTAGACTATGTAAAACAAATACAGATACAAAAAATATATAAAATAATAATAAAAATTATTAAAAAATCCTTAGCCCACCCACTTTACTGAGATACTATAGGTTCAAAATCTTTCATGGGTGAGAGACATATAAGAAAAGAAATAAAATGAATTGGATAAAGAACAAACTAACAAGCAGAGGTAGGGAAGTTATCATTCCTCTTTATAAGGTCTTGATGGAAGAAGAAGCAGTGAAAAAAAAAAAGGTGGAAAGAGTATGTAGAGGATTTGTACAAGAAAGATAATAATATTGAAGGAGACTTTGAAAGGAGAGAATTTGTTGAGGAACCCATGATAATGAAAAGTGAAGTGATATCAGCAATGGAACAGCTGCCAAAAGGAAAAGCTCCTGGAGCTGATGTGTGTATCAGTGGAATTATTGAGAACAGCTAGGGATGAAGTAGTGAATATGTTGACTGAAATTTGTTGACAGGTTTGGAAAAAAATATCCTGGCCTAGAGATTGGAAAACATCAGTATTCATCCCAATTCCAAAAAAATCAAATGCCAGAGATTGTGAGAATTATAGAACCATCACTTTAATTTCACATGCAAGTAAAGTTATGCTGAAAGTGATCCAACAAAGTTTGGAGCCATATGTGAATAGAGAAATGCCACAAGAACTGGCAGGCTTTAGGAGAGGTAGAGGGACTAGAGACCAAATATCAAACGAGATGGATTATGGAAAGAACAAGAGAATTTCAGAAGGAAGTATTCATCTGTTTTATTGATTATAAGAAAGCTTTTGATTGCTTTGATCACAACAGACTGTGGATTGTATCAATGGGAATACCTGAACATCTAATTCTCTTGATAAGAGAGCTGTATGATATGACAACCAAGAAGCTTCAGTAAAAATGGTCTTGGGAGAAACATAGTGTGCAAGTGGAAAAGGGGGTGGAGCAGGGTTGTATGCTCTCTCCCTACCTTTTTAATATTTATAGTGAATATATTATGAGAATGGCAGATTTAGACAAAGATCCAGCTGGAATTAAAATTGGTGGCAGAAAAATGAATAATTTAAGATATGCAGATGATACAACCGAAACTAAGGAAGATCTGGAGCAGTTGATTCTATTGGTTAAGATGGAAAGTTACAAAGCCAGCTTTAATTTAAACATCAGCAAAACAAAAGTAATGGCTTCTGGCAATTTAAATAAATTTATAATAGAGGGAGATGAAATAGAAATCATTGAAAGTTATGATTTACTGAGGTCCAGAATCAGAAATGATGGCAAATGAGATGAAATTAAAAGAAGGATACTCATGGGAAAAAAAGCAATGTTAAACCTGACAAAAATGATGAAGGACAGAGCTATGAGTAAGGCCACAAAAGTTAGAATTATCAAAGCAATGGTATTTCCATTAGTGATGTAGGGATGTGAAAGCTGGATTATTAAGAAGAAAGACAGAAAACAAACTGATTCGTTTGAATAATAGGTGTGGATGAGACTATTAAATCCCATGGGCAGCAAGAATGACCAATAAGAAGGTTTTAGAGAATATAAAGACAGAATGCTCCTTGGGGGCAATGATTGCTAAACAGAAGTTGATATACTTTGGTCATATTATGCAAGCTGATGAATTATTGGAAAAGGCAGTTATGTTGGGGAAGATTGAGGGAATGAGAAGAAGAGGAAGACCACAAAAGAGTTGGATGGATAACATAAAAGAACTTACCAACTTGAACTTATAATTACTTAAAGAAAGGATAAGAGGCTGAGTGGGATGGAGAGCCTTTGTTCATCCCACACATTTTCGACTCTTGGTGATCACCAAGAGTCAAAAATAACTAGATGGAACATAACAACAACAGGGAGAGGTCATGTTTTATTGAGGACTTCATTTATTATTATCCAAGTGTGATTTTTTGTTCATTTTATTTTATCTTTATTGTTGCAATAGTTATTATTTTGGCATATTTCTGATTGATGCTTTTTCTGTATTCCATATAATTCTTTTTTTTTAAGCTTTGATGACATGGAATGTTTTTTAGTTAATACCTCATTGGTTCTTTTTTTATATTTTTAGTGGCATATCTTCATTTAGATACAATGATAAATCCTCGAAAATTCTAATTTTGATTTTTGAAGTAGCTTTCCCATATCCAATGCATTAATGTAACAAAATAGTCACATAATTCTTTGGAACTGTTGGATTATGTTACAAAATGCCATTAAGTTTGTTTGGATTTCTTCATCCATGATTCCATCATCTATTATTCATATCACAGATAATTAGTTTCTCATAGAAATCTATTATCTGTGATATGAATATTAATGTAGTCTATACAAGACTACAATACTTTTGTCTACCATTTTCTCTCAAGTACAAGATAAAATACCTGCTACAAAAAAAGGTTGGACAGTATAGCTAAGTAAGCTGTAGTTATGCTTGATTCAGTATTTAGAGCATTAATATCTGTGTAACCCACTCAATATAATTATAGATTGAAGTTTATTTTTATTGTGATGTTTTTAGTTCCTCTAAGAACACACCTTAGAATGTTCTTCGGGTAAAACCTCTAAATGAAGTTGATTACTAAACTGTGCTCATTAACATTCACTGAGCAAATGTTTTCCACTGTCTGAAAACTTGACATGCAGTCCATTTTTGTTGGATGTAGACAATATTTCTTCCACCTTTTCTCCCCCCCCCCTCACACAACAGTAACTACTATACATTTAGAAGTTGTTTGCATCATATTGTCAAAGCTCTTGATTAATACTGATAAAGCTTTTGTTAGTATTATTGAGTCCATGTAAACTATACAATCACTAAGATATGCTTGCTGTAATAACCAATATTTATTTTAAAGCTGCTTCATATATTAATTTATGGTACTAAAAGAATTACATTGCTGTGAATATTACTTTATAGTGCTAAAATAATAATAATACATTTAATAAGAAAAAGACAGAGAAATCTTACCCAAGTCAACATCATGCATAGAAGGACGAAGTGAAAATGGTGTATTTTTATATAAGGCATCTAAAATTTTAGCCTTTACTTGGCTGATCGTATCACAGTCATTAACCTTACATTGTACTTTCTCATCTTGATCTTCCTGTATTACCTGAATTGTCTAAAAAAAATCAGTAAATTTTTTCTAATTTAAAACATCATTATTGTTAAGACAAAAATATGCACACATGAAATGAAAGACAAGTAAAAGTAATACATATTAGTTGGAATTTCTGAAACTAGGTTTCATGTAATTCCTACATTTTTGATACAAACAGAATCACTACTTCTATTTCCTTCCCTTCCCTACTAAGATTTCTTATTATGATAGCTTTACTGATGATGTCCTATGTACTGGTAATGAAGGTTCCATATTTGATTCATAAAACTATTTAATTCTTTTAACAAGTTTGGCAGGTGGGAGAAGTCTGACCACACCTCCTTGTGCCCCCCCCACCCCTTGAAGATTTTGACCAAATTTCTTAAGGTCCAATTTCAAGGTAACTAACATGGCAACGGCATCCAATTTTCCAATGAAGAGTCATAGAAAGAAATCAACCAACACTACTGCGTTGGTTGATTTCTTTCTATGTCAACAATTTCTAGGTCAACAATTGGAAGACCTCTTTACAGATTTGGAACTCATAACAATTAACAATGGACAGAGCATCTGTCTCTCTAAAACTACGGGAACTGAATCTGCTATTGACATCACCAGGGCAGCTGACGGGACTGGGGCTGCAGAATGGGCTCCTGATGATAAATATGCTACGAGGACTCATATTAACATTTTGCAACTCAATATCAATGGTACTCAGAGAAAAATGGATGAACTTAAATACATGCTTTACAAAAACAATATCCATATTGCTTGTCTACAAGAAACAAAACTGAACAAAAATCTAAACTTCAGCATCAAAGGATATAAGTTCTTAGGAAGGATAGAGAGGAAAGAACAGGTGGCGGGCTTGCTATCCTTTTGAAATCAAAATTCAAAGATTCAAAGAAATCACTCTAAATCAATATTTAAACAATAGTTCGACAAAAGCTCAAAGTACTGAAATACACCTACCAAACCATTCTATTTCAGTCACAAACATCTACCACCCTGATAATACAAATATTGATACAGACATCATTGAAAAGCTAAGCGAAGCTCCAACTGATACAACCATCATACTTGGTGACTTAAATGCAAAAAGCCCAGCATGGGATTCCCCTGATTTAGACAATAAAGGTCAACAATTGGAAGACCTCTTTACAGATTTGGAACTCACAACAATTAACAATGGACAGAGCACCTGTCTCTCTAAAACTATGGGAACTGAATCTGCTATTGACATCACAGCTATTAATTATAGCATTGCATCAAATGCACAATGGAAAATTTGGGAAATGCCATCAGTGACCACAGACACATAATAACAACACTAAACTTCAAGACTGATTAAGAACAGCAAATCAAAAGGACATGGAACTTCAGAAAAGCTGACTGGACAAGGTTTACTCAAATTTCAGAGAGCCTCTGTCAAGATGAACCTGTCTCTGGAAACCTTGACAGAAAATTACAAATCCTTACTTCACACATCAATAAAGCTGCCAATACCAAGATGCCAATACCTTGCAACGATACCAAGAGGCAAACGGAAAAATACCTGGATACCATACTGGAAAGATCCCAATATTGATTCAATGATTACAGAAAGAGACAATATCAACGAACAATTCAGAATTAATAAAACTGATGAATCCAGAAAAAATTAATGGACATAACACACAAAATAGAACAGGAAATTTGGAAGTGCAAACAAGAGAAATGGGCAGAGCATTGCAGTAACCTGGACTCAAGAAAAGCCAACACCGGAACATTATTAGAATCCTAGACAACAATATCAAAGATGAGAACCAACAGAAAACAAACTTCATCATAAATGCTGAGAAACAAGTTATTACAGATCAAGAAATTGCAAACACACTGACAAAAACCTATTCAAACAACTCCAAACTTCAGTATAACAGAGAGGACAAGACCCTCAATAAACTCACAAGTAAAATACTAAAACAAGCAAGAACATACCAAACTAATCACATCTTCTCCAAAGAATTTACACTAAGTGAAATAAATTCATCAATTGAGAAAACTGCACCTAATAAATCTTATCTTTGATCATATGGTCAAACACCTTGGCAAAATTGCCAAAGAACAACTTCTGGACATTCTCAATACCTCTTGGTGAACAGGCAAACTTCCAAAGAATGGAAAAAATCAGTTATTGCACCCATCCTGAAACCTGACAAAAATGCTACAGAATATCAAAGCTATAGGCCTATCACATTAAATAGCATACTCTGTAAAATTACTGAAAGAATCATACACTCCAGGCTCATGCACTGGCTGACAAAAAATAAGAAAATTAAATACTACCAAACTGCCTATAGAGCCTGTCATTCGACAACAGATCAATTTATTCCACTTCTGCCAAACAATAATAGACTTATTTCAGGAAAAAACAACAAAAAAGACAACTGCCACATTCCTTGATATGAATGCTGCTTTCAATCGTGTTTGGATCAAAAAATTAATACAAACAGTACATGATATTGGAATTAGAAGAAATGCTTTAATCTGGATTGCCGATTTCATTGGAGGAAGAAAGATCAAGGTTAGAATCAATGCAGTTCATCGGTAAAAGAAAAATTAGACAAAATACAAGCAAAAGCATCCAAGATTATCATTGGTGCAGTCTCATCCACTAACAATATCAGAGCCCAATAGGAATGTGGGCTCGACCTGCTGGAGGACAGATGAAAATTTGCCACCATAAAATTCATAAATAATATCAGAAAGTACCAAAGCAATCATATCTCCCTAAAAACTTATGAACATTGGAATCAAAAATACAGACTTCACAGATCATCAACTTTACAATATGATGACACTATCAGGAAGGAAATAGGTCTTGATCAGCTAAATTCCCACATAAACAAAGAACTTCCATTTTCCAGTCCTTTACCTCCAAATACCTCCATAAATGTAAACCATACCAAACTCTGTACAAAAAAAGAATCAAAAGAAATGATCAAAGAAAAAGGCCAATACTATCAACCTTCTTTCATCCTCCAAACAGGTTATTTGTTATACCGATGGATCGTCAGACACCAATATGATTAATGGAGGCACTAGTGTTCTCCTTCTACTCCCGAAAGGTGAAAAACTTTCAATAAAAGTTGGATCTGGGAGAATTGCTTCCAATTTTACTAGCGAACTTTATGCAATAAATAAAGCACTTGAAGCCTACTTAAAATTTTCATCACCTCAACAATCTGAGGGAATTATAATTTACAGTAACTCAAGATCAGCTAAGGAGGTAATCAAAAACTGCAATACCAAGCTCACACAAACATAAGACACCCATAAACTCTTAAATCAACTAAAGTGTTTCGGAAAAAATTTGCATTTTACAATGGATTCCTGCTCATGTAGGCATTGATTACAATGAAGCAGCTGATAAATTAGCAAAAGAGGCCAGAGAACTGAACCAAGAAACTCACATGATAACTCATGCTGATGCTAATGCACTAGCAAATGCTAAACTAATTCCACTGAAATCAGTGACACAACATCAAATTCCTGAAATTAATGCTGACAGAAAAACCTCCACCACGATTGCAAGACTACGAACACAACATTATAGAGGAATGAAGATCAATACAGATGATATGAGAACATATAGAAACTGCAACAACTCTCCCAATACTGAACTGACACCCACTCACATCTTTACCTGTCCAGCAATTACAGCAGTCTTGCAAAAAATAGATCCTAATCCTGAACAACAGCTCTATACAAACAAAATCATCGACATAGCCAAAGCAGTTCAAGGAGCACATATAAACATCTAAGATTCTTTTATTATTATTATTATTCAGGCCTCCATGCAGTCAAAAGACTCGTCGTGGGAGGTCCTTCCTAAGAAACACAAAGTCTATCAAGACTCACCAAGGGGAGGTCCCCCACTAAGAAACACAAAGTCTATCATTCCACTCCTTGAACTTTTTGACTGTCCTCGCTCTCACCACTCCATCAGACAATGCATTCCATGCTTCAACCACCCTCCATGCAAAGAAACTACTCCACACCCTCTTGCTCACAGTTTCCTTTCGTAACTTCCAGGGATGGCCTCTTGTCATCACTCCTTCTCGCTGTTCAACCAAGTGAAAGAACTCCCCAGTGTCAACCCTGTAACCACCTCTCAACAGTTTAAAAGTCTCAATCATATCACCTCTCCTCCTTTTATCCATCAAACTCTGCAATCCACATTCCCTCAGTCGATCCTCATAACTATCATTGTACAGTCCTGAAACCATCTTTGTTATCTGCCTTTGTACCCTTTCCACAGTTAATTTACCCCTTTCAAATTCTGGGGACCAAATCTGAGAACAATAGTCCAAGTGTGGTCTGATCAGGGTCGAGTACAACAGAACGATAACTGTTTTATCTCTGCAGGTCAGCGTCCTTCTCATTATTGCAGCAATCGTCTGTGTTACCTTCACCACCTTTGTAATATATCCCCTAAATTTCAGGTTTCTATCAATCATCAACCCTTAGATCTCTTGTCTCCTCCTCTACTTCCTCCAGTATAAATCCTCCCATAGAGTATGCAGTGTCCCATCGATGTTTCCTAAACCTTAAGACCTTACATTTTGCTGCATTAAACCAACATCCCCTTTCATTTGCCTATCTATCTAGCTTATTCAAATCCTCTTGCAGGGCTGCCAGCCACATCTGCACTATTACTAATAATCCTTCCCAGCTTCGCATCATCTGCAAACAACTGAATATCCCCTTGGATATTCTTCAAAGGACAAGACAACAACAACAGCAAGTTTGGCCATAGATTAAAACTACAATTTGTTATTAAATACATATATAAGAAAAAAAAATCTATGAAGTTTTTTAAATTTAACTCTGACAGGATCAGAACATTACATCAATACAAAAGTAAATGATAAAGCCTGCAAATATTGGAAATTTTACTTGCACTTCTCATCCTATGACACTCACTGCATAAAAAAGATCAGTCGTATTAACACAATTTATTAATGGTTAAAAATATTTGTCATGCACAACAGCCAATAGATTGTGCTATCCATTCTGTCCAAAATCATGTTCTCTCATCCCAAAGAAACATCAAAATCTTGTACAATCTTAAAATTCCCATATATTCATTAATGCCTATAAAGAAGTCATCAAATGTATCTTCAACCATTCTAATTACAAAATTTTCTTCATCGCCAGTAATAAACTACAACACTTACTATAAAATAACCACAACTAATAATGCCATCCAATATATTACCATGTTAAAATGTTGTTTACAAATTAACTGTCAACTCAGATGCAATAACCAGCTACATCAGCTCCACTATTCATTTAATGAAATTAATTTTAAAATAAAAAATAATGCTAGCAACATCAACAAAAGTCTACAAGGATCTTTGTTGTGGAATATCATTACTCATACAATTAAAATGTGTCTCTGAAATAGATTAGGTCATCATTATTGATTTTCAAGATAAAAAGGAAATTACATTACTCAGAATTACTAGCTAAAAGAACTGATCAATATGCAACACACACACACACACACACACACACACACACACACACACACACACACACACACACACACACACACACACACACACACACACACGGAATCTGGTAATAGCCATCAGAAGATCTATCTATAACTGTAGTAGTAACTCTACCTCTGATTGTGGAAAGTGACCACAGTCTTGTCCTGGGAGGTTGCTAAACATAAGGAAATTTCAGTCAAGAAAGGGTTTATGCAGAATTACAAAGCTGATAATTATGACCAACTTAGGAGGCTTGGAACAGTGTCATAGTACAAGAAACTACATGGAATGAATGAATGTCATTAGTGCATGAGAAGTGTCTGGGGGGGGCTGAAAATCAGACATCAGAGGTGGTGTATGGTGGAGTGAAATCAAGGCAAATGAGGATGACTAGTGGAGTATCCCAGGGCTCTGTACTAGGACCACTACTCTCTAATTTGTATATTAATGATATAGCAGAATATTTGAAGGGGAATATTCAGCTTGTTTCTTGATCATGATGCAAAACTAGGGAGGGCAAAAGGACAATGCTTGTCAATTCAATATTGTAAAATAATGCACTTTGGGATGAAAAGATTACACACTTGTATCATATTGATGGTACTAGTTTACAGGAAATTGATGAGGCTAGGGCTCTGGGGATGTTGGTGGATAGAAATTTGAAATTCAGAGAACAAATTGCAAGAAGAAGACCAAGATGTAGGTGGATTGATACAGTAAAAAGTGCCTTAGAAGATAGAAATATAAGATCTGATAATGTTAGAGTCTTGACAGGTAACAGATTGATTTGGAGGAAAATTGAGGATAGGAAGTCAGTAATGATGTAACTTTTTCATATAGTACTATCATATCCTGTACGCCCCTTTGGAGGTACCTATCAAGAATTTGATGATGATGATGAATTGCCAGAATTGGCAAAACAGCTCAGATGATTACTTGGATGCTGAAGAGTACAATGATAAGTAAAGATAAGGAGGTTATTATCCCTCTTTATTAGGCTACGATTTGGCCACATGTTGACTACTGTGCAGAGATTTAGTCACCTGCATTTCTTGAAGATCAGGAGGTGGTGAAGAGGGAGGATTCAAAGACAAGCGATCAAGCTGGTGAGAGGTCTGTGAAATGTTCCCTACGAGTCTAGATTGAGGGCGTGTGTGGATTGCAGAGTTTTGCTGACAGGTGGAAGAGAGGGGATATGATAGAAACACACACACACACAGAATCTGGTAACAGCATCAGAAGATCTATCTATAACTGTAGTAGCAGTTACTAAAGGGATTCTATAAGATTGACACAGAAGAAATTTTTCAATACATGGGGGGGGGGGAACAAGGTGTCATACTTGGAAGTTGTCTAAGAATGTGGTTAGTAAGGGTGTACAGACTAGGTTCTTTTCTTGGAGAGTGAAGAATGAGTGAAATGGATTGCCAGTGGTGGTTGAGTACCCCAACAGTGAATAGGTTTAAGGCGATGTATGATAGGTATTGTGTTAATGGATAGAGTGGGTCTTCTGTGATGAGTGTTTTGGCTCTATGGAGTGCCCATATAAGTAATAACTAAATAAATAATAAATATCTAGTCATCTCATAAGCTTCATAGCAACCTCAAAACTTTTTTCTCTTCTAAAATCTAATGATGTAGTTCTCAAAACGGTCGGCCACCATCAACTTGTACTCAAGATTTTTTCTTTCATAGTCTTGTCATACATCTTTATATCCACATTTATTAAATTTAATTTTTTGTTATGTTGCATTTTTACTATTTTCGTATTTCTATGTACATTTCATGATTCTTTACTTTCTGTATTGTTTTCAATCTTATAATATTTTTAAATTTATCATAAGTTCTGTATACTAAATAAAAAATAATAAAAAATCCTTGAAGTACCGTATTTGCTGGCGTATAAGACGCACTTTTTTCCTTTGAAAATAGGTCTGAAAAACGGTGCATCTTATACGCCGATACTCGGTTTTTTATTATTTTCATTTCTGGAAATTTTCTGTGTTCTGAGTTACGCGATTTCTTTCTTGCTTCCTTACGGTGCATGAGAGCATTCCAGTTATGTAGAGTTCAATGGACGTGCATGCGCTGTCATCGACAATCATAGCTGTGTTCCTGTTCATTTAAACTTTCCAGCTGTTGTCGTGGTTGTTGTGATAAATTTCTGCCGTTAAATTTTTTCTAAATTTCTTGGCAAATTATGGCTGAAAAATGTCAGCAATGCTACAATATTGCATACAAGCTACATGTGATTGTGTATGCTAAAGAACATTGGAAACCTGCAGAGAGGCATTTCGGGCCACCCCGAACTGAGAAAATGATAAGAACTTGGCGGAATCAGGAATAGGATCTAAAAAAGCAACTCACAGTAAACATAACCTACAATAAATTTCTGGGTTTTGACGAAGAAGATTAAAAGGTGGGAACTCTTTCCTAGTTAATAAATTTAGTTTAATCCTTTATCCAAGTGTGAGCAAACAAAGTTTGCGCCTGAAAGTATCTTCAGGACTGGGGTAAGGCGGTACAACACCAGGGCACTCCTTGCAAAGGTGGAGCAAGCTACCAACACTCCTATCTCAGTATCTCCCATAATGCAAAACACATCTCCTTGCGGATATGTCTAATGTTATGCATTAAGGGAAGGGCCACAACCCAGACTAGTTTCGACCTTTATTGAGGTCTCTTCAGTGGGAGCCAGGCCCAAGTGGAGATACCAGGCAGAAGCATTAGCAGGTCATCTCTACCTATAGGAGTTGCCAAATGGAGTTTGCTCACACTTGGATAAAGGATTAAACTAAATTTATTATACTCTAACCAAGTGAAAAATAAACTTTCAACATCTTTCCTAGTTAGATTAGGTATTTATTGAAAGTAGACCTACTTATTACTTTATATTTGAAATACTGTAAATTCATTATAATATTCAGTGATAAAGTTTTTTTCCAAAAAAATGTGTACAAAAAAGGGGGGGGTGTCTTATAGCTGGTGCATCTTATATGCTGACAAATATGGTAACTACTTCATGTTCCACAAGGTATAGCAATCATCTTTTCTTTCAAGTATATTCAGATAAGTTTTCTGATCAGCATTCTTTCCAAAGTAAATTTTAATCAGTAGGAAGTTTTTTCCCCTTGGTCATAAAGTAAATTATATCTGATAAGCAATATTCTACTTTAATCCTTTAACCAAGCATAAGCAAAGAAATTTTGTATGTGAAGTAGCATTGTGACCGGGTTACTTAGATATAAAGGCTGTTCATATCACATTTTTTGCATCAATAGGATATTGATGCAAAAAATAGAGAGAAAGATAGATTTAAGTACTGAATAAAGAAGTGGAAGGTATGAAAAATGAGCTGAGAAGCATGGAGAGAGAGAGATTAAGAGAGCTGGAAGGCTAAATGCTATGAGAACAAGAGTAGGAGTGAGAGAAATGGAAAGAAAGAAAGAATGGAAGAACTAGAGAAAGAGAGGAAATTAGAGGAAGTCAAGCTACTGCAGGAGCAAGGAATGGAAATATGAGAGGAAGGCAGATAAGTGAGAGAACAAGGAGGGGAGAATGTTGGAGGAAAGAGATAGACAGATAGACAGAGAGAGAGAGAGAGAGAGAGAGAGGGGGGGGGGATTCAGGTAACCAAGGAATAAATGGATCATTGAGAGATGTGCTTGCATGGAGGAATGATACACAGTGCAACTATGACAATTAAGTAAGATGAAAATGTAGATGAGATGATATTGATGGTAGGTTCAAATGACCTGAGTGGTAGTGTGAATTTGTTGGCAAGATATCTGAGGTTAACCTTGGAGATTTGTGCAACAGAAAAGTGTGAGAGGGAAACAGTGAGTGAAAATAGCTCAGATCTTGCATTTAAGAAGAAGAGCAGCAATAAAAAATGACATGGTAGCAATAATATGTTGGAAAAGAGGCTTGAATTATGTGAATTCCTGGAGTGCATTTCATAACAGAACAGAATACGGAAGGATGCAAGCCTCTTGGAGAGATTGTGGTTCTATGGGTAAGTGAAGGTGTTGAAAGTTTTTTCGCTTGGTTATACCATAAATTAAAGATGCCAAGAAACAAGTGTACCTTAATGGAGAAAGAATTGAGGAAGTCAGCAAGTTTGAGTACCTGGGATCCATTATTAACATGTGAGACTTGGAACGTAAAGAAGTCAGATAAGAAAAGGATAGCTGCTTTTGAGATGTAGTGTTACAAAAGGCTGTTGAGGATATCATATATTGAAAGCATACAAATGGATGGGTGTTAGAAAAGATCAGTAGAACCAGGGATCAGTAGAACTTTAAGGCTCCAGAGAAACATACAACAGAACTACATGGCGAGGACTGGTGTGGCACATCACCAAGCACTGGAGTGACCATATAGCATCTGTGAATATACAATGAATAGATGATGATGATCATCATTTAATCCTTTATCCAAGTGTAAGCAAACAAAGTTAGTGTGTGAAGTATCTTCATGACTGGGCTATTTGTATGTAGAGGCTAATGACTTCACATCAATATTGCTTTGGTATTCCATAATGCAAAACACATATTCTTTTGAGTGTGTAATGCTATGCATTATGGGAAGGGCCACTATAACCCGAAAGGATGTGTGTGTGTGTGTGTGTGTGTGTGTGTGTGTGTGTGTGTGTGTGTGTGTGTGTGTGTGTGTGTGTGTGTGTGTGTGTGTGTGTGTGTGTGTGTGTGTGCGTGCGCTTTGCATTATGTGTTACCAAGGCAATTGATGTGAAGTCATTAGACAGCTTGGGGGAGGATTTTCCCCAGGCTACATTTGGTACAGGAATAGTGATAATGCATTGATGCTTCTCTATACAAAGCCTAGAGCATCAGGATTGAAATAGTGTATTAATAGGCTTAGCCTGTTCACAAATTCTTGTAATCAGAAAAACATGGTTGACAGAAGAGGATGTCTTGCCAGGGATAGAAGCAGAAAGGTCCTGGCATATTTCAGCAGGATAGTTTTGACCATATAGTGTGAGATGGAGGTAGGAAAGACAAGATATTTACTGTGATGTTGCTATAGAGGGAGAAGAATCGGAGATGTTTAGGCAGTTAAATCTGGCAAGTGAGAAACTAGTGATCATTATAAGAGATTTTAACTGCAGCAGTATAAACTGGGAAAAGGAAATGAACATATAGTAGTGAGTTTTTGGAATTTTTGAGGGACTAATGTCTTAGGCAACATATTGTAGAGGTAACAAGAGGTTCAAGCATTTTGGATATGATCCTTGCATAACAGGTTCTGATTATAACTGAGATGTCATCTTGGCTTTTATGATTGGAAAGAGTGATCATGTAGTCTTCATTTAGAGGATGAACAGACACAGAGAAGTATCATGGAAAACAGAATTTTTATGGAATTATAATCACCTGGCTTATAATTTCATCCATGGATGAAAGAAATAGAAAGAAAGAGAAATAGAAGGAATAGTTACCAATGCAAGACAACTAGTGAAGTAATATTTATTAGTAGCAATTGCAAGTGAAAAAGATAATACATTTTGGTGTAAAGCAGAGAACTAATAAAATCTAACAGGAAGTGCAAATGAAAAAAAAAAAATAAAGTGGTTATTATGAGAAAAAGGATAAACAGAGGGATGGAGAGCAGTTACACAAGGAATATAAGATTTAGACCAAGAAAGTGACTAATATAGTAAGGAAGACAAAACTAGAATACAAGAAGAAATTAGCCACATGATCCAAGAAAAATCCTAAGGATTTCTTTTGTTATGTGTCCAGTAGGAGGAGAAATTATTGAGGAAATAGTGCAGATGACATTGCAGAGTTGTTTAATGATCATGTTATTGAGGTATTTTCATTCTGGAAGAGGAACTCTATTGCTGGAGTGATGGGGAGAGTTAAATGTTTAGAAGTGTATAAGGAGAATGAGTTTTGAATACTAAGTATTCTGGATGTAATCTTAACCAAAATTTTACTCACTATCTTACCAAAGAAAGAGAGTAAGATAGTGCTATTGCATAAGGATGGTGGTAGAATAGAGGTATCCATTCTACTACAGGTATCAGAACATTCAAATAATATACCTGTTTATATTTATTCTGTAGTTACTAAGATTTTGGAGAAATGAGTGAGAGATCATATACAAATTGGACAGATGAGGATAATGTTATCTGTGAGAGTCAGTTGGATTTGTTAAGGAATGCTCTAGTTTTAGTAAGCTGAATGCCTTTTATAATAAGTAACAAGAATGGCTGCTATTTATGTTGCAGCATATGGGTTTAGATATCAGGTTGGTGAACTGAAATGGAGACCAGCTGTCTGACAGATTCCAGAGAGTTGTGTATGAGGGAGTGGTGTTAAAAAAACAGAAGGTCATATGTGGAGGTTTCCACAGTGATCAATATATTGCAACCTCTACTGTTTAATCTTTATGTCACTGATACTATCAGTGACATAAAGTATTGCTTGTAGAGTTGTTAGTAGTTGGAAGAGTTATTGGTGATAGTGTCAAAGTTGTGTCCCTTCAGCAGGATTTGAATAAGCTGGAGAGATAGGATTTTAATGAACTGAGATACTAATCTAACAGAATGTGACATCTTGAAATTTGGAGTCTATTTAATGCCAAGTTCAAGTGCCTTCCCCCACTTCCTCTAGGCTAGAGGAAGTGAGGAAGGCAAGGGATCTTGGGGTGATGACTGACAAAAATTTGAAGTTAAGAGGATGTATTGCAAAGGTGGTGAAGGTAATCCAGAAGATTTGTGGCAATACTTAGAAGGATGTTGACTAGCAAAGATAAAAGAGTGGCGATTCCATTGTATAAAATCCATATCAGATCACATCTGGATTATTGTGATCAGATCATCTGGTCAATGGGATTTGAAGGAGGTAAGTTAACCTTGGAGAGATTATAAAGGTAGATAAATTATATCAGATCTGTACAATGTTAGTTATTAGAATAAACTGAGAACATATTCATCAAACTTTGGACTGCAGAGTTTGATGAATAGAAGATGAATTGATATAGTTGACACTTTTAAACTGCTGAGAAGTGGTTATGAGGATTGCCACTTAACAGAATATTCATTTGGCAGAAGAAGAAGATGAAGCAGCATGGACAAGGAGTCATCCCTGTAAGTTGCAAATTAAATAGTACACAAGAGGTGGCTTTTTTTGCATGGAGGGTAGTTGGAATAGTAATGCATTTCCTTATAGGATAGTGAGAGCACAAACAGTGAACAAGTTTAAGGAAGTGGTATGTTAGACTTCGTGTTGTTTAATATGGGCCACCCACAATGAGCCTTGTGACCCCATGGTGGTTCTAAATAATAATTTTGTTTTCATGTAATAATAATATTTCATAAATAGCTCAATTATTTACACATGTACAATGAATATCTTAAGTTGCATTCCAACATATTTTACAAAATCTGCAATGAAGTGCTGCATGTATTTTCCTTTTTATATAATGATTGTAGTTTTTCATCAACTAATTTATTTATTTGTTATTTATTTAATTACATTAGTAATTAAGACTTAATTAGGTACCTTAATGTAATCACACAGAGAAGGTTGAACATATATAATCAATAACATGATAACACTAATAGTAATAATAATTTTATATGTAATAACATGTTTATTATGTTTTTTTACAGTATTTCATATGTACAGTTAAAATTTATTACTGCTATTTCCAGTTTAGCACCAAATACTGAGAACATTCATTTTTGATAAACATCAATAGCTAATTTTTCACTGCTGCACTCCCCCACCCACCCATTTGTTCAGGGGACATTTCTGCTGTCTTCCTTGAAGTTTGCTAGGTTTATCTAAGGAAAATATTAGACAGGGGTCATTTCGTGTTTTGGTTCATTACCCACAACAAGCCAGGTGTTGATTTAACTGTTTATTAAACAAGAACATAATTTCTTGTCAAGTATAATTTACTTTGTAACCAAGTGAAAACAAAACAAAAAAACTTCCAATCTATTTCCAATCCAGAGACTTCTACAATGATTCAACTCCAGTATCTTTCTGGGTCTAGCTCCCACTGGTGAGATCTCAGTAAATGTAGAAATGGATTTGTATAGTGACTCTTCCCATAATGCACAGCAATATACATGTCTGAAAGGGAGTATGTGCTGTGCATTGTGGAATACCACAGCAAAATATTAGCAGCTAAATAAATAAATATCATATTTATTTTATTCCTAAATTTAATACTGTTTTGTTACTGTGTTTAATACTGCTAAATATAATATGAATAAATCCTGACACCCAAGCTTGTTCTGTGCATTTTCTTAATAGCAATATTTCATTAAAAAATTCTTAAATTCAATTAGTGCTATAATATAATAATTGCACAACAATCATTATTAAGACATATTACATTGGCTTCAAAGATGTTATTACTTTTGTGTTAAGTGGTTCCAGATTTAGAAATAACAAAATAATTATTCAAAAGGAAGAGGTAGAATATAGTTTTTAGGACACTAGTTCTCTGTCATAAAGAGAAAATGTATTCCAGCTGTGTATCAAATATATAATCATTATATCCAATGTTCTCACACAAACAAATTCAACTTACCACTGTTGAATATTCAATCTGTTCTCTTAATAATCTCTCCTCTGAAAGGGAATAACGAGCATCATGTGTAAAAGCATCAACAGGACCCTTTTCTACTTGATGCTTGATAGCACTAAATAGTAAAAATAAAGAGCTCCCAGCATAATCCTGTATAAACAAAAATACACTTATTCTTTCTGATTATCAATTTCAAAAATGTTTCAGTAGTTAGTTAATTTATGTGAATTATGAATGGAAACTTCAGTTTGTTTTATTTTTACAAATTAATTCATATTTCATTTTTACAAATTTACTTAAGTTTATAAATTAAAATGAATAAAAAAAGTAAAGTAAACAAATGTAAATTTAAATAATTTGTTGCAATTTATGCCATTAAGGCAATATCTACTGTGATAATCAAATTCTTTACAGATTATTACAATACAGAAAATTTTCAATATAACCATGATGGGTATTTCTAGTTAATAGTTCTTACCGATTCCATTATGAAGAATCATTAATGATAATGCCCAGATAATAAATTAATGATATATGTAGGATGAACAAATGCTGTGAAAAATTCAACAACAAACTATCTTTACAACTCTCACAACAATAAACATGTAAAGATAGTTTGTTGTTGAATTTTTCCCATGAATATGGGAAATTTAGTATGTTTAATATATACATATTAAAAAGAATATTGTTATAGTAGAAAGTTTGCTATAAATACATTTCCTTTAACACAGAACTGTGGATAGATCATTTCAGGAATTTTTTTTTAGTATTTGTTATACCAAATTTGCTATGATGAACTAATTAATGAATTTAAAAACTGAATTCATTATAAAAATTTTATTGTCATCATCAAATTCTTGTGACTGTTACCCTCAAGAGGTGTATACAAGATAAAAGTTTTATACTCATTTTGAATATATGAAATATCTGTTACATATGAGTAGTAGTAGCAGTAAGAACAAATAACTTGATTGCAAACAAGGAGAATGTAAGACTGTATATCAGGAGGTTTGAGAAGAATAAAAGATAACACTGTAATAGAAAAGGTAGTGTATTGTCCAGGTATGACAGTGATTAGATGAGGTGAAGAGCAATGATTATTATTATTATTGAGGCCTCCATGGAGTCAAAAGACTCGTCGTGGGAGTGTTCTTCCTAGGAAACACAAAGTCTATCATACCACTCCTTGAACTCATTGATAGTTCGTGCTCTCACTGAGCATGAATGGGCAATGCATTCCATGGTTCAACCACCCTCCATGCAAAGAAACCACTCCTCTCCCTCTTGCTCACAGCTTCCTTTTGTAACTTCCAGGGGATGGCCCCCTGTCATTGCTCCTTCCCATTGTTCCAGTTCCACCAAGCGAAAAAAACTCCCCAGTCTCAACCCTGTAACTACTTCTCAACAGTTTAAAAGTCTAAATCATATCACCTCTCTTTCTTCTATCTACAAAACTCTGCAGTCCACATTCCCTCAGCCGATCCTCATAATTAACATCATACAGTCCCGAAACCATCTTGTTATCTGCCTCTGTATCCTTTCCACAGTTAATTTATCCACATCAAATCCCAGGGACCAAATTTGAAAACATCCACATCAAATCCTGGGGACCAAATTTGAAATCAATAGTCTAAGTGTGGTCTGATCAGGGTCTTATACAATGGAACGATAACTCTTATCTCTGTAGGTCAGCATCCTTCTCAGTATTGCAGCAATCTTCTGGGTTATCTTCACCACTTTTGCAATATATTCCCTGAATTTCAGGTTTCTATCAATCATCACTCCCAGATCTCTTGTCTCCCCTACTTCCTCCAGTACAGCTCATCCAATCGAGTATGCAACCTCTCATCGATGTATTCCAAACTTCAAGACTTGACATTTTGCTGCATTAAACCAACACACCATTCATTTGCCCATCTGTCTAGTTGATTGTGAATGATACTATGATGATGAATGATAGGTTAGCAGAAATGTGCTATTGAATCTGTTGGATGAGTTTGAAGGATGAATAGAACTGTATACGAGTGATGGACTGCATTTGAATAATTTTGATGAGTCATATGGAAAGACTGCTGCTGTAAGGGAGAGAATGGATCTAAGCAAGTAAGAAGCAATGTGGAAGAGTAAGGAAGGATGGACTGAAGTAGTTCTTATGAATGGAGAAGTGGATAGCATGAGTGTAGAGAATGAGAGAACAAGCATGCAAGACAAACAAGGAATCAGGGTATACAGGGGAACACACAGCATGAGAAAGGTTGACATCCAAAGAGAAAGCAGAAATGTGAATAGACAAGAAAGGAATGGCATGGCCTAGGATGCAGGATGAACAGTTGGGTTTGAAATGGGTCCTGGAATGGATAATGAGAGAGAGAGAGAGAGAGAGAGAGAGAGAGAGAGAGAGAGAGGAAGGACTTGAGGAAGGCATGGTGAAGTCACATCTAATAAGAAATATCAGTGAAACTTGTTATAGATCCAGATAGGAATGTTATATTTGTATGTGAATGCTAAAATTATTAGAAACAAGAGGAATGAAACTTGCATTGATTAAGTTCATTCACACAAAAACTGTTGGAATAAAGGAAACATGTTTGGATGAGAATGACATCCTGATAAGAATAGAGATGAAACAGTATGATGTTTTTCATGAAGATAGAAAAGGTAAAAAGGAAGGCAGAATGCTGTTGATGATAAAAAGGAGTTATGCCCATGCAAGATGGAGATGTAAGGGAGGAAAATAGTGGCAGTGGTTTTGAGACAGCATGATGTGAAATAGACAGAAATAGAATGAAATGCTTAGTCAGATACTGATATAGACCTGGTAATGTGGAGGGAAGTGACCATAAAATGTCATCATTATCATCATCATAATGCTAAATACGGATATAGACCATATTGGTCTGTTCCAGTCTCATTATCCATCTAATATCCTCTTTTGAGGTCTACCCATTCTTCTTTTTCCAATTGATTTATATTTTATTATTTGTTTATGATATCGGGTGCAGTTTACATGTTCTATCCGATTTGTCTGTAATTGTTTAGTGTTTCTTCTATTGATTTTATTTTTAGTTCTTTTAAAATGTATATGTTCCCTTTTTTTTTGTCTAATAATGTGTTTTTTGAAGTTCTTCTCATGAATCTCATTATATTCTTTGTTTTTATTCTTTGTTTGTTTGTTTATTGTCCAAATTTTGCTGCCATATAATAGTGAAGGCAAAGTATTGTATATATTCAATTGTGTTTCTTTTTGTACAATATTTGGAGTGAGTATTCTATTTATTAGGCCTATAATCTGTAAAATTTTGAAGTTTTTAGTTTTATGTCTTTTTCTCCTTCATATGATATTTCACATCCAAGATAACTGTTCTCTTATTTTATTATTAATAACTATTTTACTTCTAACTGGAATTTGTCCACAAAATGCCATTGTTTTGGTTTTATCTATGGATATTTTCATTCCAAATTACTCTAATGTAATGTTTAAATTATATTATTATTACCCCCAAGACCTCATGGAGTCAAAGACTCATCTGGGAGGTCCCTTTATCACAGACACACACAGCTCATCATACCTTGTCTTAAACACACTCAAACTCCTTGCAGACACCACACTCTCAGGCAAGGCATTCCAATCATTTACAACTCTGCACGAATAAAAACCTACCTCTCACTATCCTACTCACACCCTCTTTATACAGTTTCCAGGGATGACCTCTGGTTCTCCCCTGATCTCCCACTATTTTCTGTAGAACTACTCCAACATTGATTCTATAACAACCCCCTTACCAACTTTAGATCTTTATCATATCTCCCCTCTTCCTCCTGTCCACCAGACTCTGCAAATTACATCTTCTCAATCTTTCCTCATACTCAACATTCCAGAGGTCAGAAACTACCTTAGTCAGTCACCTTTGGGCCCTCTCCAACATCTCTTCATCCTTCTGAAAACAAGGTGACCAAATCTGGGCACAATAGTCCATGTGTGGCTTAATCAAAGCCTTATACAACGGAACAAGAATTTCTCTACTTCTACATGTCAGTGTCCTCTGCATCATTCCCAGAAGCCTTTGTGTTGTCTTCACAATTTTGGCTATGTGTCCCCTAAATTTTCGATTCTTATCCACTATCACCCCCAGATCTCTTATTTCCTCCACCTCCAACAATATATCCTCAACAAGCATAAATTCTGCATCCCATCTTTGTTTTCCAAATTTTAAAACCTTACATTTTGCAACATTGAACTCACAACCCCATTTCCGTGCCCAATCACTCAATTTATTCAAGTCTTCTTGTAAGACAACTACATCTTCACTACTCTTTATGGTTCGTCCCAACTTTGCATCATCTGCAAACAACTGAATATCTCCATCCAAATCTTCACCAATATCATTAATATACAAGTTAAACAGTAATGGCCCTAAAACAGACCCCTGAGGCACTCCACTAGTGACTTTCCCTTTCCTCGATATTGCTCCCCCATACACAACTTGTTGATACCTATCAGATAGCCAGTCTCCAATCCACTAATCTAATATCCAATCCCATCTGCTCTAGTTTGACTGTCAACTTATCAAGAGGTACTCTATCAAAAGCCTTTGCAAAATCCAAGTATATTACTGTGTATCCTTCTCCTCTGTCCAAGGAAGCAGTGACTTTATTATAATAAGTAAGTAGATTACTAAAACATGACCTCCCTTTAGCAAATCCATGCTGTTAATCAAAGATTATACCATTGTAGTAAACCCAACTCTGGATCCTAGTTCTCACAAGCTTCTCCAAAAATTTAACCACAACACCTGACATACAGATGGACCTATAATTTGATGCTTGAGTTTGATTACCTCCTTTTTGAAGTGGCACAATCTTGCCCTCCTTCCACTCCTTAGGAACTTGACTGAGTGCAAGACTCATATTAAAAAAATATGTCAAGGCAGGTGTCAACTCCCTGGCCCATTCCTTTAGTATACGTGGTGATATATTATCAAGTCCCACAACCTTATTAACATCTAGTTTACTCAACTCCCCATATATATTATTCTTTAAAATGAAATGAAATGTATAAACAAATTAGTCAAGCAAATAGATAAAGACTTATCATTATGGATGATTTTAATTATGGCAATATAGACTGGGATGACATAGTATCTGTAATTAAAGAAAATGCATTTTTCAATTTTTAAGGGACAACTACCTCAAGCAGTAAGTAAAAGAGGGTATGTAGGGATCGAAGGGCTTGAATTTGATCCTCACATCAGAGGATATAAGCAGCTGTTAGCTAATGAAGCCAAAATAACCTTAGGGAGTTCTTTCAATATGTAGCCAACAAAAAATGAATGATTATGGTAGGATTACCCTGACTGGAGAAAATAGTATAAGGAGAACTGATGCAGATGATATAGTTGATATATTAAATGAGCATCAAGAGATATATAGGGAATTGAGCAAACTTGATGCTAATAAGGCTGTGGGACTTGATGATACATTGCCATGTGTTTTAAGGGAATGTGCCAAGGAGTTTTGACATCTACCTTGGCATACCTGTTTAATATGAGTCTTATATTAGATCAAGTTCCAAGAGAGCACAAGCTTTAAATTATAGACTATTCCTGTGTCAGGTGTTGTGGTTAAAGTGCTGGAGCAGTTAGTGAGAACTAGGATCCAGAATTGGGTTGAGAACATGTTATTCTCTTTGATGGATAGCATTGATTTGCTAAAGGAAGGTCATGTTTTTGTAACCCACTTACTTATTATAATAAGATGTATTGCAATAAGGATATTATGTTATACAATGTAATATTCTAGGGAATATACTGATATAAAATTAATATACTAATCCATTAATTTTGAAAACTCACCTTAATGTAAGTATACATACAAAGTGCCATCCAATTTGTCAACATCTTCTCAACTACAGATTCTGTTCTGAAATTAAAATGCAGAAGTAAAGATAAAGTTTCAATCATCATAAGCAATTAAAGCATGGGTTGTGGGTCACTTTAATATCTTTAACACTTTAATGTCACTTCATCTATTTCAGTTATGCAATAATGACAGAACTAGATGAAGATTACTAAAGGAGTTATGATTGGTTGTAAATGTGAAATGAAGTAATATAAGGGTTCAATAACTAAGGAAAAATGAATCATATATTTAAAAAATAACTCTCAGAAGAGTATACAAAGTTTCTGTTTGAATTATCAACATTTAGTTACAATTAAAACAAATAAAACAAATACAGTTAGTTACCTTCGCAGCATCAACTGGGGATGCTTGGTTCCAACATATTTTTCTATAAGCCTCAACAGTAATTCTTTCAGAATGCTGTAAGAGTTAAAAAATCATAAATTAATATATGATTAATAATTACTTTTACTTTGCAAAGTACAAAGGTGATTTGTACCTACTTGTACAATACATGTGGGTATTGTACACATAGGTAAATTTAATATAATTCTCTGTGCTGATTACAAAACTGCCATCTATATTGTTTCATCACTCATGATTTGCTTAAAAAAAACATCATTCAGCAGTGTTGCATTACACTAAGTCAGTTCAAGGTTGATATTCTCTGATGGTGTATAGGATTAGGTCATCACATCAAGTGACACACATAATTGATTAATTATGTGTGTCAAATGATTGACTCAAAACCAAATAAAAAATATGTTTAGTAAAACTATATGCATATTAAATTAATAAGTACAAGGCATCCATGGAATGATAAATTCATTTTCGCACATGTGAGATAAATTCATTTTCACACTACTCATTCTATTCATAGTTTTTTTTTTACATATACTTATATAGACTTAATCAGTCTACTAGACTGAACATCGATTTTCACAACAAATTCCTACAGAACAATAAATGTTCATTAGAGTCAGTTCTTTATTAGGTTCTTTCTCAAAATATAAAACTTCTTATTAACTTCTCTGGGACTATGCAGTGTTTCCTTATTTACACATATTGTTCCATTCATTTCATTCATCCTCACTTTTCATTGGAGTATAAATATTCTTACCTCAGACAATTGCATTACAAGAAGCATAAATTATAAATTCTTTACTAGAGAGAAACAGTTTCTTTTACTAATTTATAAACACCGTATCAAAGTAGAGTCTCATCGTTAAAGCCACTTGACAGTTTCAGATTACACTAATTTTCTTTCTTGTTCTGAGAAAATTAATATCACTGGCATTCTTGAGAAAGAAAATGAAACTTTCCATTTTGCATTTCTTCGAACATTGAAACAGAAGGCTATTTAATATCTCCTTTTATTTACAGCTCACTTGTTGACAGTTTCACTTTTCAAGTCAATTCACCTTAATAAGATTCTTTTTCGGAATCCTCTATTAATTTATTCTGACTGTCAAGTCCTTAAAAACTTCCTAAAATAAAATCAAGAATGAACCCAGAAAGACTACCAAACATATTATTAAATGGTAGAATTGAAGGACAGCCCATCAAAGGAAGACCAAGAAATAAATGGATTGAGAACATTAGAGGAAGCACCCACTTAAACTCCATCATAGAACTTCATAAAAATACAGCAGAATAGAAAGAAATGGCAAAAATATTTCTTTGAAGAAAAATTCTCTGGTCTGCATTCTCAAACTTCTATTCTCTCTCTCTTCTTGTTTCCTCCCCATTACCAAGGTACTGAACACTCTCTCTCTGTCAGCTATCAATCCCTTATCAACCTCCATGGTGAGCATGTGCACTTGTTCCACTCAGCAGCAAGCAAACAAGTTAGTAATGGCTGACACATTGTCATTATTAGCAAAAAGAGAATGTCTTTACAATGAATAACAAATATCACAGCAATTAACAACTGTGAAATAGAATAAAGACCATTGAAAGTATTACAACTATAAGATCATTAAATCTCACATACTTTATTTTTATTTTAACATAAATATCAATTTCTTATTGGGCACATTGCAAGTGCTGATTATACATCGTTACGAAACCAAAACTAATAAAATACTAGCGTAGAGAAAAACTATAAAAAGATTTGTAGCTGTAAATTATGACTATTTTTACAAAGGTATGATAGGTGGTGTTAGTGATATGTGAACTGCCCTTGATGAGCCTGACTCCATGAAGGTCTCTTAAAATAATAATAATCATAATAAAGTTGAAAGACTTGTACTTGCACAACAGATTAAAATGACTAAAGAAATGGACTTCATTCAAATTGACTTTTTTTGCGTGTGTAAAGGTGAAACTAATATAGAAAAGATAGTCAGATAAATTTGACTATCTTTTCTAAACAAAAATTCCAAGAATTTACCTTGTAGCATATTCCATTTTTTCAAGGAAGATTATCATGAGAAGAGATGCTACATTTACTCTGAAAAGATAAAAAAAAAGATTCTACAGTCAGCTGGGTAAAGTTTTTTTTTTTTTTTTTTAAACTTACTGCATTTATTTATTTTAATAACTATAGATCAGATAAAGTATATATTTTGATATATATTTGAGATGTTAACCAAAGTAATATGGTAAAATGCTGTTATGAATTAGATATGATTAAATTTCAATCATGCAGTTATTTTAAATTTAAAATTTATTGTGAGAATTAAAATATCTATAAATTGTTTATACTACAAATGAATGCTGTAATATATTTCCTTACATTAGTGCATAGAAATTATATGTATTTGACTATCAACTATTACTATAACAAACTCTCAAAAAGTCTGACCAAAGTTCGATCTGTTTATGCCATTTATTATAGCAAATATCAAGATTTGATCTTTCTGCTATTGTCCATCCTAAAAATATGTATAAAAGGTTAAGTTTCATTCTAATTATTTTCTGCATTAGATTCTCTTTCCAAGTAAGATGATGAAGAATGGTTTCTTTGCATAGAAGGTAGTTGAATCACGGAAAGCACTCTCTGATAGGCTGGTGAGAGGACGAATGGATGAGATGTGAATGAGTTCAAGGTGTGCTATGATAAACCTTGTGCTGTCCAGGATGGGCCTCCCACAATGAGTCTTGTGACTCTATGAAGGTCCTGAATGATGATGATGATGATGATGATAATTTGCTTTTCTACAGTGTACTTTCATTTTCAAATCAATTTTTGAACAATTGACTCTACAAATTGAACAATGGTTCAATTTGTAGAATCTTTATTCATGAGTATCCAAATGCTAATATTCACTTCATATGGTCTTTGACCATTATCTGTGTCTCCAATCCATAAAGAGTAATCACAAATGTCTCCATTGACCTTTATTTGCTTCTTTGTCCTCTTCTCTTCGAATATCATTGTTTTGGCATTTCACTGTTCATTATCAACTCATATCTCTTTCCTTCTTCACTTAACTTATGCATTATTCTTTCTAATTCTTCATCTTTTTCAATAATGATTATGTCATTTGCAGATCTTAAATTATTGATTTTTGTAACTTTGAACAGAAATTTCCCTTATATTCTCTTTTATAATATCCATTGTTCTTTCCAAAAGCTTAATAAAGATGTTCAAGGATACTGTCTCCTTGTCTCATACCTCTCATTATCCAGAACCATTATTCCTTTTTCTCCCACCACAATTTTTCACAGCAGCCTTTGCATTATCATTGATATTCTGCAATAGATATATGAGGTTCCTGTTCACTCCATAAGATTTGAGTATAGCCCATGCCACATTCTGATCTGTGCTGTTGAATGCTTTCTGAAAGTCAACAAAGCAGACAGACATGAATATTTTTATTTTTATGTAATGCTTTCTCCACAATTAATCTCAACATTAATATTTGGTATATAGTGCATCTGTCTCTTTTGAATAATGATTGCTCATCTAGATTTTTCTTCCATTAGTTTCCTTATCCTTTCTGTTAATATCATTATAAGTAATTTTTCCATGACTCATTAAGACAATCATTCTATAATTTTTGCAGTCCATTTTGCTTCCTTTTTTTTTGTGAATTGGTATTAGAATTGATCTTATCCATTCTTTTGGTGTTTTCCTTTCATCCCATGCAATGTTATACAACTAGTGTAGTTCATCTGTCATCAACTCACTACCATACTTTAGTGTCACCCCAGTGATCGCATCATTCATGGGACTTTTATAGTTCTTCAGATGCTTCACCTTTACAATTTCATAATTTCATTCCTTAATATATATCTCTCTTCCTCTGTGCATGGTGGTGATATTTCCTTCAATTCATCAATTAACCTCTTTTGGACTTTAATGAACACAAATAATTCTGTGCACTTAGCCAATTGAAAATAGGAATATTGAATAATACAAAAAAAAGTATTATTTCACAATAATACTTTTTTTGTTTATATATCTCCCATCCACTGAAGGTTGTAAACCTATAGTACATTCCATATGAGAGGGGTCTGAAAAGTTCTGATAAACACCTAGAACAAAAATGATATTAAAGCAACTGATATAACCACAAGAAAGAACGTATCTTAAAACCCTTTAACCCCCAAGTTTCATCAAATTGTAATAATTTGTTCTTTTTCTTTTAAGATATATAACAAGACATGTCAGAGGTTTTGAAGAAATTCGAAGACACAGAGGTGCAGGCCATCATTAAGTTTTTTGTGCTACAAGAAAAGTCTGCAACTGAGATTCATCAAACTCTGTGTGAGACTTTAGGGAACTGTGCCTCAGCATATCCAACAGTTACCAGATGGACAGTCAAGTTTAAAACTGGGTATCCTGAGACAACAGATGCCCCCCCCCCCAGGTCAGGAAGACCCTCCACAGCGATCACACTTGAAAATATCAGTGCAGTGCCCATGATTCTTGATTATAGACAAATATCAGCCAAAAACATTGCAAAGGCTCTGGGGATATCCAGGGCATGAGTTGGGATCATTATCCACCAATGTCTGGGCATGCAGAAGCGCTCAGAGAAGTGGGTCCCCAGATGTTTGAATGTAGACCAAGAGAGAGAGAGAGAGAGAAAATGGGTGTGATCATCAGGAATTTTGGATCATTTTGAGAAATCAAGTGCAAATTTTTTGGCTTGTATTGTGACTGTTGATGAAACATGGCTTCATCACTATGACCCAGAGATTGAACAACCATCAATGGAGTGGAGAAGTTCTCCACTGTCTTCCTGTCCAAGATATTCGTCACCTTGTTATAGTACATAAGTAAGCTAGTAAACATGATCTCCCCTTAACAAACCCAAACCCATTCTGGTAACCACAAAGAATACTGCTGTTTTCAACCCAATTCTGTATCCTACTTCTCATTCATCTCTTTAGTACCTTCACCCACAACTTCAGATATACAGACTGGCCTATAATCTGAAGCCACAGCCTTATCACCACCTTTATGCAGTGGAACAATTTTACCCTCCTTCCACTCCCTTGGAACCGCTGTTGTAAGACTTTTATTAAATAAGCATGCCAATGCTACTGCCAATTCCGTGGAACATTCCCTTATGATGAATGGTGATACATCATCAAATCATATTGCCTTATTGACATCAAGTTTATTTATTTCCTCAAACACCTCCTGCTCACTCACAATTAAGCCTCTACACTTAAGTTCCTCATGATTCCACCTTGATCAGGATGAAACACCCTTATAAATTGATCACTGAATACTTCAACAATGTCTTCAGCAGCAGTTACCATTCTACCATTTTCATCCATTAACACCATCTTACCATAATCATTCTTCCTTCTACTTGCCACATATCTAAAAAACTCTCTAGGGTTTTTCTTTGCCTGATTTGCCAATTTCTGCTCATACTCTACTTTTGTTTTCCTTACTAACTGTGTCACTTTCCTGGCTTGTTCTTTATACTCTTCATGTAACTGATTATTACCATTATTCATCTTTTACTGCCTCCAAAATATCTTCTTCCAGATTTCATGCTTAAACCCCTCATTCATCCGTTTTACACCTACCAGTTTTTAATGATGAACTTAAAGAACAAATAAATTATATCAGCTATATAGATACAATTTTTAGCAAAGATGGCAAATTTAATTTGAAAATAATAATAGCAAAAGCAAAACTGATATGGAGAGCTAGTTAAATAAATCTATATGGAATAATAGAAATTATTCAAAACTTTTATTATTCAAAATTATTCTTAATTTCTAACTTATGGATCTGAGAGTTGGGTTAGGAATAAAACAGTTGATTAAAAACTATTGGCCTTCAGATACAATAGTTCTGAAAAAAATTAAGGGAGTGAACTGATGTCATCAATAGTAGAATCATATCAAAAATAAATATACTAAAAACTTGGCATTGTGGGAGCAGAGCTAATTTCAGGTGGTATAATCATATAAACAAAATGGGACAGAGGAAAGATTAGCAAAACAGGTATTCGATGCTAGGATTTCAAGAAAAAGACTCAGAGGAAGACCAATATCTAGGTGGATTGATGTAGTAACTATCATCATGGAAGACTAAAATGTAAGATCTGAGATATATCGGAGTCTTGACAAATAACAAATTGATTTGGAAGAAAACTGTTGATAGGCAAATGGTAATGATGTAAACTACTGTATGTCATACTATCACAGTATCCTGTACACAGCAGAAATGATGAGGATGATGAATGCATGATGCATATATTCTTTGGCTGTTTTTCTCTCTCTCTTGTGGAATAACAAACTCAAGTTTCAAGAAAAATGTCACTCTGTATGAAACTGACAAACTCACCTTCAGTTGTAAAGTCCTTATTAAAGTTCTTTGCATCCTAAAGAGGAATCCTACCCAGTTCTTTCCACCTAAATCATATCATAATCATCATCATCATTACTAACTGAATTATGGAGGCTCCTACTGATACAACTCTCACTATAGCAAACTTGAAGAGACCAAATGAAGAATTTGTTATAATAGAAAGTCTGTCAATTCTATTTAGAATAGGAGTCATGCTATGGACTTTGACCATGATTATTCTGGAAGTCACAATAAGTGCACTAACTATAATACTGCTTGCTGAAGTAAGAGGTCAGTCTATAGCTTTTATATCTTAAGGGAGCAATGTACAATATCTCAATCACAGATTTCTTTTGCTGCATATTTTTTTGTTAAAATATATTTTTCATACACTTTCTAATCTAGAATACAAAAATAAAATGAGATTAGGCAATATAGTCAAAATATAACATTTTATATCAAAACCTAATTTTGTATTGGTATTATTTAATTAACATACTTATCACGTATACTGAATGATCTCTGATCTTCTAAAGATTCAATGAAGGTGAGAAGGAAGTTCCTATTGTTTAATAGCTGCTCAAATTGTGCCATTGCAACTTCATAATTGTTCTGTGGTCCATTCAGCTGCTACAAATAGAACTTTGTCAGTTTTTATAATTCTCTATTATTGAGAAGGAAAAACAGACATTAAAGAAACTTCTTAATTTTTTTAAGCACTTAAAATATGGTTTAATTATTTATCATATTTTCTAAAAAAATATATTCTATCCGTGTGTGTGTGTGTATGTATGTATACAGGAGTAGAATTAACAATGCAGCCACTAACCTGATTATACTAAATTATACATAGTATAGTGGATGATTTCATATCATGCTATGCATGTGGCACACATGCATTTTTAATCCCTGTGGCACACACATGCATGGCATGTGTGTGTGCCACATGGATTAAAAATAACATGAAATATCATGCTATGCATGGATGATTTCATATCATGCATAGCATGATATGAAATCATCCACTATACTATGTATAATTTAGTATAATCAGGTTAGTGGATGATTTCATATCATGAAATCATCTATTATTCCTAGTTTTTAGCTGATTTCATATCATGAAATCAGCTAAAAACTAGGAATAATATCATCAGGAAACTTGTGTGTTCAGGCTGGGGGGGGGGTCAACACTTTGAAAACTGCTGCCCATGCCCTAGTGTACTCTTGTGCAGAATACTGTGCTCCAGCTCCAGTGTGGTATTCAAGTCATGATGTCAGCAAGGTCAATGTCAACACCTGTTGAGTGGCTACTAACACTTTCTAACATTATACCACCAGACATAAGAGGAAAGCTGCCGCTAACAGAGAATAGATAAAATGTACGGGAAATAACAAATTACCCATCCATACCTCCAAAATTTATCACTATTCACTTAAAGTCCCACAACCATAACTGGAAAAAATCAGCACCAGATATGTATTTTCCTGAAATTGAATGGAAGAATCGCTGGCTTACTTCAACAATAAAAAATGGGCATCTCATTACATCTCCACAAGAGAGACCCTGGCTTTGACCTGTCCAGATGGCAATGGATCTCACTCAACTGCCTGAGGACAGGCCATGCTAGATGTGCTACCATGACATACAAGTGGGGCCTGTGTCAATCCTCAGCACATTACTGTGGTGGTGATCAACAGACGACCTCACTGCAGAGTTTTCAAGGCACATCATTGACGAACCTGTTCCAGGCTACCTCATATGCAATCCAATGGATTAGAGACAATATGAACTTAAATTTGTGATTTTTAGCATATAGTTTTAGTACACACACACACACACACACGGGTCTCGTTTTATATATACACACACACACTCGGGTCTCGTATCTTGAAGTTATGCGGTGCATAACTTCAAGATACGAGACCTTTCGACACTTCTGCGCATGTCAACAGAAGAAGAATCCATTCAATAATAGGGTAATCCATTCAATAATAGGGTAATCCATTCAATAATAGGGTAATCCAGCGTTACCCAAACTTTTTCTATGACGGAACACTTCACAAATCCTGGAATTTTCATGGAACACCTTGATTATTTTGTAATGTATTAATTAATAATTAATTGTTAATTTAGCTGAATTTTTATTGTTAATTAATAATTGACCGTTAATTATTAATTAATTAAACATAAACATCGTTAAATTAATTTGTGCTGATTTTCATCGACATATCCCATTCTGATCACCAAAAATTAATATTATTATAAGTACTTACGAGTGAATGCAGACTTTTCCTCCTGTGTGCTGATAGTTTTCCCCTCCTTTTGTACATACTGGAGATCACTTTGTAGGTGGATGAATCACTATCTGTTGCATCACAAACACCTTCAATAAGAGATTTCTTAACACCAAAATTAAACAAAGTCCCTTGTCTCTATTCATATTAAAATTTAAATCTGTAGGCCTATTACTTTTAAAAAATCACGGCACTACAGTTTCAAAACAAGCACTTTCACCCTACAATATGAACTTGTGAAGAAAGTATTCGGTATTACTAGATCTGAGAACCGGATACAGACTACCTTGATCTTCAATTTTAGTGGAAAAATTTCTTTATACTTCTTGCTGATTGATCACTAACATTTGCAACACAGATGTTATTTCATTCAGTTTTGAGAACAGAGGATATGCTGCCCATTGTTGTAATCAGCTTGCAGGCAATTTTTATGAATGGTCATAAACAACGGTATTCCCTTTCCCGAATGTTGAAAGGTTTCAATGTGTGAAAATTAACGATAATTCATGAATACTTCCACGTTTTAAAAATACAGCTTGGTCACTAACATTTGCTATACAGATGTTATTTAGACTTTCTGGGTCTGAGCTTTTCAACGTATTCATGAATATTATTCTCTTCAAAATATTTCCACTATAAAATATTTGTTACTATAAAAAAATTGTTACTTTTCAATAAAATTAAATGAATAAAGCTTGAAAACAAACTTAGGCATTCTTATTTTCCTGAATTTTCATAAACCTTTTTTTATGCGATTTTAGGTTTATTTTAATTCATTGCTTTGGTTTTATGCAGTTGTAGAAAATAATGGAACGCACCGCACCCTAATTTTTCAACGTAAGTTAGGCCTTTTTTGTGTGATTTTTTATATGAGGTTTTCTGTGGAACGTATCTACAGCATAAAAAGAGACCCAACTGTATATATATATATTCACTTTTTCTATTTTTTATCTTTCTATTTGTGCAAACCCAACCCATACAAAATATATAAATGTATGTATGGGTTGTGCAGAAAGAATAGTGCACAGTTTGTAGATGCACTGAGTGATTTGGAACAAATGGAACAAAGATTTGGACAGCCTATACATACATACTAAATGTATGTATGTATGTATGTATGCATAGATTGTGCAGAAAGAATAGTGCACAGTTTGTAGATGCATTGAGTGAATTCAATGGACAGAAAGACTTATATAAGAACTGATAGATTGCACTTGAATAGATTTGGAGTTAGGCATCTGGAGAAAGCATTGTTCAATGAGAGAGTTGAAGAACAAAATCAGAGAAACTAAAAATATAGAAGGAGATGTAAGAGTAAGTACCATTGCTGCAAGCAAATATAGTTTCTGAGGTCTTGAATATGAATTCAATAGTCTTAGAAGATGCAAGAGTAGTTGTCAGGGAAAGGAGATATTGCAATTCCAATTCACGTATCATAATATCAGCAGTGTTAGGAATAAGAAAAATGAGTTTTTGGAAGTGGTTTAGTTCTACTTTACCATAGGTTACTGCTATTCATGAAAGTTGACTAACAGAAGATGATATGGTTGTAGGGAGAGAATGTGAAAGGCATCATATTTTCAGGGAGAATAAAAAGAACAAGACAGAAAGGAGAGACATACTGCAGATATCAGCATAAGAACTGTAACCAACTAGGGCAGAAAGTCAGCAGAGATAGGGTGGTAATGCATCTCAGAATATATAGTGCAAGATGAAGACCAACTGGGCGAAACACAGAGTCAGTTGATGACATAGATCAGAGATTGGAAAGGAAAATGTAGAGAGTATTTGAAGGCAATAGTATCAGACTACATATGAGGTGTGCTGAAAAGTTGTGATAATCACCATGAAAAAATTGAGATAGAACTTCTAGACTGAGGCAGAACTTCTAGAACTAATAGGTGTTTATTAGAACATTTCACCCCACCCTCCTCATATCTAGGATCAGTGGGATAAATCAGTTGTTAATTAAATGGATAAATGTAACAGAAGTCACAAAAAAAGGGAAAGAAAATGTTGAGGAGGGGAATATAAAAAAGAAATGTGATAAAGAAGGCTCAAGAGTGGTACAAAGCACAGGTGGAGACTAGATGAACAAGCCTATGCAAATTCCAAAGATTGTTTTGCTATGGCAAGTCAAAGGAAGAATGAGCATAGTAACTATAATGAATGCTAAAGTTGATAGAGATGACAAAAGCAGAAGTAATAGTTGAATTACTAAGTGATCACCTTGCAAAGGTTAATCATCCAGGAAGATGACAATAAAGTGAGAAATGTAGACATATGAGAAAAGAGGAAAGGCCACATGAGCAGAAAAGAAATGGAATTTAAGCAGCTACTAAGGAATCATTACCTAAAACATCTTACAACTTATCATGGAGGAAACTGAGCCATAAGAGGGATCTGGTGATAACATCAGAGGAATTGTCTTTAAACAAAGGTCATGGAGCCTTGACTTGGGAGATGACATGTGGCATCTTCTGTTAAGGGAGTATAATTGGAACCACAGATTTGATAATTATGATGAACTTTGTAGACAGCTTGGTATGGTCATGCCATAAGTCACTACAAGATGTATGCTAAACATGAGAAATGGTCAAGAGGCATTTGAGGTTAGTAGTATCAGACTGCATGCCTATGAATGGAAGGATAAATCAGATGGTAATTAAATGGATGGGTAACATTAGTAAGCAGGAGCTTCAAAAACTTTGTGGAGAGAATATAAAGAGAAAAATGATCAAGAAGCTCATGACTGGTACAAAGCACTGACAAGAAGGGTGATCAGTATGGTAATTAAGACAAATCAGATTATTAGAGAAGACCAGCCAAATGGGTCAAAGCAAACTGTACAGTTCTTTTGCTATGGAAAGTAGATGAATAAACAATTATGGTAAGATAACTTTAATAGATGCTAAAGTTATGGAGACAACAGAAGCAGAAAGAATAACAATCATTGAATAATAACTTTATGAGGTATGTCATCCAGATGTAAATAGTGCAGTGGCAGATGCAACAGGGACTTATGAGAGAAAAGAGGTGAAACTAGAGGTGCTTAGAATGCTAAAAAATCTCAATGTGAATACTACCACAGGATGGGATGGGATCGGATACTAGCCTGTGTATTCAAAGAAGATAACTGGTAGTGCTTTTGACCAGGTTGCTTCATTTAAGTCACATATGGCAGGGTCAAAAGGGAGGAAAGAGGACAAAACAGTTCCATTGCATAAAGGGGCTTGAAGACAGAGGTAGAAATTATAGACTGATCAGCATCTCAGGAGTGGATAGATAGTTGATAATTGGATAGGTAGAATTCAGGAATGGATGGATATGAATATGACATTCTATGGGGAAATAGCATGGCTTTGTGAAGAGTAGGTCTTGCCTTAGTAATTTAATCACTTTTTTTACAATGAAGTGTTCATGCTAGATAAAGGAAATGGCTACACCATGATACCACTGGACTCAAAGGCATTTCATGGATGAGCGATGAAGAGACATCAAAGAGTAGTGCATGTCTTGCTCTATGGCATCCAAAAGAGATTCAATCAGATTTAAATCCTGGGACCTTGGGCCACTGGATGGTCTCAAACTCAGATGAGCGTTCAATAAGCTATGCCTGGGTAGTTGTAGCCCAGTGGGGCAGTGCATTGTCTTGCTGAAACAGGCCTCCATCAGCTGCAGGATGTGTGGGACCATGAAAGTGTGTAGGTGATCAGCTAGCACATTCTGGTAGCTTGCAGTGTTTAAGAGCCTCTCCAAGGGACCTAATGTGTCACATGAGAAGGCTCTCCAAATTTTCACAGAACCACCACTTCCTTGAACAGAGCCAACTTGGCATGATGGAGCCATGGAATCATGTTGTCAATGCCACACCCTCCAGTCAGCTCGGTACAACTGACAACGGAATTCATCAGAACTCACGACTCTGGTCCACCCTGCAAGTTTTGGTGATACCAGCACCAGGCGAGGCACAACGCCTGATGATGAGATGTCAACAGTGGTACATGTTTAAGGCATCTACTCCTGTAGCCCATGGTATGCCATACCGTTCACTTGATGATGATGCTGTTTGGACCTCCAACATTGAAACTGGATGTGATTTGTGCTGCTATTGCCCTGTCATTGGTCTGTACAAGCCTGGACAATCTATATCGACCCCAGTCATCAATGGCATGTGGTCAACCACCACTTGCTCGCTGGTATGTCCATTGATGGTATACTCACAGTAGACTCTTGATACAGTTGCTCTCCAGAACCCTAGGGTTCTTACCACCTGGGTGACAGAATGAATCATCTGTCAACTGCTAATATGTCCACAATCAAAGTTGCTAAGATCTCCACATTTACTCATGTTTTTTGATTGAAAAGCACTGTTGGGAAACACCTATCCCTAATGTTTTGTCCATTGAGTGTATATGACAAAGCAGAGAAAGCAGGTTAGTGTTATTGGGAATGATTTCAAAGAAATATCTGTTTGCTGATAATCAACATTGGGGAGGACAACAGTTAACAGTGATGCAGAGATCCTGCAAGATAATGGTTATCAATTTAGTCTGGCAAAGTGGAAAGTATACACTTTATATACTCTGAGATGAAAATATTAAATGCTGTGTACTACACTGGTAGAACTGGACTGCAAGAAATTGATGAAGCTATGGATTTGAGGGTAATGACAGACAGAAAAATGAGGTTCAGAGGATTTACTGCAAAAAGTGGGCACAATACCCCAATGCATCGCTTAGATGTTGAACTGCCAAGTAGAAATAAGAAAGTTATTATTCCTCTCTGCAGGGCTTTGATATGGCCAAATTTGGACTACTCTGTACAGATTTATCACTGTGGTTTCTTTGGATGTCAAGCTGTTGGAAAGGATTTGAGGCATGTGACCAAAAAAAAAAAATGAAGATAGGCTGAAAATTGTGAGTTATAAAGTTTAGTTGATAGGTGGAAAAGAAGTAATATGATAGAAATATGTATAAGTTACTAAAGGGCTTTTATAGAGTAGATGAAGAAATTTGAAATGTGGAAAGGCAGCAGGAGTAGATGATATTCGACCAGAAATGCTGAAGTATGGTGGTATAAAAGTCTTACAGTGGCTGCACTGCATAGTTCAGAAAGCCTGGACAGAGGGACGAATTCCTGATGATTGGAGTAGAGCTCTCATAGTACCCATATATAAAAAGGGAAATAAAACTGAATGTGAGAATTACAGAGGTATTTCGCTACTGAGTGTTTCTGGTAAGATTTATGCAAGTATACTTGAGAAATGGTTGAGAAGAATTGTGGAAGAAAAGCTTGGTGAAGAACAAGTTGGATTCAGGAAAAATAGAGGCTGTCAGGATCAGATCTTCACTTTATGACAAATAGTCGAGAAATCATGGGAATATAACAAAGATCTGTATTTAAGTTTTGTCAATCTCGAAAAGGCATATGACAAGGTACTAAGAGAGAGAGAAGCTATTCAATATGCTACAGTTATATGGTGTCAATGGGCATTATATCAAGCAATACTTAGTCTTTATTTCAGTTGCAAGTCAGCAGTTAGAATTGAAGGAAGTACAGGAAGATGGTTTAACGTTAAATCGGGTGTGAGACAAGGATGTACGTTATCCCCTCTGTTATTCATTATCTATATGGATCACATTATGAAGGAAAGTGGTATTAAACATGATATCAAAATTGGAGATGTTAATGTCAGCTCTTTGCTTTATGCAGACGATGTTATACTGCTAAATAAATCCGATTCGCTACAAGTCTGCAAGATTCCCTGACTAAATTGAATAACTGTTGTAATAGATATAGTATGACGGTCAGCATTAAAAAGACAGACAATGAAAATAGGCAGAATCATTGGAAATATCAACTGCGTTGTGAATGGAGAACCTGCGGAACAAGTAAAACATTTCAGCTACTTAGGCATGATTTTTAGTAAAGATGGTAAATTAAATATAGAAATAGACAACAGAATCAACAAAACTGGTATGGTAAAAAGTCAACTGAATAAATTCATATGGATTAGATATGAGAGTCCTGAGAAAGATTAGAGGCGTGAACAGATGGCATCAATGGCAATATCATATTAAAAATGAGATATTAGGAAAGAACTTGACAATGTCAACATCCAGGAATGCGTTATCAGAGCTAATCTCAGGTGGTATGGTCACTTAAACAGAATGGGTGAGGAAAGATTAGCAAAACAAGTGTTCTCTGCCAGGTTGGCAGGAAAACGACCCAGAGGAAGACCAAGATATAACTGGATTGATACGGTACAAAGTGCCTTAGATGATAGAAATATAAGATCTGATAATGCTGGAGTCTTGACGAGTCTTGACAAGTAACAGACTGATTTGAGGAAAATGTTAGATAGGAAGTTAGTAATGATGTAAATTTTTCATGTAGTATTATCATATCCTGTAGACCCTTTGAGGGTATATAGCAGGAATTTGATGATGATGATAATGAAGAAATTTTTCAACAGATGATGAGAAGAGTGAACAATTGTCATCCCTGGAAACTGTAAGAGTGTGGACTGAGAAAATCAGGCCTATTTATTTATTTATTTTATTTAGAGAGTGGCAGATGAATGGAATTAATTACCAGAAGTGTTTGTGAGCGCTGTTTTAGTGAATGAGATTAAGGAGAGACACAACAGGTATGATGTGAATAATGGTTAGTATGGGCCTCCTATAGAGTCTTTAGACTCCATGGAGAATCCTATGTAATGATAATGACATAGGATTATCATTACATAGGATTCTATGTAATGATAATGACTTTTGTTTACTCATGCATGGTAAAATAAGAATGAAATTAACAATAACATTTTATATCAAGTAATATACTTTTATTTCAGTGCAAAGAACTGTCTACATGAATATATAATTGGAAGTTTGTGATAAATTCAAGAGGATAAAGAGATAGTACTGGAATAGAAGAAACAATATTAAAAGTTCTTGGCATGTAAGTCAGCATGTATCTTTGAGATTACAAAGAAATGTAAAAGAAAAGCTAAGCCAGTCAAGATATAAACAAAAGTCATAGAAAGACTTGTAGAAAGAATACAGAAGATAAATATCATGAATGTGACAAAATGTTCTGGAGACAACTGAAGAAATTTATGGAAAAAAGAGTATCAAACAAATCAAAGAAAAGGAGATAATTATATTCAGAAAACAAACAAATCAAAGAAAAGGAGATAATTATATTCAGAAAAGCTGAAGAGTAATTATAATAATAACAATTATTATTATTATATGGTATCTCCATGAAGTCCTCGGAAGATTTCTTGAAGTTTTGGAGATTTGTAAAAGACGTGATAAGGTGCAGAGAAAACTCTTCAGAACTCTACAATTATACAGAATTAAATTTATGTTGCAAGTCAGAGGTGAGGTTAGAAGTGAAGGATGAACAAGAAGATGATTTGATGTCAAATCTGGTATAAAAGAATAGTGCACTGTTATTCTACATCTCTTATGGCTCACATTATTTTTACTTTAAGCAGATGGTATTATACCCCTAAATAAATCCACTACAGCTCTCAAAGAATCTTTTTAACTAAATTTAATTATGGCAATAAAAAGTTTGGTATAAATTAAAGATGGAAAGAAATTATATTCTTGGTTTAATCCTTATCTAAGGCAACTGATGTGATTGCCTTTTACTAAGGCAATCGATGTGAAGTCATTAGCCTCTATATACAAGCAGCCCAGTGAAAATACTTCATGTACAAACATTGTTTGCTTCGATAAAGGATTAAACCAAGAATATAATTCTGGAATGACTTCTAATGGGACTATATTGATCAAGTACATATAATAAACAACTACGTTATACCAACTAGTTTCACCAACTAAGGCTGTTTGCATCTTCAGGGTACATAACTGATGTAAGGCACTAAAATGTAAAAAACTATTACAAACTATAATCGACCGATTCCAATTATATTAGACAAAGAACAGAGCGCATACAATACATGCATAGAACATGCATGATCTCACTTGTTGTTATTTAGGAACGTTCTATAGTTGGCACTGTAATTCAGTTCTGGTGAGTTAAGAGATCTAATAAGGGTCTTCCAGATCACGGACAAGATTAGGCCTTGGTTCCTGTTAAGGTTTTGTATACAGCGGGCAACTGCTGTGGCTTCTTTAAAAATTCGGGAGCAGAAGTCCTCCTCTATGTAAGGAATTGTGCTTCTGTCCCACTCTATAATATGGTTCGTTCTTGAGAAATGAAAAGATAATCCCAATTTTTCTTCTCTGTTATTATTGACGTCACCAATGTGTTCTTTTTGCCTAATTTCAAGGCTCCTTGAAGTCTGGCCGATGTAATTCAAGCCGCACGAGCAGGGTATGTTGTAAACTCCAGCATATTTTTGAAGAAAGGATGGCTATCTTTTGGAGATCTTAAGAATTGCCTAATCGTTTCTGTAGGTTTAAAGGCCACTCTTATTTTATGTGGTCTAAGGAGTCTTGCAATCTTATTCGAAACTGTCCCTAAGTATGGAATGACGAAGGTAGAAATATATAACGTATGTCATCTCGTTGTCTTTGTGGGGGGTCAGAGAAAAGTATATTCTGGACGAGTCTTCGAGGAAATCCAATGGTAAGGTTGGTTGATATATAAGGGATAGTTCTTCCTGGAGGTCTTGTTGATCTGTTGTAAGGAGAGAGGCATGGTTCTTCCGCATGTGTACAATGCTAAGTTTCTGAGAAATGTGGTGGGAGGAAGTGAAATGTAAATAACGTCCTGTATTGGTAGATTTTGCGGTGAACTTAGAGGTTGATACCACCATTCGTTAGCTTCTTAATTAAAGTGTCCAGAAATGGTAATTGGTTATCTTTTTCAAGTTCTAGAGTGAACTTTTCTAAACAAGAGTTGATCTTGTTTAGAAAATCTAACAGGTCCTTTTTTGTGTGGTTCCAAACAATAAAGATATCGTCCACATATTTCCACCATACTGTGGGTTTAGGGTCTATGTGATAAGATTTTACTTTCAAAATCCTCCATAAAGAGATCAGCACAAGATGGAGAGAGAGAGGGCTACCCATTGCAAGGCCAGTCAATTGCTGATATATGGTTTTATTCCATATGAAAAAGTTTGATGTTAAACAATGACGGAACAGAGAAGTAATATCTTGTGGGAGCAAACTTCCTAAAATGTTGATGACCTCCTCACCAGGGATGTTAGTGAATAGAGATATAACATCCAGGCTGGCGAGTAGATCTGTATTGGAGATTGAGATGTTGCTCAGTTTCTGTACAAAATGTTGCGAATTTCGTATATAAGTAACTGAATTATGGACGTGTGGTTTGAGGCCTGCCAGGTGTTTAGATTACAGATAAGTGGGTGAATTAATTCCATCTACAATCGGGCATAGTGGTATTCCATTTTTGTGTACTTTAGGAGCACCATATAGTCTTAGTGTTAGTGGATGCATAGATTTCAATCTTTGTTTTAAGTCTAGAGGCCAGTTCACCATGTGACGTATTAAATCATTGGTGTCATTGTGATTCTTTAGTGTTGGATCAGTGACAAGGACACAGTGGGTTGATGTATCCGATAGTAAGCTGTTAATCTTATCTTCGTAATCACTGGTGTTTGAAATCACTGTGGAATTTCCCTTATCTGCCTTTAATATGATAATGTTCTTTTTTCCAGAGGAGTGATATTTTTGTTAGGAGTTCTGGAAGATGAGAGGATGATATTACTTTTTAATCTAATATCATTAGCTAGGTTCCGGTAACGACGAGACTGCCTTTTCTATATTACAAATGATATCCACTTTAGGGACATGATGAGGTGTTATCGCACAATTGCAACCTTTTTTAAGTATACTGATCTCTGGTTTTGTTAATACATGATCCAATAAATTAAAAATAACTTTATTATCTGGTAGAGAAGATTTTGACTTAAAACGTTTTGTATAAAGATCGTTGAATATTTTGATTTGGTTTTGTTTGCTTGTTGTAAAAGCTTTATCATAGCTAATATTGACCATTCTGTAAAAAATTAACCTTATATCTTGAACTAAAGTACTAGAGATATCGTCATAAATCTGATAACATTCTAAATCTATTTGGCTTAAAAGAAATCTAGTATGCTGTATCCATTCACGTAGAAGTGCCAAAGATGTTTTAAAATAAATATGTTTCGCTCGTCTTGAATGGAATTGTTCTTTTAAAAATAGAAAAAAAATAAAATAATTAAAAATAAATAAATAAATAAAATAAAATAAAAAGATTTGGAATAATCTTGTTGTTCCGATGTAAAAAGGCCAAACTATTAAATCATCTCACTTTTTTGAAGAGATGTCAGAACAAGAAGCAACAAGAGTTGCAACAGGTATACCACCTTATTATTGAATTACTCTGGATTTAGAGAAAGATGTTGGAAGTTTATTTTTCACTTGGTTAGACTATAATAAATTTGTAAAGGTGGTACACCTGTTGGCAACTCCTATAGGTAAATATGACCTCTCCTATTGCTTCTGCCTTAGTATCTCCATGTTTGAGTCTACCTCCCACTGACGAGACCTCAATAAAGATTGAAACCGGTCTGGGTAGTGGCCCTTCCCTTAATGCATAGCAGTATACATGTCCGCAAGGAGATGTGCTTTGCATTATGGGAGATACTGAGACAAGGAGTGGTGAGAGCTTGGTCCACCTTTGCTCAGAGTTGCCTGGTGTTGTACTACCTTACCTCAGTCCTGAAGATATTTTCAGCTGCAAACTTTGTTTGCTTACACTTGGATAAAGGATTAAACTAAAAGTTATTATAGTCTAACCAAGTGAAAAATAAACTTCCAACAAGATTGGCCTATAATTTGTAGCCACAGCCTTATCACCACCTTTATGCAGTGAAACAATTTTACCTTCTTTCCACTCTCTTGATTTTTGCTTGGAGAGTGGTGAATGACTGGAATGAAATGCCAGAAGTAGTTGTAAGTGTCCTAACATAGAATGACTTTAAGGAGAGGTATGACAGGTATTGTGTGTATAAAGATTAGTGTGAGTATAAAGAGTGATTTTAAAGAGTGACTGTGTTTAATCATATTTCCCATGTTTAGAGAGACAGTGCAGCAAATGATTCACATCATTTTTTCATCAGCAAGAAATGCATTTTAAGCATGCCAGATATTTCAACGTTAGATTAAAAATGTCACATGTTGGGGACGGGGGTAATTCATACGGTAGAATGTTTGTTTAGCATGCAAGAAGTACTAGACAACACCCAGCCTTTGACTATCTCTCTTTTCCGAGAATGTGGTGAATGCAGATACATTGAAAATGAGTTTAAAGTTTAAAGCACAGTTCGATGAGCTTTGGTATGAGAGTACGCACCTTTCTTGATGAGTCTTCTGAAGCCTAGAAAGTCTGGTTAATAATAATAATAATAATTTAAAAATTATTCTATATATATAGATATATATATATAAAGAAAAGCTGCATACTATACATTGATAAAGATAAATAGCAAATCACCTTAAATTCCTGTATAACTGGGTTATCTGTTACTCCCGGGAAAAACACTTTCATTATGTAGGTACGATGGTCTAAAGTGGGAACACCAGTAGCTTGTATATCATTATTAAGATCTGACATATCAGTCTGCAGTTCTGCAAATGCTGTAAAACACAGAATAATATAAAAATTAATATAAGAATATTAGTAAGCAGTTACTAGAATAGGATAAAATAAATTATTATTATTATTATTACCCAAATCCTCATGGAGTCAAAGACTCAACTGGGAGGTCCTTTTATCACACACACATCTCATCATACCGTGTCTTAAACACACTCAAACTCCTTGCAGACACCGCACTCTCAGGCAAGGCATTCCAATCATTCACAACCCTGCACAAAAAAAACCTGTCTCTCACTCCCCTACTCACACCCTCTTTATACAGTTTCCAGGGATGACCTCTGGTTCTCCCCTGATCTCCCACTATTCTCTGTAGAACTTCTCCACCATTGATCCTATAACAACCCCTTACCAACTTGTAGGTCTCTCTGGTGGTCAGGGAGACCTACAAGGTCTCCCTGACCACCAGACTCTGCAAATTACATCTTCTCAATCTTTCCTCATATTCGACATTCCAGAGGTCAGAAACTACCTTAGTCAGTCGCCTTTGGACTCTTTCCAATATCTCTTCATCTTTCTGAAAACCTGCTGACCAAATCTGGGCAAAATAGTTCATGTGTGGCCTAATCAAAGCCTTATACAACGGAACAAGAATCTCCCTACTTCTACATGTCAGTGTCCTCCGCATCATTCCCAGAAGCCTTTGTGTTGTCTTCACAATTTTGGCGATGTGTCCCCTAAATTTTAGATCCTTATCCACTATCACCCCCAGATCTTTTATTTCCTCTACCTCCAATAATATATTCTCACCACGCATAAATTCTGCATCCCATCTTTGTTTTTTTAAATTTTAAAACCTTACATTTTGCAACATTGAACTCACATCCCCATTTCCGTGCCCAATCACTCAAGTTATTCAAGTCTTCTTGTAAGGCCACAACATCTTCACTACTCTTTATGGTTCGTCCCAACTTTGCATCATCTGCAAACAACTGAATATCTCCATCCAAATCTTCACCAATATCATTAATATACAAGTTAAACAGTAATGGCCCTAAAACAGACCTCTGAGGCACTCCACTAGTGACTTTCCTTTTCCTGGATATCGCACCCCCATACACAACTTGTTGATACCTATCAGATAGCCAGTCTCCAATCCAATGCACTAATCTAATATCCAACCCCATCTGCTCTAGTTTGACTGTCAACTTATCACGAGTACTCTATCAAAAGCCTTTGCGAAATCCAAGTATATTACTGTGTATCCTTCTCTCTGTTCAAGGAAGCAGTCACTTTATTGTAATAAGTAAGTAGATTACTAAAACATGACCACCCTTTAGCAAATCCATGCTGTCCATCAAAGATAATACCATTGTTGTCAACCCAACTCTGGATCCTAGCTCTCACAAGCTTCTCCAACAACTTAACCACAATACCTGACACACAAATAGGCCTATAGTTTGATGCTTGAATTCGATCACCTCCTTTATAAAGTGACACAATCTTTCCCTCCTTCCACTCCTTAGAACTTGACCAAGTATTAAAAAAATATGTCAAGACAGGTGTCAACTCCCTGGCACATTCCGTCAGTGATATATTATCAAGTCCCACAGCTTTATTTACATCTAGTTTACTCAACTCCCCAAACACCTCTTGCTCACTTACAGTCAGTCTCTCCTCCCCATCATCAACTGCTCTCAATCTCTCCATGAAGTCACATTCACAAGATTGAATGTGACTTCATGGAATGTATCTCCACCATTCTGCAACAGCTGTCTTTATACCATTTTCTCCAATCAATGTCATCCTTCCATAGTCATTCTTTCTTTTGCTGGCTACATATCAAAAGAACTCCCTAGGATTCTTTTTGGCTTCATTAGCTAACTGCTGTTTATACCTCTCTTTAACTACTCTCACCAACCAAGTCACCCTTCTTGCCTGGTCTTTGTAGACCTCATGAAATTGGTTATTTCCACTTCTCTTATGCTGTCTCCACAATGCCCTTTTTCTCTATATCACATGCTTAATCTCTTTATTCATCCATCTCACACCTACCTTATTTAACCTTCTCACCCTTGGAATACATTTAGACATTGCATCTACTAGATAGTTTTTGAAAATCTCCCAAGCTGCATTGATCTCGTTTCCAGTTAACTCCTCATTCCATGCTACACCTGCAAGCTGTCTCCTGAGCTCTTCATAATCACCCCCCCCCCCTTGTAGTTCCACATATACCCTTTTCTCACAGGGGTCCTTGCACTGCTGGCACCCACCCAGGTAATCACCTCATGGTCACTCTCACCAATTGGTGGATGATTTGACACCTCATTTATAATTACATCCTCTGATGAGATGACCAAATCCAAGACCCTTAATCCTCGTGTGCCCTCTGTTACATAGTGTCTGAGGTAGTTATCCCTCAAAAACTCAAGAAACTCATTTTCTTTACTTCCAGTTGCTATCTCATCATTCCAGTATATATTGCCATAATTAAAATCACCCATAATGATCACCCTTTTCTTATTTGCTTGGCTAATTTGACTATACATTTCACTATCACCACCATCCACATTACCTGGTCTATAACAACATCCCACGAAGTATTTGATTCCATTCACCTCTATCTCACACCATACAGCCTCAAAACCACTGGCACTATTTCCGTCTTGCATCACTGCTTTATATGGACATAGCTCTTTCTCTATCATCAATAGCACCCCCCCCCCTCCCTTTTTACCCCTTCTATCCTCACAAAACACATCATACCCTTTCATCTCTATTCCTGTCAGGATGTCATCCTCTTCCATCCAACCATGTGGCCTGTGTTTTATTTTCTATCAAAAGTTCGGTTTCTTTTTGGACAGAAGGTGTATGTGTCAAAGAATAGAAAGAATCTAGTTTATTTTGTTAGCAGAAATTTTATCCTAGGACAAAGGCTGTTGATTCTGACTAAAAATATTTATAATTCCTTAGCAGAACATGGCCAAATAACAAAAGAAAACAGACTGCTTCATTCTTTGATACAAAACACTTAAAAAAAAACAGTAATTGCATCTCTCTTAATTTTTCTTTTTACAGGAAACCTACATTTTTCATAACTCCAGGCATCACCAATCTCAAAATTTTAGAGTTATCACAGCCCTTGCCATAGAATTAAAAGGTATTGTATTTTCAGGGAGGATTGAAGGAACAGGACAGGAGGTGGGATACTGCTGATGATAGCTGAAGATTTACAACCAACAAAATTAGAAGTTAAATAGGATTTTAGGTCTGAGAGAGAGAGAGATGGTTCATTTGACTGTCTGGTGTATGTGAGAGAGAGAGAGAGAGGCAAACAAGACAAAAATACATTGTTGGGTACTACTTTAGACCAGGGAAGTCCACAGAAAGATGCCATGTATCGGTAGATAGCACAATGAGTGTAAGCCAAACAATTATTACGGAGACTTTAACTATGGGGGACATTGATTGGAGGGAGAAAAGGGGGCATGGTAAGATGGAAGTGGGATTTATACAGTTGCTAGGGGATAATTACATGAATCAACACGTAGTAGAGGGGGATCTGTAAAACATGGAGTTTCTACAAGACACAGATCCTTTGGAGCAAAATAAAAGTTTATTCTATCAGTTCTTTCAAATATAAGAGACTTTTTGAAGGAATTCTAAAGTCCTTTAGACTTGACTGAATCTGTACTACAGCGATAGTTTAAATATTTCAAAATTTTAGGAATTAGTCATTTTGAATTCCTACTAGTAATTTTCTGAATAATTTCTATTTCACTGTATTTTTTAATGTATACTTTTATGTACTGATATCTGCACTTCACTGCCTTTTTAGCCATGTTTAAGCTGTTCTTTAGTTTCATAATAGTGTCATACTAACTTCAGTAATATGATAAAAAAAAAAGAATGTATTCTGTAAATACACTTTTCATTTTCATTCTTGATTCATATAACACTCCAGTGCTGTATATTCAACCTGAAGATAAGCTGGGATGCTGCAAAATATGTGTTTTCATATTAAATACTATTTTATATAATTTTAAATGTATAATGCTATATTAATGAACAAATATTCATTTATATTAATGAACCAATTTTTACTTACCTTGTTTACATTCAGAGCGCACACTATTTTCCAACGTATCCATTTGAAGTTGTATCCTTTTATATTCTCTTTCTGCCTGAGAACTTTTGTGCCTTAAAATAGCAAGGATAATTAGAGAAAGCATCATTAAGATTGCTCCACCAGCTGCTATACCACCTATGGCTTCGGGTGGGAACTCATAAGTTTTGGTTACTTCATAGCGCAGATAACCAACTTCTTGCCTGAGATTGCTTCCAACTCTAACCTGAAGATAAACAACAATTCAATTTTATAAAAAGAGTATGTGCTTTTGATTGTTTAATTTCTCTAAATAGCAAAAATTATATACTTAATGAAACAAAATATTAATTTTATGAGTAAAAATATACTAATGCAAGGTATCTTATGGTTGAGTTTAAAGGAGAAGTAAAATAGGTGAAATAATTTAATCTTGTTTAGTATGAAATTTCATAACACATCATCAGTAATTGCTGAAATTTTCCTCAATGCTACACTGCAATACACAGGGTGGTCATAAAATAACTTTCCCTCTTTGGAGGCATCTGTAGCTAAAACCAATAAACGGAATGAGACCAAATTTTATATTGAGACTTTTGAAGGCATGAAGAGATGATTTCTGTGAAAAAAAAAAAAGAAAGTACCAAAAGTCGCCGATAGGGGAAATTTCGGCGCTGGAAGAGCCGAAAACAAGCAGATAATTACATGAAAGGCTGGAAAATTTTGTCATTCCTGCATTGCAGCAAAGACAATGTTTGGACTCCATAATTTTTATGCAGGATGGAGCATGGCCACACATTGAATGTCAGTACAGCGCCTTTTACGCCAGCATTTCGGTAATGAGAGGGTTATCAGTCAGTTCTTTCTGACGGCATGGCCGCCTCAATCCCCGGATATCACTCCAAGTGACTTTTGGCTGGGGGGGGGGTATTTGAAATCCGTTGTGTATGTTGGTGGCATTTCCAACTTGCATGTCTTGAAAGAGAATATAAAACGGGCTGTTATGAACACCCAATCCAAATCCTTACACTCAGCTATAGAGCATGTCGCACACAAGATGCAATTTGTTGTACACAAGAAAGGGCAACACATTGAAAATCGTGTATGTGGTCCAGGGGATCCTGATTCTGATGAATAAAACATTATTTCCTGTGAGTTCACTACATTAATTTCTGTGTCTCTTGCAAGTTGTCGTTTTAGTTTAATTATTATTATTATTATTATCATTGTAACGCGCCACATATCCAGCTGGAATGAGTGACTCGGCTGTCGCTTAGACTGTCGAAATGTTATTATTCCATTTTATCTGCCTTTAATGTAATTATCCACTTGTTTTCAGCTTCCCTAGTGCCAAAATTTTCTCTATCGGTGACTTTTGGTACTAAATCTTTTTTTCATGGAAATCATCTCCCATACCTTCAAAAGTCTCAATATAAAATTTGGTCTCATTCCGTTTATTGGTTTTAGCTACAGATGCCTCCAAAAAGGGAAAGTTATTTTATGGCTACCCTGTACTTACTTATTATTATTATTAGTAGTAGTATTGTTATTAGGTGATACCTCCAAGGAGTCCAAAGACTCATTGAGGGAGGGCACCCACAACTCAACAGCTCTCTGTCTCCATTCAATCCACCAACTACAGCAAACCCGCATCATCTACGCCAATGCCATCTACTGCCCACCACCATCACTAGTGTTTTCACAGATATTCACAAACATCCATGCCCACAATGGGATTCGAATCTGCAGCCTTTTGGCTGGAGAGTGGATACACTAACCACTCGGCCAACCAGGCTTAAGTTTATAGGGAAGAACCCACATCTAATAAGTGGTAACAGCCAAATTTGTTATAGATTCAGAAATGAGCTGTTATGTCTGCACATGAATGCTAGAAATATCAGAAACAAGGGAAATTAAATGGTTGTATTGATTCAGATCATTCACTCAAAAATTGTTGGAATAAGTGAGACATGATTGGATGAGGATGACATCCTGACAGTAATAGAGATGGAAGGGTATGATGTTTTTTTTGAAAATGGAAAAGGTAAAAAAGTAAGTGAAGTGCTGTTAATGATAGGAAAGGAGTTATGTCTATACAAGCTAGAGATGCAAGGGAAAAATAGTGCCAGTGGTTTTGAAGAAGTATGATGTAAGATAGAGGTGAATAGAATGAAATACTTAGTCAGATGTTGCTATATGCCTGGCAAGGTGGAGGGTAGTAACTATGAAATGTATAAGCAAATTAGCCAAGCAAATAGGAAAAGGGTGATCATTATAGGTGATTTTCATTATGGCAATACTGTATACATTACATTGGGATGATGAGATAGCGACCAGAAGTAAAGAAAATGAATTTGAGCTTTTGAGAGACAACTACCTCAGACAGTATGTAACAGAGGACACGTGAGGATTTGATCATCTCATCAAAGGATGTCATTATTTACATGGTTGGTTGCTAGCCATGTGAAGACTTCTGTGAAGAAAGGGTATATATGGAACTATAAGGTTGGTGATTATGAAGAGCTCAGGTGACAGCTTGCAGGTGTAGTATGGAATGAGGAGTTGGATGGAAAGAAGATCAATGCTACTTGGGTGCTATTCAAGAACTATTTAGTAGAAGCAATGTCTAAATCTATTCCAAAGGTCACGGAAGTTAAATAAGGTAGGTGTGAAATGGATGAATGAAGAGATTAAGAAAGCAATACAGAGAAAGAAGGGATTATGGAGGCAACATAAGATGAGTAATAATAATCAATTCCATGAGAAGTACAAAGAACAGGCTAGGAGAGAGACTAGGTCAGTAAGGTTAGCAAAAGTGCAGTATGAGCAGCAGTTAGCTAATGGAAAAAAACAACAACAACTAGGTCCATTCAACAATGCCCGCTGAATATCTCAGAACAGGTATGGCCCAGGTATTAATTGCTTTTATCAAATTTCCAGCATTAAGCATTGACTTAAGGAGTTTTCTTAATCATCTTATATATTCTGCTCTAGTTCTTTCTTTGATCTTATTGTGCAGAATTTGTGATGCTTCTAAAATTCCCAAATATTTGTAGCTGCCTTCGAATTTTATTGCCTTGATTATTTCACCATTGAGCAGCTTGATTTCATTCAGATCTTCAAACTTACCTCTTGTTATTCCAGCAGTTGCACATTTGTCTAAGCCAAAATCCATTGATATATCTTGACTGAATATGTGCATAGTATTAAGCAATGATCCGAGTTCATTCTCTGATTTTGCATACAACTTCAGATCGTCCATGTATAAAAGGTGAGATATCTTTGCACTTTTTTGTGCAGTTTGATAACCATGAGCAGTTTTATTTAAAATTTTAGTTAAGGGGATCAATGACAATATAAACAATAGAGGAGATAATGAGTCTCCTTGAAAGATACCCCTTTTTATGTTTACCTCTCCAATTTCTTCTCTATTCAGAACCAATGTTGTTTTCCAGTTTTTCATGCTGGATTGCAAAAAGTTTTGTATGTTTTTGCTAATACCAAATAGTTCTGTGCATTTTAAAATCCAACTATGAGGAACCGAATCAAACACTTTTTTATAATCTATCCAAGCCATATGAAGGTTAGTTTTTCTACATTTGCAATTTTTCAGAATCATTTTATCAATCAGCAATTGGTCTTTTTTGCCTCTTGAGTTTTTGCTGTTACCTTTTTGTTCAATTGGGAAAAGAGAATTTGCTTTAAGATAACTGTATATTTTATAAGCTAATATGCCTGTGAGTAGCTTAAAAGTTGTTGGCAGGCAGGTTATTGGTAGGAAGTTTTCTGGGTTTGGACCTTTTTCTTTATCCTTTATGATCAAAAACGTTTTCCATGTGAAAAAGAAGCGAAGAAGAGTGAGCCACTCTTCTTCTAGAACATCATAAAATTGGTTAGCAAGTGTCTTTCATAAGCCTGTTTAGATATTTCAACCAGGAGCCATGTAATTCATCCTTCCCAGGTGTTGACCAATTTTTTATCTTTTTAGTTTGCTTTTGAACCATTTCAGTTGTTATTTTCAATTGGTCCATTTTTCGTTCTTGAGATTCGTTCGTAATTTGTGCAATCCACTTTGCCTTGTTATTGTGCCTCTTAGGGTTGTCCCATAGGTTTTTCCAAAACTTAAGTGTATTCTCTTTGTCTCTGGTATTTATATTTATATTTTCTTTAAGATTACCATTCTTGCAGCAATCAATTGTCTTGTAAAACTGGTGCTGATTTGTGCGAAACATCGAATTTTGCTTGTACTGTTCAATGCTTGCACAAAAAAAAAAATTTTTTTTTTTAAATATATATATATATAACTGCTTTGGAGGATATAGATGAAATATTTAATGAAACATCATGAAAGTTTGAGAGCATTGGATAAGGAGGAGGAGACACTTGACTGTGAGTGAGCAAGAGGTATATGTGAAATTGAGTAAATTAGATGTTATATGTTATATAATAAGGCTGAGGGACATAAGTATATATTACCACATATATCACCACATATTTCGAAGGAATGTGGTAGCAACTTGATATCTACCAGCATATTTGCTTATTATGAATCTTACATTGGGTCAAGTTCCAAAGGAGTGGAAGGAAGGCAATATTGTACTGCTTCATAAGGGAGGTGACAGAACTCAAGCATCAAATTATAGGCCAATCTGTGTGTCAGGTGTTGTAGTTAAAGTGTTGGAGAGGTTAGTGAAAATCAGGATCCAGAATTGGATTGCCAACAGTGGTATTATCATTGATGGACAGCATGGATTTGCTAAAGGGAGGTCATGTTTTAGTAACCTACTTACTTATTACAATAAGGTGACAGCTACATTGGATGAGGGAAATGGATATTCAGTAGTGTACTTGGATTTTCCAAAAGCTTTTGATAAATTGATTACCATGATAAGTTGATAGTGAAGATGGGGTTAGATATTAGATTAGTGATCCGGATTGGAGATTGGCTATCTGATATGTATCAGCAAGTTGTGTGTGTGTGTGGGGGGGGGGGGTAATATCTCGGAAGAGGGAAAGTTACTAGTGTGTCTCAGGGGTTGTTTTAGGGATTCCATTTAATCTGTATGTTAATGATATTGGGTTACATCTGAAGGGATATTCAGTTGTTTGAAGATGATGCAAAGATGGGAAGAACAATGAGGAGTAGAGCAGATGTTGTGAATAGACTAAGTGAATGGGCAAAGGAGTGGGGATATCAGTTCACTGTTGCAAAATCTCAAGTTTTAAAATTTGGAAAACAAAGATGGAATACAGAGTTTACATTTGGTGGGATATATCATTAGAGGTGGAGGAAGTAAGAAATCTTAGTGTGATGATGGATAAAAATCTACGAATCCTGACCTGAAGCAATCAAGACTAAACAACAGTATATACTTTTAGCAAGATGGGGCATCTTGTCATCTTGTTCTTGAACACAGTGTTCAAGAACTTTTAAATGAGATTTTAGTATGCACAACAATGGACAGACAAAATGAAATTAATATGGATTGGGAGAGGTGGGTCAACACCTTGACTGACGTGCTAACCACACTTCTTATCCATTAAAAACTGTATTTTTTTAAAGGAAGTTACAACATAGACTAAATTAACTAAAATAAAATTTAATTAATACTTCCAATATTTCAACAAAGTCAAATTTCCATCATCAGGGAACAAAATATAATACAAAAAATGCATGAATGCACTACACTAAATAATGAAGATGAAGCATGTCAACTGAGAGTAGGCATAAAGTCCTAAATAGTGCCCCCTAAATGGCATCCTTGGGCGTTTGGCTGAAGTATAGAGGATGAGAGCTTCCCAAATTTGGCGCAGTTTCATGTAATCAAATTTGGTGAGGTTAATATGCTTTTTTAAGGCAGAAGCAGATTCGAGAAAGAGTCTTTTGCATTTATATTTGCTGTGATGGAGTAAAGTGACTTTTTTCCAGCATATTCTATGGCAGGTATCCAAAACATGGTCAGCAAGTCCTGAGTGGCTGTAGTAATGGAAATGGATAGTTCTTATGTTCAGCAATTCTGATGTTGGCTGTCCTTCCTGTTTGGTCATAGTAGAATAGTTTACAACAACAAGGGTCCCGATAAAAACTTGGCAGGTCTGGTTTATCGGGATTGCTCATGGAAGATAGAAGCTTACTTCAGGTACTCTAGTGATTACTGTATTTAGAAATGATAGTGAGTTATTAGACTTAATCTCAATACTAAAAATTTGATATGTAGATATATATATATATATATATACAGTAAATTCCAGTAAATTGGTAACACCAGTTAATCGGGGTAGCTATTTTATTGGGACCAGTCTGAAAAAACAAAAACAAAATGAGAATATAACAAGAATTGTCATTGTTTATTATTATTATTATTATTATTATTAAACAAGACCTCATGGAGTCAAAGACTCATCTAGGAGGTCCTTTTATCTCACACACATCTCATCATACCGGGTCTTAAACACATTCAAACTCCTTGCAGAGACCACACTCTCAGGCAAGGCATTCCAATCATTCACAACTCTGCACGAAAAAAACCTGCCTCTCACTCCCCTACTCACACCCTCTTTATACAGTTTCCAGGGATGACATGTGAAAAAAAATGCATGGATGACATCTGAATTTTTAATAATTGGCTAATGAGTTGGGATGTGAAATTACAATAGAAATTGATTTTACAGCTTTTTGACAATTGCTTAGGAGGTCTGTGCAGAAGTTAATCTTTTACAGGCAATGCAGTTTATGACTGATAGTTGGTGAGGAATAAGCAACAAACAACACTATTCAAAACTGTTTTGCTCACTGTGGTTTTAAGCATTCAATCAGGGGTATGTCACATACAGCAGATAGTGAAGATGACATTTCTTTAGACATGAACCACATCAGAAACCATAAAGCGCTTGTATTCATTGACAACAGCTTTCAATACTAGAATAAAAATGAATGAAGATTTTGGGGAGGAAACTATGGAGAAAATTGCAGCAAAACATCGGAGAACATTAGAATAACATGAAAGTGATGAGAATGATACGCTTGAGATTGAACAAGTGCCTATCCAGGATGCTAGAAAATTTATTATTGGATTGTACTTAAGACATTACTTAAGGCCACATGTGATACAGGAGGGACTAGGGGTTGGGGAGTATTGGACCTGGTCATAGGATCAGAAGAGCTATCCATAACCAAGGTGACAACATTACCTCCAATTGGTGAAAGTGACCATGCAGTCTTGACTTGGGAGATTGTAAAACATGAGGAATATTCTATCAAGCAGGGATATTTGTGGAACTACAAGGCAGGTGATTATGACATGCTCGGGAAAAAAGCTTAAATCTATACCATGGCATGAAACACTACAGAGTAAGAATGTCAATAGTGCATGGGATATATAGTTAATGGTCATCTAGAGGAAGCAGTATTAAATTGTATACCTAGAGTAAGGAGGCTTAATCTGCTAGGAGTTAGATGGATGAGTAATATCATTCAGCATGAGCTGCAGAAGAAGAAAATGCTATGGAGGGGTATATAAAGAGAAAGGTGACCAGCAAACTCATGAACAGTAAAGGCTCAGGCAAGAAAGATGACCAGCATGACAAGAAAAGCAAAATCAGATTATGAGAAGAATCTAGCCGAACAGGCCAAAGGAAATCCCAAAGAGTTCTTTCATTATGTGGAAAGTAAGAGGAAGAATGACTATGGAAGATTAACCTTAATGAGTGATGATGGTCACAAGGAGACAGAAGCAGATAAAATAGTTGAGTTACTGAGTGACCACTTTGCAGCTGTATATCATCCTAATGAGGTTACTGCTTGAGTGTCTGCCACATAGGTTAAAGAAGTACCCTCACTAAGATGATATATTATATCATCTTAGATATCATCTTAGGAAACAGAGGTGGATGAATTGGTGGTTCTTAGGATAATGCAGAATCTCAATGTAAATACAGCTGTGGGATTAGATGGGATATGGTCTTGAGAGAATATTCAAGGAAACTTGAATGCCTTTGACTAAGCTCTTTAATTTAAGATTGCACATAGGATTACTTGGTTGTTGAGGAACACACTGACATCCAGAGATAAAGAGGTTATTATTCCCCTTTATAAAGCATTGATACTTCCACATTTGGATTACTGTGCTCAGGTCTGGTCACCTGGATTCCTTGGAGATGAGGAGGCTGTGGAGAGGGTTCAGAGAAGAGTGACCAAGTTGGTGAGTGATATAAAAAATGCTCCCTACATTGATAGATTGAGAGCTTGTGGATTGCAGAGATTGGTTGATAGGCGAAGAAGAGGGGATATGATAGAAACATTCAAATTACTAAAAGGTTTTTATAGGATTGATGCAGGGGAAATGTTTCAGCTGTGTGATAGTGATGGAAGAACAAGAGGTCATCTCTGGAAATTAAAGAAGAGTGTGGTTAACAAAGGTGTCAGAACAAGGTTTTTTGCCTGGAGGGTGGTGAATGAGTGGAATTCATTGCCTGACTTTGTTGTGAGCTCTTCATCTGTAAATGAATTCAAGAAGAGATATGACAGATATTGTTTTGCTAGTTTGGGTCTCCCGCGATGAGTCTACTGACTCCATGGAGATACCCATAATAATAATAATAATAATAATAATAATAAAGTCTCAGCTCTGGTAGAGTTCCAAGGGAGTGGAAAGTGGACAAAATAATTCTCTTGTATAAGAAGATTCTAAGAATGCAGTAGCAAATTATAGACCAAAATTGGTAAGAGAAATCAAGAATGGGTAGATAAAAATATGATACTGTCTGAGGATCACCATGGCATTGTGAAGGGTGGGTCATGCCTTAGTAATTTACTAACTTTTCATAATAGAGTAATAGCTGAGTTGGATAAAGGAAATGGCTATAGGATGATTTTGCTGAATTTTTCAAAGGCATTCAACAGAATATCACATGGAACTCTGTTATGCAAATTAGAACAAATGAAAATGGATAAGATAGTGGTTAAATGGATAAGAGGGTGGCTGCTGAACAGATATCAAAAAGTGGTATATGGAGGAGCAGAATCAAGGCAAAAAAAGGTGACTAGTGTGTGCTGGGACCATTGCTGTTTAATTTGTACATAAATGATATAGGAAATAACATGAAAGGAAATATTCAGTTGTTTGCTGATAATGAAAAATTAGGTAGAGTAATAGTTAATCATGGCAATGTGGAGAGCTTGCAGGACAATTTAAATAGGCTGTCAGTATGGGCAAAAGTTAATGGGTATTAGTTTAATGTCGAGAAATATAAAGTCATGCATTTTGGGATAAATAGATTATAAGCCATGTATCACATTGATGGCACTGTATTCTAGGAAACAAATGAAGCTAGAAATTTAAGAATTTAAGAATAGAGTTAAAGTTAAGAGGACATATTGCTAAGGTAGCCAATAAGATTACTTGGCTATTGAAGAAAACATTAACTAGTAGAGATAAAAAAAGTTGTTATTTCTCTTTATAAGGCCTTGATACACCCACATATGGATTACTGTGCTCAAGTCTGATCCTCAACACTTAGCTAGAGAGACCAGAACAAGGATTCATCCATGGAAGTTAAATAAAGGTGTGGTTAGTAGGGGTGTGAGGACTAGCTTTTTTGCTTGGAGAGTTGTGATTGAGTGGAATGGGTTGCAAGAGTCAGTTGTGAGTGCTATGTCTCTTAATGAGTTCAAGGAGAGGTATAGTTCGCCCACCATTTCTAGATCCCTTCTTGGCTTGGTGCCAAGAATAGTCGATTCATGCTGAAGGGGAGAAAGAAATGAAGGATGTACGAATTGGTTGCCAACATGCGAAATCACGTGCTTTCTTGTCTGCCGCTGTACTAGTACTAGCTTGATTTTTGTTGTTCTCTTTTTGCATTATTTTTTTATTATTAATTTGTATGATGGATCCAGTACAGTCAACAAGTTCTGTTGTTAAAAGTTTCAGTAGCTCTTGCAAAAGAATATTGAATAATGTGCTGACATTCTGCGAAAAAGAATCGTCAGAAGGCCGTCTTCTTGTTCCCCTTTCTCAAGTCATAAAACGTGCAAGTGCAATTGTGGGCGTATCGGGGTCGAATGTTAAAAGAATTCGTAGGGAATCAAAAGGTGAAGGTAAGCCAAAATTTAAATCTCCTAAAAAAAAGCGCCAGAGAAAGAAAACCATCGAAACCATAGCTTTGAATGATTTTGATGTAGATGTTATAAGAAGAGCTATTCACGAATTTTATGTGGTCGAGAAAAGAGTGCCAACTGTTCCAAAATTGATTCCTGTGCTTGAAGAAAAAATTAATTTTCCTTGGAGAAGAGAAACTTTAAGGAAAATACTTCATGAAATCGGATTTTGTTTTAAAAAGTCCCAGAATAAAAGGAAACTTATCATGGAGCGAAGTGACACTGTTTTATGTAGAACACAGTATTTGCACGTATTAACACTCCAACTGTTATGCAAGCAAAATAGTTACACTTTAAAAACAGCAATGTTCGTAAAAGAAAAGCTAAATTTTCCGACTTGTAATAATAAACAAACTCAGTTTGTTTATTATTACATCCCAGAAGACAGACTGATTACCCTATTATCGGAATGGGTTCTCCTTTTTCTGACATGCGCAGAAGTGTCGAGGGACCTCAAATCGGTGGGCGAACTATATGATAGATTGTGTGGATAGATTGGGTCTCCTGCAATGAGTCTTCAGACTCCATGGAATTGCCCATATAATAATAATAATGACTATTTTATGCAGGAAGGCAATGCTATATGTGCACTAAATAACTATGCTAATTTTATTTGTAGTCAATAAAAAAAAAAAAAGCTATGCTCAATCAATTCATCATTAATTGCTAATGAAATCATTTTTATGGCAAATATTTTACTTTACTTAAAGCCAAATGTTTATCCATAAGTTATTAATTTTGCTACCCAAAAACTTGTCTAAACTTGTGTTTTGTCTTTAGGCACATACACCTTTTAAACTCTTGATGTGTGCAACTTCATTTAATTGGGCCAAATGATACTATTCTCAATTTGGCAAATTAACCAAAATCCACTATATGTATATATAAATACCAAAAATAAGGGTGTAGAGTGAAAGTAGGTAAAAGTTGCTATTCAAATGTATTTCACACAGAAGTCTACCAAGGTAAACTTCTGTGTGAAATAGTCAAATCATTGCCTCTTTATCCATTTAAAAATTCTTTCTCTTTTCTTCTCTTCTCTTCTGCCCCAATTCCAAATGAAGTCACCAGCATGGATCATGAAATCAAACATGCAGACACAATGAAGAAATTTTTAACTTCATGAGAGGCTGATGACGATAATAAAATAATAATAATTATTATATAATAGCAACTGTTAAATCGAAATGTTTTAAAATGAAGTTAAAATAAAGTCACAATATGGACTATACCATGCAATATAATGAATACAGCTAGTTATAAAACAAATTTAGACAAAATTATGAACTATAGATTTAAGAAATATTTTAATTTCTATACATACCACAACAGCTGGTAGATTATTTAAAGTTCGATGACCAATTTCATCAGTTCCAAGAGGCTGGACTTCAGGAGGTAAACATACTAATTGAGTCATGACTAAAGATGTAAGATTGCAAGGACGAGTTCCAATTGTGACATTTACCTCCAATTCTGTGCTAGCTAGCCTCATATTTTCACCCTACAACAGAGAAATCATAAAAAATATACGATTTAAGACACATGCACACATATATACATATATATACTTTTCATATTACCAAACTGAAATAATTTTTAAGTTTACCTTTAAACACTACATATTTCTGGGTTCCTCCATGAATTCCTGGCACTCATACTTCCTTCCCATCAGAAAACATAATGAAGTTTTAATTATGCTAACCATAAATCTCTATCATAATCAATCTCAGGTACCAATATATTACAGATGCATTAACCTTTAATAACACACTGATATTATCATAATGAAAATTTAACTTGATACTGTCAGATAAATTCTGCTGAGTACTAGTATGCTAATTCCTCACCATGTGATGGATAATAGTGAAGAAGAGTTTACCTTTTTTGTAGGATACAAAACCCCCATCCTCCATGTGAGAATGTCTAACTAACCTTCACCTGAAAAGCTTTCATAAAGATTCCTTGAATCCTAGATTGGATTCGAAATAGGTGTTTCCAGTTGTAAAGCAACTGTCTTTTACTCTAGGGGAGGAATGAGGAACCTGTGGCCTTTTGGGGTGTTCAGTATAGGCTTTTCACACATTCAGTCAATTACAAGAGGGGGGGGGGAGCTAAACAGTTCTGATAAACACCTAGAACAAAAACGATGGTTTGTGCAATAAGACAAAGACTTTTATCTGAGAGGATTGCAAATGATGCAGCAGCATTGTAACAAGTGTATAACACTTTGTGGGGAATATGTAGAATAATTTGTAAGTTACATGGTTCTACTCCAATTCCTTCGCAATTATCACAATTTTTCAGCCCCCCCCCCCTCATATACACCTTCATAATTTACAAATTATACATTCTCAAATGAGTGTGTATTTTAATTAACTATATTTAAATATCTTTATTTTTAAAGGACAATGTTAAAAAATCAACTGCTATATTGATCTATCCATTGTTCTATGGTTGGCATTTCCTCCTTGCAGCAGTGTCTTAGACTCATTGATTGAAGAATACAATGACAGTTTTAAAGATTTTGAGAAACACAATCTCACACTAAAACTGGCTTTCTAACCTCATCTGGTTGATGTTCTCTAGTCCACCTGAAAATTCATAAATGGAGCTGACTGTGCTCTCAGAAGAAATTTTCTAAAATCTCTATTTGACAGTAGAAAAAATTGGATTAAAATATGGAATAATGCTGTCAACTATCCAAAATTGAATCGACATACTTGACATATGCTGTCTTGTTTCGTCACAAATTACTCTTGTGAATCAATGTTTTCACACATGGTTCAAATTAAGATGTGCTTGAGATCAGAAATGATGACTGGAAGGCCAACTGAAGCTAAAGACAACAATGCTGAAACCAAATATCTGCTTCTTATCCAGCAGTAAGAAATCTCCAATAAGTCACTATGTACCACTTAGTTAAATAAATTAGCATAAAGCTTGTATTCTTAGAATATAATAAAATAAAGTTTAACTGTTGAGATGTTAATTTTTCAGAACTCCGTTCTTAAATTATTAATTTTTTGGTAAATAAATAAAACCCTTTTAATGTGATATGTGGCCTTACAATGCCTAAAGATTCCCTGCACCTATTCTAGGGTATCATTACTTTATTAATTTTGCCAAATAAGAGCAATGCTGCACATAGATTATGTTTGTTGCACATTTCCTTGTATAGAATATTAACCGTATAATGATTTCTGAGCAATAAATACAAAATGTTATATTCAGGCAATGACAATCAAGGAAAAGAAGGAGTAGCCATAGTATTCAACACAAAATACGAGGCTCATTTCTTGAATAGCAGGCAGTGTCAAGTAGAGTGATTTGGGCAAATATCAGAATGGGGAACTGGACAATGAGACTTATTTGTGCCTATGGTCCCACAGAAGGTTCTACTAAGGTAGAAGTGGAGGAATTTTTTAAAAATTCCTCCACTTCTAGTTTTCAGGCTCCAGAGAAAGCTACTGACACAATGAAAAAGGAAAAGTTGGTCCCCGTTAGGGATCTAAATAGCAGAGTAGGAAGTTATTGTCAGACATACAAAAATGTTTTGGGAAAATTTGGAGAAAAGAGCAAAGCTAATAATAATGGCAAATACCTGTTGGGTTTCTGCTCAGGACATGGACTGGTTATTACTAAACACCATGTTCGAACATAAAAATGTGCACAAATTCACATGGAGAGAAGAGGCAAGGAATAAGAAAACTCATTGACTATGTTATTGTTGATAGTGATGTTTTCTCCCTGGTGCAGGACACCAGAGTGTACAGAGGATTTGAAATTGGAAGTGATTACTATTTAGTCTTGAGCAGGATAAAATTGAATTTCATATTGAAAAGAATAACATGTAAGAAAGTTTTAAAGCGAATAAAAGTTGAGCAGCTCTCAGATGTGAACTGAAGACTAAAATGTTTGTTGTTGCACATTTCCTTGTATAGAATATTAACCGTATAATGATTTCTGAGCAATAAATACAAAATGTTATATTCAGGCAATGACAATCAAGGAAAAGAAGGAGTAGCCATAGTATTCAACACAAAATACGAGGCTCATTTCTTGAATAGCAGGCAGTGTCAAGTAGAGTGATTTGGGCAAATATCAGAATGGGGAACTGGACAATGAGACTTATTTGTGCCTATGGTCCCACAGAAGGTTCTACTAAGGTAGAAGTGGAGGAATTTTTTAAAAATTCCTCCACTTCTAGTTTTCAGGCTCCAGAGAAAGCTACTGACACAATGAAAAAGGAAAAGTTGGTCCCCGTTAGGGATCTAAATAGCAGAGTAGGAAGTTATTGTCAGACATACAAAAATGTTTTGGGAAAATTTGGAGAAAAGAGCAAAGCTAATAATAATGGCAAATACCTGTTGGGTTTCTGCTCAGGACATGGACTGGTTATTACTAAACACCATGTTCGAACATAAAAATGTGCACAAATTCACATGGAGAGAAGAGGCAAGGAATAAGAAAACTCATTGACTATGTTATTGTTGATAGTGATGTTTTCTCCCTGGTGCAGGACACCAGAGTGTACAGAGGATTTGAAATTGGAAGTGATTACTATTTAGTCTTGAGCAGGATAAAATTGAATTTCATATTGAAAAGAATAACATGTAAGAAAGTTTTAAAGCGAATAAAAGTTGAGCAGCTCTCAGATGTGAACTGAAGACTAAAATGCACAAAGATTATCGAAGAAAAAATGAAAGAGTTTGAGAACAGGAATCAAACCTTGAAGATTCAGTGGCAAACTCTGAAGAAAACATTGATTGATTCTGCCAGAGAGGCATGTGGTGAGGTTGTCTGCAAGGATAAAAAAAATCAGAACTCCCTGGTGGACACAGGAAGTTGAAGAGGCAGTGAAGGAAAAGAAGAAAGCGTATCAAAAGTTCCTGTCAAATAAGTCAGCTTGTGCTCTTAGAGAATACAGAGACAAATGTAAGAAAGCTAAACAGTGTGTAAAACTAGCTAAACAAAAGCTATGGGAACACTTTGGCAAGAACATAGAAAATAAATATTAAGAAGGTGGCAAAATATTCTTGAGGCTGTTGAATAAACTTAGGAATGGAGGAAAGAGTGTTGTAAAAGGAGTTAGATATGATAAAGGTGACATGAAAATGGGAGAAAAAGATATCCTTGAAGTATGGAGTAATTACTTTGAAAATTTGCTAAATGAAACAAGCAGTGATGACAGCACAGTGATAAAAAACACTGACCAGGCATGCAGTCAGGAATACATATCCATACTTGAAGTAGAAAAAGCCATCAAAAGCTTGAAATGTGGAAAGGCAGCAGGAGTAGATGATATTCGACCAGAAATGCTGAAGTATGGTGGTATAAAAGTCTTATAGTGGCTGCACTGCATAGTTCAGAATGCCTGGACAGAGGGACGAATTCCTAATGATTGGAGTAGAGTTCTCATAGTACCTATATATAAAAAGGGAAATAAAACTGAATTGGAGAATTACAGAGGTATATCCCTACTGAGTGTTGATGGTAAGATATATGCAAGTATACTTGAGAAATGGTTGAGAAGAATTGTGGAAGACAAGCTTAGTGAAGAACAAGCTGGATTCAGGTCAAATAGAGGCTGTCAGGTGAAATAGATAGCTGTAATAGATCTTTACTTTACGACAAATAGTTGAGAAAGCATGGGAATATAACAAAGATCTGTATTTAAGTTTTGTTGATTTGGAAAAGGCATATGAAAAGGTGCCAAGAGAGAAGCTATTCAATATGCTACAGTTATATGGTGTCAATGGGGCATTATATCAAGCAATACTTAGTCTTTATTTGAGTTGTAAGTCAGCAGTTAGAACTGAAGGAAGTACAGGAAGATGGTTTAATGTTAAATCTGGTGTGAGACAAGTATGTACATTATCCCCTCTGTTATTCATTATCTATATGGATCACATTATGAAGGAAAGTGGTATTAAACATGATATCAAAATTGGAGATGTTAATGTCAGCTGTTTGCTTTATGCGGACGATGTTATACTCCTAAATAAATCCGCTACAAGTCTGCAAGATTCCCTGACTAAATTGAATAACTGTTGTAATAGATATGGTATGAAGGTCAGCAATAAAAAGACAAAGACAATGAAAATAGGCAGAATCATTGAAAATATCAACTGTGTTGTGAATGGAGAACCTGTGGAACAAGTAAAACATTTCAGCTACTTAGGCACAATTTTTTAGTGAAGATGGTAAATTAAATATAGAAATAGACAACAAAATTAACAAAGCTGGTATGGTATGGTAGGAAGTCAATTGAATAAATTCATATGGAATAAGAGAGAAATTAGTCAGAACAGTAAATTAGCTGTATACAAGAGAGTTTTCAAGCCAATTTTAACTTATGGATCTGAGAGCAGGGTCAGATGTAAAACATTTGACCAAAGACTAGAGACCGCAGATATGAGAGTCCTGAGAAAGATTAGAGGCGTGAACAGATGGCATCAATGGCAATATCATATTAAAAACGAGGATATTAGGAAAGAACTTGACATTGTCAGCATCCAGGAATGTGTTAGCAGAGCTAATCTCCGGTGGTATGGTCACTTAAACAGAATGGGAGAGGAAAGATTAGCAAAACAAGTGTTCTCTGCCAGGTTGGCAGGAAAACGACCCAGAGGAAGACCAAGATATAGGTGGATTGATACGGTGCAAAGTGCCTTAGGCGATAGAAATATAAGATCTGATAATGTTGGAGTCTTGACATGTAACAGACTGATTTGGAGTAAAATTGTAGATAGGAAGTTAGTAATGATGTAAATTTTTCATGTAGTACTATCATATCCTGTACACCCCTTGAGGGTACATGGCAGGAATTTGATAATGATGATGATGATGTCATAACTAATTATAACCCATTGTAAGATGAATAATAATGGAATGGAGAACTTTTAATTTCTGTGGATGTACTACTCAAAGGCAACAATAGATAATAAAGACATTTTGTTATTATTATTATTATTATTATTATTATTATTATCGACGACTCCAAGGAGTCCTTAGACTCATCGAGGGAGGCCCTAAACATCATGTCCATCACAACTATTCGACATTCACACAGTATCTATCATACTTTACCTTGTACTCATTCACTGTCATAGCACCCACAATGACTCTGGCAGTTTATTCCACTCATTCACCACTCAAAAAGTAAAAAACCCAGCTCTAACACCCGTACTAACCACACTCTTGCCCAGCTTCCATGGATGTCCTGTCCTCCCACCACCAGTCTTGTTCTCAAAAATATCCTCTGAATTAATCCTATAGAAACCCCTTCAGCAATTTGAATGCCTCAATCATATCTGCCCTTTTCCACCTATCAACCAATTTCTGCAGTCCACAAATCTTCAACCTGTTTTCATAAGGTTCATTCCATAGACCTGCTATATCTTGTTCAATCGCCTCTGGATCCTCTTAACCTTCTCCCCATCAAGAAGAAACCAAGGTGACCATATCTGGGCACAGTAATCAAGATGGTGTCTTATCAAGGCTCGATATAGAGGAACAATAACTTGTTTATCTCTGCTCGTCAAAGTTGAAGGGAGTTGAAGTTTAGGGGGCGATGTGCTCCCTAAACTTCAACTCCCTATCCACCAACACTCCCAAGTCCCTGGCCTCATCAATCTCCTGAAGTTTGAGGTCAGGGACTCATCAAACTCCAGGAGATTTGATGAGGCCAGGGACTCATCAAACATCATAATTCCACCAATGTAATATACTGCTGCTAATCTTTTCACCCCAAAATGCATAACCTTACATTTTGCCACATTAAATTGACATCCATTCTCCTTAGCCCATACCTCCAATCTATCCAAATCATCCTGCAAAATTTTGACATCTGCATTCACTATTGCCCTACCCAACTTAGCATCATCAGTGAACAAATGAACCGTTCCTCTCAGATCCTTCTCTATATCGTTAATGAACAAATTAAACAGCAGTGGTCCAAGAACAGAACTCTGTGGCACACCACTAGTCACAGGCCGTCTTTTGGACTCTACTCCTGAGTATACTACTCTCTGGTATCACTCCATCAACCACCCTCCTATCCATCTCACCAACCCTATATCCATTCCCAAATGTTGCAGTTTACGGATTAGACTTCCATGTGGTATCCTGTCAAAGGCCTTAGCCAGGTCCAGCAGTATCACTGTAAACCCATTACCCTTATCCAGTTCAGCCATCACTGTGTTATAAAACTTCAGCAAGTTACTGAGGCATGATCTACCCTTCACAAAACCATGCTGTTCCCCCATACAGTATCTCATTTTCATCAATCCATTCCTGTATTTTACCCTTGACTACTTTCTCCAAGACCTTGACAACGACTCCTGATATGCTGATCGGTCGGTAATTTGCAACAGTAGTCTTGGATCCTCCTTTATGCAGTGTAACTATTTTCCCCTCTTTCCACCCCTGTGGGACTAAACCAGACCCGAGACCCAGATTAAACAATAAGGTCAAGGGCACTGACAATTCTTTAGCCGCTTCACATAAGACCCGTGCTAATATACCATCCAATCCCACAGATTTATTCACATTAAGGTTTCTGTAATAGACTATTCACCTCCACTTTATTCACCACAATTCCCATATAAACTAATGGTTCATTTCTTCAACGTCACCATCTGGATGATATACTCTTGCAAAGTGCTCACTCAGTAATTCCACTATATCGACTGATTCAGTGACCTCCTTACCATTGGCGTTCCTCAAAATCATTCTGCCATGTACAGTTATTCTTTTACTAGCAGCATATTGAAAGAACTGTTTGGGATTCTCTTTAGCTTGCATGGCTAATTTACTTTCATAATCTGTTTTTGCCTTTCTCACCACAGTCGTTGCACTTCTAGCCTGCACTTTATACCATTCATGTGCCTGCAGGTCACCCTTCTCCTTAAATTCCTTCCATAGTTGTTTGTTTTTTTACAACTCAAGTTTAATGGTGTTATTCATCCATTTAACCCCTACTTGATTCGGACTCTAGGTATACAGTCTGCCATAACCTCCTGCAAATTCTCCTTGACCACTTCCCATGCCCTATCAACATCCAGCCCTTGCAGTTTTACATGTCATGGCACTGAACCAAGCAATCTCCTAAGCTTGTCGTACTTGCCAGCACGGTAATTCCACATGTACCCTGTCTTAACCGAAAATTTCACACATTTAGCCACCTCCCAGGACAAGACCCTATGATCACTCTCACCAATAGGTGGCAACATGGTCATATTCATTACAGTCAAATTCTCAGATGCTATTACTAGGTCGAGCACCCTCAAACCCCTAGTATTTTCCATTACATGCTGTCTCAGATAGTTATCCCTCAGTAACTGAATAAAATCCAGTTCCTTCCTCACATGTGTCCTCTCCTCCTTCTAATCAATGTTGCCATAGTTGAAATCCCCCATAATAATTACCCTCCTTCCACTCATTTCATCGATTTGCCTATGCATACTATCTCCACCATCTATTCCATCACCTGGTCTATAGCAGCACACAACTGTACATTTTGTTCCGTTAGTGTCAATCTCACACCAAATAGCTTCAAATGAGCTCCTTTCACTATCCTGCAATACAATTTCTATTCTCCTTGGTTGCAGTTCATCAACTATTATCAATAACACTCCTCCCCCCATTTTATTCTCTCTGTCCCTCCTGAACACACTATACCCTACACATTCTATCCCACTAACTATATCATCTTCTGTCAGCCATGTTTCACTAATGCCAATAACCTGTGGCCAGGAATAGCCAACCAAGGCCAAAAATTCTTCCTTCTTGTTCCTAATACTCCTGGCATTAGTATACATGAAAGGCAGAGGTCCATTTATCCCATTCCTATCTTGATGCGTTATACTAACTATCCCATTCTGATTTCTTGTCCTTCGTACTGGCTCGGGCACATTATAAACATTCTTACACTCAACTGCCTCGCTGATGTCTGCATATCCACTTCCTCCCGTCCTTAATAGTTCTAGTTTCCCTGATTTTGCACATCCACTCTCACTTCACTCAGCACACTTTTTCCAGTCTTTGCACACCAAATCCATTCAAATGTAAGCGATCCATCTTGTACAAATCCTTTCGCCCATCAAACTCACTCCACACATCCACAAACTCCACACCACACCGTCTGCATAACCTGTGCATAAAGTCATTTGCGATTATGGCCCTCCTTCTAAACTCTTCTCTGTCATACCGTGGCAACAGACTCACTATCCTAACTCTGTCACTCTTTTCTTTCGCTACCTCTAATAATTCCTTCACGTCCTCTCTCATATTAAATTTATCTCCTTTCAAATCATTCGTTCCCACTACGACTATCATTTCTTTCACCCTCAGCTTCTGCGCACTAATACTCTCACTTACATCCTTAATTTTCACACCCGGTAAGTACGATTTAGTCAAATTCTCATCTATCACACCTCTTCCCAACGAGTCATCGTACAGTTTCACCGTACATATTATTGCTTATTTTTTTTTCTCATGATTTGACTGAATGCTTTTCAAAATAATATACTTATTTTCAAAGTTGAGAAATTTCTTTTAATCTCAATTTGTTCAATCTGTTCTACAAAATTATATAAACTGTACAGAAAACAGAACAGTTATTGGAATTAGTGAGACATGACTGATAGAAGATGATATAGTAAGATAGAATGTGAGGGATGCAGTATTTTCAGGGAGGTTAGACAGACAGACAGACAGACAGAGAGAGAGAGAGAGAGAGAGAGAGAGGGGGGGGTTGATGACCTACAGTCAAAAAGAGTAGTAGTCTAGTTGGAGATCAGTGAAAGCACAGTCAGCTCTCACACTGCAAACACCATTATAACAAAATTATTCATTATAACAAACTGTCAAAAAATCCTGACTGACATAATACTGTGTTAAAAGAAATTAATTCACTATAGCAAACTATCTGCTAACAAACTATTCCTGTGATACTATAACAAATTTATAGCGAGAGTCGACTGTAGTGCATTTGACGCCATGAAATAGAGCCCGATAAGACAAATACAATAAATTGTATGTTTTGCCAATACATGGCACTGATATGCTTGGATATTGCAATCTTTCACGTGTGGATCAGATATAAAAATAAATAAAAAGAACAATAAAAATAAAAATAAAAGTTTCTACTATAGGGAAGGAAATACAAAAGATGATATGGATGGTATGCATCATCAGCAAATAAGTTCAATGAATGGAGAGAGTGAGAGTTAAATGGATGAGTAGCATCATTAAGCAGAAGGTGCAAAAAAAAAAGTCCCTGGAGGGAATATAAAGAAAAACATAATCAGCAAGCACATGAGCAGTACAAAGCACAGGCCTGAAGGGTGACTAGTATGGTAAGGAAAGCAAAATCTGAGTTGTGAGAGGAAATTAGTTGTGCAAGCTAAAGATAATCCCAAGCAGCTCTTTCAAGTACAGGTAACCCTCGTATAATGCGGTACTTATACAACGTGGTCTACAAACTGTAGTAACCCTTTATCTTTTCATATGTTTTTCACCGCACGACTTAAAAATTAAATTTTATTTTCGTTAAATTTGTGTCTGCCTGTATCGCGTATGTTCATCAATTGTTTACCGTATAAAGGGTTACTACAATTTTTATATAAAATATAACATATAGTAATGGCCACATAGAGGGTTTTTGCGACATTGTTGAAAATGAAATTAGTGAATTAATTGATGGGAAATAGATTAAAATGAGGAGGAACTGGTACAATTAATAGATGACGTCGAACCAAATGGGGGGGGGGGAGTTCTGCTGAAGATTCTGATTGTGATGAATCCACTAAATAATTCAGTTTAAAGAAATTAGCAGAAGGATTGGACTTAGCAAGAAAGTTAGGAAGTTATTTTATGGATAATGATCCATCAATGGAGCACTCCGGAAAATTCAAGAGAGAGAATTGGATATTTGTTTAGCTCCATATTATGACCTTAATAAAAAAAATTGCAGCATAATGGTAAGTAAGTAAGATCTTATTACTGACTCTTCTTGATAACTAAACCAGCCGAAGTATGCAATGAGAATTATACAAATGATGTGCAAGAGATTTCAAATGATGACGACATCCGGCCACTCCTAAATAAAGAACATCTATGAATGTTATTTCTGAAGACAGTGATGATTAAAATATGCCCTTTATTTTATTTTGCCTAAAATATTTATGCATTATAGGCAATAAAGTTTACGTACAATTTGTATTTTTATAAGTTTATACTACGTATTTTGTTTCATAGTTTATTTGTTTACTTAACTTACATGAATTACCTGAATTAAATAAAATATTTTTTTGTTGGATATGTCATTGTTGTTTATATAATTTAAAAAAAACGATTTTGGAACATAACCCTACTTTTTCTATGTGATCTGAGTCTTGCATAACACGATTTATATAACGCACCATTTCTGTGGAACCTAACATCCGCGCTATATGAGGGTTACCTGTATGTGGCAAGTAACAGGAAAAATGATTTTTGTAGAATAATTTTCATGAATGCTGATAGTATGAAGGTAACTGAAGCAAACAAAATAGTTGATTAGTGAATGACACTTTGTGAGGGTATAGCAACAGGTGGAGATATTGCAGTAACAAGAGCTGATGTGGAAACAGATGTAGATAAACTGGAGGTGTATAGGATATTACAAAATCTTGGTATGAATGTAGTTATGAGAATATATGGTACATGAACTTGCATATCATAAGAATGTGCTAGGGAATTGGTTAATTTAAATCTCAGCTCGAAGTTGGTGTAGGGAAGAGGAAAGAGGAGAAATTAGTTGTTTTGAATGAAGAAGGCTTCAAGACTGAGGCAGATCTTGTCAAATGCATTAGAAAAAAATCCATCATTATCATAGTGTATCCATTCCCTTTATCCAACTCAGCCACAACATTGTTATAAAATATGAGCAATATTGCTAAAACATGACCTTCCTTTAGTAAACCCATGCTGCGCCTTGGAGAGTATACCTTGCTTGTCTGCCCATTTCTGAATGCGAGTTCTTACCAACTTCTCTAAAATTCACTATCATACCAGAGATATTGATAGGCCGGTAGTTAGACACATTAGTTTTTGCACCACCCTTGTACAATGGAACTATCATACATTCCTTTTTCCTGTGGTATCATTCCTGAGCTGAGACTCAAGTTATACAAACATGTGAAAAGCCTAGCCAATTCGGCTGAGAATTCCTTTAGCAAACAGGCTAAAGGAATTCCATCTGTCTTTATAGACAAATTTTTATCCAGGTTATGCAACAGCTCTTCAACCTCATTTTCATGATCCTGTAACTCTTCATTCAATGTAGCAGTAGCACTGTGTACCATGTTACATAACCTGGTTGATCTATCTTAACAAAGTGAGTACTCATTAATTGAACAATCTCATTAGCTTCTGACACTCAAGCACCATGTGCATTCAATAAAGCTATTCTTTCACATTTATTCTTTCTTTTGCTTGTGGCATAACGATAAAATTGTTTTGAATTGCCTTTAGTTTGCATGGCCAATTTCTTTTCATACTCCAATTAGCTTTCTGCAGAATACTTGTTACTTTTCTGTCCTGAGCTTTATATATTTAATAACTCTTCTCACTCTTATTCTCATGATATTCTTTCCACATCGTCTTCTTGTGGATGACTTGCTTAATAAGGTTGCACATCCATTTCACTCCCAACTTATTTATTCTTTGAACACTAGGGATACAGCCTCAGTGAAGCACTTTTTCAAAGATTCCCATGCATTACTGACATTTTTCCCATTCACTAACTGATACCATGGGACCAAAGATACTATTCTCCTAAGTTGGTCATAATTTCCAGCTTTGTAGTTCAGCATGTAACCTGTTTTAATCAGAGAATCAATACAATTAGATACAGTACTTCCCAAGAAAGCATAGCATGATCACTGTCACCAGTTGGTTGTAAAATAGCCCTATTCTTAACAGAGATCCCTTCTGATGATATGAACAAATTCCACACTCTTTGACCTCGAGTTCCTTCTTTCACATGCTGCTTGAGATAGTTGTCTCACAACAATTCAATAACTTCTCTTCTTTCTTATCATGAGACTACCCAATCAATGTTTGGAAAATTAAAGTCACTCATAATGATTTGCTTGTTTGGTACTCATAAGGCTAAACTGGCGATGCATTTCTTTGTCCCCTGCAACTGAGCCGCCAGGTCTGTAGCAACACTCCCCATATATTTCATTCTGTTAACCTCCACTTCACGCCAGATAGACTCAAGCTCACCGCTACATGGGACATTGTTACCATCATTGTTTTCTTGTGTTTCTACCCTAACTGAACTTAAGTCATCTGATATCATTAGTAGTACTCCTCCTCCTCCTCTCCTATCTCTTCTGTCATTCCTAAAAAAGTATATCATTACACTTAATCCCAGTTACCATATCTGATTGTGATAGCCAGGTTTCATCAATGCCAACAATTTAAGGCCACATCATATTAAATAAAGCAACAAACTCAACTCCTTTGTTTCTGATGCTTCAGGCATCAGAAACAAAGGAGTTGAGTTTGTTATAATAATAAATTCATAATTTAATATTATGAATGCTCATGGAGGAGAATTCATAATAATAATGATAATAATGCAAAAGTGAGTAAACTAGTTCAAAAGGTTATTTGGATTTCATGAAAATTACAAAAAAACTAGACGAGGCTAGAGTTTGGGGGTGATATACCTTCTGTAATACTCTTCGATCATAGGACAATGCTCCAAAATGTGTACAGACATAATAAATTACCACCTAGCCTATTCCTATAATTAGATATGCAATCTATTTGGTCTTGTTCTAGAACTTTCTCTTTTAACTCCCCAGACATACTCAAATTAATGAGATCAACAGAGGGACGTAGATATAACTGATACTTGTACCTGAATGAATTTGGAGTTAAAGATAACTGGAGAAAGTGTTGTTCAAGGACAGAATTGGAGTGCTGAATCAGGGCCACAGAGGGGGGGGGGGTGCAGCTAAGCTTTCCTCACTTTGAGCTAAAAAGATGATATGCTCTGTATTATATTTTAGTGAATTACAAAAAAAAAAAAACTAGATGAGGCTAGAGTTTGGGGGTAATATACCTTCCGTAATACTCTTCGACTCATGGAGGAGCATTCATAATAATAATGATAATAATGCAAAAGTGAGTAAACTAGTTCAAAAGGTTATTTGGATTTCATGAAACACATCCATCTTTACAAGTCTTTGATATGACCACATGTGAACCATTGCACAGATTAATAACAATAATAATATTGTTATAACAGGAATGAAATAGATGGGTTACTAAATAAACTAAGTATTTACAACCTGATGTTTTGCCAACTCAAGTCAGCATTATCAAAGGCAAATTGAAGATTCACACTCACCAAGGATTAAACTTTAAAAAGGTGCAAGGATAGTCATGTGTGGAGGATGATAGTGGTTCTCTCTGCAGTAATGCTTTTGATGATAACTGACGGGCAGATACGGCAATGCTCCAAAATTTATATAGAAATTAAACCATCATTTCTATTACAGTTCAATGAGTTCTGTAGCACATCAGCTGCTTCTAGGAATAGTCTGTGATTTAAACCAGGATCTATGTAGCTTTGTTTTTTTCCCCATTTGATTAAATGGTCATCATTTCACCAGATAGTAATCAGGAAATGATTAATATATATACTCTGGAATATAAATATAAATAAATGAATGTATTCTGAAAAAAATTCTGTGCACACTGATCATGGCAGACATCAAATTTGCCATCAAAAGTCTAATACAAGCAGCATTATTAGTCTAGAAGAATCAACCTTGCTAAAACAACAAAAAAAAAAAAAAAACACCTCCATAAAGCAACATATCTAAGGCAGAAAAAGACAGCCTTGAGAAATCTAAAACAGAACAAATGTAGTTATAGTAAAAGCAGATAAAGGAAATGCCACAGTGATACAGATGACTACAATACAAAATAAAAGATATTGTTGATGATAGCTGATGAACTGTAACCAAAGAGAGTAGGAGTTCAACTGCAAGCCAGTGAAAATAGTGCATGAGGAATTCTAATCAATAAGATGCAGCACATGGGGATGGGTATAAAGTTGGTGAAGGGGATAAGAGGGTTGTTGATGGGGAAATACCTGACAGAAGTTTATTCAGGAGTAAAATTCAGTAGAAGACCAGTGACTAGTGGTGCCACAGGGCTTTACTATTTAATTTGTAAATTAGTGATATAGGAAATGATATGAGAGGAACTATTCAGTTATTTGCCGATGATGCAAAATTGGGTACATAGTCAATAATTGATAAAGTTGATATTAAAAAATTTGGGCAAAGGAGAATGGATATCAGTTTAATGTGACAAAGTGTAAGCGTATGCATTTTGGGATGAAAAGATTACCAGCTGTGTACCATATTGATGGAACTGTACTCCAGGAACCTGGTGAAGCCAGAAATTTGGGGGTGTTAGTAAATATGGAGTTGAAGTTTAGAGGACATATAGCAAAAGTGGCTAGAACAGATCACCCAATTACCTGGTTATTGAAGAACACCATGACAAGCAGAGATAAGCAAGTTATTATATCTTTATAAGGCCATGGTAAGACCTCATCTTTAGGTGCACAGATCTAGTTGCCTGGGTTTCATGGGATGAGGAAAAACAGGTGGGGAGGATCCAGAGTTGAGTGAAAAATAATAGCAGGGCTATGGAATGCAGCTTATGGAGACAGGCTGAAGATTTCTGGTTTACAGAAATTGGTTGACAGGCAGAAATGGGGAGGGGGGTGTATCATTGAGATTACTGAAGGATTTTTACAGGATTAATACAGAGGAAATTTTTCAGAACAGGTCTGGTGGTGGGAGACCAGGAGCCATCCTTGGAAGTTGAGTAGGAGTGTGGTTAGTCAGTGTATTAGAACTAGATATTTTGCTTGTAGAGTGGTGAATGAGTGGAATAGGTTGCCAGTCTGTTGTGGGTGCCATGACAATGAACGAGTTCAAAGCAAAGTATGATAGATGTTGCACAAATGTTGGAGTGTGCTTGGAGAGTGTTAGCCACTCTCATATGGAAGGGGAGATTTTTTCTCCTGAAAACTTTTTTTTTCTTTTCTTTTTTCTCTCTCTGAAAACAGGCAAACTGGCCTTGTGAACAAACACTGACTGCAAGATGGAAGAGATCACCTTCCATCATAAAGCCTTATAATCTTATCTTTCTACTACACATTATGGATCTCAGGTAGAGATCCATAACAGTCAACCTCCTGGATGAAGATGACATGACAGGTCAGGGCAGCACTTCCTATGCACTGCCAATATCCTTCCCATCTTGCAACTGATACTATGGGATAAAACCTAGTATTTGCTTTAGTTTGTCATAATTTCCTGCTTTGTAATTCCACATGATCACTTTGGAATTTAGAAAGAGCAATGGATAAAATGAAGGAAGATGCAAAAGGAATATCAGTACATGGGATGAGAATGAACAATCCGAGATTTGCAGATGACACTGTTATTATTGAAGAGGACAAAAGAGAACTACAAAAAACATTGAAACTGCTAAATGAGGAAGGAAAGAGATTTGGACTTGTTATAATCTTGGAAAAAACAAAGACAATGGTATTTGGTTAGAACAACATGAAACAAAAGATACAAGTGGATGGAATTGATATAGAAAATGTAGTACAATTCACATATTTGGAAAGTAAAATGACATATGATTTGGACTGTAAGAAATAAAGAAATAAAGATCAGGATTGCAAAGGGAACAACAAGTCTGAAGACTATGGATAATATCTGGAAAAGGAAGGTCATCAGCCTGAAAACAAAACTAAGAGTACTAGAAACATGCATCTTTAGCAGTGTACTTATGGATCTGAAATGTGGGTAATAAATAAGGAATCAAGAAAAATAATTTTGGCATTTGAAAGAACTTGTTACAGGAGGATTCTAAAACCAGGATGGGTACAGAAAATCACAAATGAAGAGTTCTATCGGAAGATATAACCAAAGGAGAATCTAATGCAGAAGATTATACAACGGAAGCTGCAATTATTTGGACACTTCTGAAGAATGAGTGAGGACCGGAAGATAAAGACATTCATGTTTGGTATTATGGATGGTGTAAACAGAAGAGGTAGACCATACAGAGAATGGATAGATGACATAAAGGACTGGTGGAATGGGTTTACAGAAACTGCGACACTGTGCACTGGACAAAGAAGGGTGGAAAAAGATAGTGAAGGAGATGCTGGATACCAACAGGCAGTAAGCCCATGGTTTGTGATGATGATGATGATCACTTCACCAACTGGAAGCAGAACATTCACTTCTTTAGATGAAACCCCCCCCCCCCTCTAATGCTATAATGAAGTCTAACATGCTTTGACCTCAAGTTCCTTCTGTCACATGTTGCTTGAGGAAGTTATCTTGTAACAGCTCAATAACTTCAGCTTCATTCTTCTCATGAGATTTCACCACCACCATCAATGTTCAGAAAATTAAATTCACCCATGATGATTATTCCTTTAGTACCCATCAGATTGATTTGATGGTGTATTTCATCATTACCAGCAACCAATCCACTGGGTCTGTAACAACACTCCATCATGTATGTGAGCATGTTAGACTCCACCTCTCACTAGATAGCTTCTTACTCACTGCTACATAAACAATTGTTACTAATATCAAATTAGTAATGATTCAAATCATTTATCATTCGCAGCACATCCCCTATTTTGCTATCTTGTCTCTCCTTCCTAAACAGCTTTTTACAATCAGTTCTAGTTAGTGTATCTGCCTCTGAGAGCCAGGTCTCACTGTCTACTTCTGCAACACTTCCTATTGCTATAATGCAGGATACCCTAATTTGTGCATACAGTCCAGATGTAGCCTGATCAGTAGCTTCTACAAAGCAATTTAATAGCCCTAACACAAATTTACAACTTGGAAAACAACCTGATAAATTGCATCATCATCCACTATCTAACAATTTAAAAGATACCAAAACTTGCAGAACAAGTTTTTTCCTCCCCAAAGTATACTGTCTATTTATTAATATGGAGGATGTTATAAATACACACATTTTATAACCAAATATAAGAAACTTAAAAAGTTTCAAAATTTACCAGAGAGCTTATGAAAATATAACTTTCAGCATAGGAGTTGCCTTGGTTTGCACTACTTAAAGATATGGGCTCTGCCCAAGAATCTGTACATTCCCCCTTTTACTGACCTAGCAGTTTTGAGCCATTGGTTATCATCAGAGACCAGGCAGATTAGTATAAAGTAAACTGTCTACATTTAATTTACAATTCATCATATTTAACTCAATTTCATTAAAAACATTACATATTATACTTTTTTAATCTCCTGATCAAGTTTGTTGGACTGCACACCCACAGATGATACATGCCAGGAAATGATATGCTTTGTATTTGTATCCAATATTATTATTTCTTCCTATCATTCCATCTCTGCATGCAAGTAACAATATGTAATTTTGTAATTATAAAATAAAGTGTTATTAAACCTGATATCAAACTAGCAATATTCATCTTAGCTACTTACTCAATGCAATTATGTTATATTCCTAAATAAATCAGTACAGGTCTTCAGGACTCTTTAACAAAACTGAATAACTGTTATAATAAATTGATCTGAAAATCAGCAATAAAAAGATTAAAACTATGAAAATAATCATTAACCCAAAAATGTCAATTGCATTCAATGGAGAACCCATAGAAAAAGTAAAATACTCCAGCTAATTAGATATACAATTTTTAGTGAAGGGAGTAAATGAAATTTGGAAACAGATAACAGCATAAACAAAACTGGAATGTTTAGGAGCCAGGTTGAATACATTTATATGGAATATGATAGAAATTAGCCAAAATGCTAAACTAGAAGTATACAAAATAACATTCAAACCAATTTTAACTTATGGTCCTGAGAGCTGGGTTAACAGTTGATCAAAGACTAGAGACCAAAGATATGAGAATTCTGAGAAAAATTAGGCGAGTGAAGAGAAGGCCTTAATGGCAGAGTCATATTAAAAATTAAGATATTAAAAAGAAACTTGATGTTACTAGCATTCAAGAATGTGTGAGTAGAGCTAATTTAAAATGGCAGAGTCACGTAAACAGAATGGTAGAAGAAAAGCTAGCAAAACACATATTTGTTGTTAGGAAAAGATCTAGAGGATGACCAAGATCTAGTTGGCTGATGCAGTTAAAAAGTGCTTTAGAACCCCAAAATCAGATATGATCATATTGGAGACTTGACAAATAACAGATTAATTTGGAAGAAAACTGTTAATAGGAAGCTAGTAATAATACAAAGGTAATCATGAAGTATCCTCATAGTATCCTGTACACCACTTCAGGGTAAGTATCAGGAATTTGAGGTTGATAACAGTATTATCTCAGCTCGAATGTAATGGATGAAATCTGGGAATCAAGAAGTCTGGACTTCTTAATAGCATCACAGAATGTGATTCTTATTCAATATCAAGTTGCCTCCATTAAGGGAGAATGATCATATGTGTTGGGTCAGGGAAGGGGGAGGGGGGAATCTCAGATAGAAATAGATATATGTGGAATTATAAGATGGGAAATTATGTCAGTCTGGAACATAAGAAGCTGAGGAAAGATGCTAAATGCTACCACAGCTTAAGATGCTTTCAGGAAAATGTAATGTTACTTGGGAACTAACTGGTAGCTGTTTTTTGAGTCAGAGTGAGGAAATGAGCATTCACCTCTTATTACAGCAAACTTATAGAGATCACAGAATGGTTTGCTATAGTAAATAGTTTGCTATAGTGAATTTTCTTTCCACTGTTTCTCTTTCCAGAAGATACAGCTTAAGTATCTACATGACCAATCAGGCAGGCAGATACTTAAGCTGTATCTTCTGCATTAGTTACTCGACCATCAACTGCCCATAACTATTTTTTTCCCTGCTAGCTACATAATGGAGCAAACTCCATGGGACTTTTTCCTGCTTTGCAAACCTCTTCTCATATTTTAATTTCTCTTTCTTTGCTAGACTTGTTAGTTTTCTAGCTTATATTTCATATTCTTCATGATCCGTTTGCTAACTCCCTTTTATACTTTTTTATATCCAAATTTTTTTTCTTCATCTCCTTCCTAATGGCTTTATTTATTCATTTCACTCCTATTTATATTTATCCTTATACACACAATCTCACTATAACAAACCCTGTTATAACATACTTGCCTATTTAAGTTGAGGGATATTACATCCCATATTGTTTCTTAGCCAAATAAGAAACTTAAAGAGTTTCATGCTGAAATAGAAACTATATAAAGTTCGGCGAGTGTATAAATCGTTTCTATATTCGGCATTTCTATATTCTATATAGTTTCTATATTCGGCATGAAACTCTTTGAGTTTCTTATTCAGCTAAGAAACAATATGGCATGTAATATCCCTCAACTTAAATAGGCAAGTATGTTATAACAGTGTTTGTTATAGTGAGATTGTGTGTATAAGGATAAATATAAATAGGAGTGAAATGAATAAATAAAGCCATTAGGAAGGAGATGAAGAAAAAAAATTGGATATAAAAAAGTATAAAAGGTTTAAGTTTAGGGATATGTAATATCCCTAAACTTAAATAAGTTCATGTCGCCAAATTGAAGCTTTTGGTTCTTCATATAATTAGTAATACTTGCCTATATTATATCATATAAAAAATTCTGACTAAAACTTCATAAGCTCAGTTGAAAGGAAACTCACTATAGCAAACCATTCTGTGATCTCTATAAGTTTGCTGTAATAAGAGGTGAATGCTCATTTCCTCACTCTGAATGATGTTCATAATTGTCGTTAGGTGGGAGATGAATTTCATTGCCCAGTTGAGATCACCACCTTGACCAATGGAGGCTTGAAGTGGCTTAGCAAAAGTTTTATGTTTGGTCTCTAGAGTAGGGTTTCTGGAATATGGAATAATTAAATAAAAATACAAAAAAATTATATAAATGTAGTGGATAAAAAACCCTTAGCTCATCCATGACACTAATAGACAACCACATTCACAACCGCATCCTGTGAGGATGCGGTTGTGAATGCGGTATCAACACTGTCACCTGTTGGTGAAAGTGATCGTGAGGTATTGGTTTGGAAGGTAATCAAACTTTGTAGAAAGGATTATACTCTGGTTAAACATGATAAATAAATACTTAAGGAATTGACAGCGTACACTAGAAATATAAATTAAATCAACTTTAATATATACTTTCTGATATTTCAGCAACGTCACGTTGCCATTTTCATGGGAACTTAAGACAAAGACTTGTGCACGCAAGTACTACATAACAGAAAATGAGAAACGAGGTGAGAAAGCTACTGTTTTCCTAAAGTCCTGATGTTGCCCCCCCCCGGCGGGCTATATTAGGTGTTCTTGGCCTTGGGCTGAAGTTCTTCTGATATATGTTTTCCAGTCTCATGCATCCAAATTTGTTAAGGTTTGGCATGTTACTAAGGGCTGAGACTGATTCCATGAAGAATAGTCTTTCATATTTGAACTTGTTGTGGTGTATTACTGTGGCTTTCTTCCCCCTTATTCTGTGGCAAGTATCCAGAGTGGCTGTACTGGAGAAATCGGATGTAGTCCCTGTGTTCTGAGATTTTGATATTTGCTGTCCTGCCTGTTTGGCCAAAGTAGGACAATTTGCAGCTGCAAGAGACCTGGTATACACCAGGTAGGTCTAGGGGAAGTGGTTGGTCTTTAGTAGAGCGGATAAGGGATGCCAATTTTCTATATGGTTTGTAACAAGAGGTCAAGTCATGTTTTTTTAGGATTTTGTTGATTTTTTCCGAGGTGCCTCGGATGTAGGGAATGGTGATGGATTTAGAGTAATCTTTTTTGTGAATGGGGGGGGGGGGAGATGGGTTGTGGATAACTGGTTTTAGTATTTTTTGGATTTTTTTTTTTTTTTGGGGGGGTAGCCAATGGCTTAGAAAGCACCGTTTTTTTTTTTAAGCACCGTTTCGTTTCACAGAAAGCTCTCCGTATCTACAACCGAGCGAGCCAGGCTTTACTTCGGGAGCAAATTATCGCTATACGCAGTTCCCTAGCCGACGTAAACAGAGCTATTTTAGCACTAGAGAATGAGCTTTCAAATATGCTAAATCACGAACTTTGATCAATTCTACATGATGTCTCGTGCACTGCAGCAAACAAAGAATTCGAATGAATATGGAGTCGACATATCAACAAGTTTGATAAATTAAAGAACTTGATGTCCAAACCAAAACTACAAACCAACACTGTAGTTAACCTTTCTTCAGTCATCTTGAAGCCTGAAGCACTCAACACTCTGTCACATGGACACAACTTCGCCATTGCTCCTAGGAAATTACTGGCTGAGGAATTAATGATCCAGAATGAACACGGGATTTACTACCTTCCAAACCACATCGCCAACGATATTAGATTGGATGTAGCCTGTGTTCTCACAAAAGCAAAATCACCAAAAACCAACATATCCATTAGTGAATACAAGTCTTTATAGGAATTGAAGAAAAACAAAGAAATAGTTATCACCAAAGTGGATAAGGGGAATAAGGGGAACGCCACTGTGGTACTCAATCATAATGACTACATAGGTAAGCTTAAGGCTTTACTATTAGATCGAGCTACTTACCTCCCCATTGAATACAATCCTACCAACTCACAAATTAGAAAACTCCATAGGCTCCTTACAAAGGTAACTTCATGGTCTGTGGAAATTACTAACAGACTAAAACCATATAACTCGAGACACCCCTCCCCCTGTATATATGGACTCTCAAAAATACATAAAGAAAATGTGCCATTACGTCCAATAGTGGATGGCATTGATTTCCCCCACTTACAAACAAGCTAAATATTTAACCAAAGTGCTCTCAAACTATACTGGCAACACACTATCACACATAAAAAACTCAGCCCACTTCAAATTTCCTCCTTATTCACAAATGTCCCCCTCAAAGAAACCTTAGAGCTAATCCAAGCTAAATTTCCTCCCGATATCTCAGCCATATTTCAGTTCACAAGGCTATTTCGTTTGGCAGGAAAAATTCTACAAACAGATAGAGAGGACAGCCATGGGTTCACCACTTTCCCTACCCTTGGCCAACTTCTTTATGGAGACTTTTGAAGAGAAAGCCTTAAACTCTGCCCCAAAAAAACCTAACATTTGGCTTCGCTACGTTGCTGATGTGTTCGCTATTTGGCCACATGGCCCGGATACACTCCTCTCCTTCTTAACACACTTAAACAACCAACATCCTAGAATCAAGTTTCACCCTGGAAAAAGAGAAAAACAATAGCCTCCCCTTCCTAGACACACTAATCACCTGCCAACCTGATGGAACCTTGGTTTTCTCAGTTTATAGGAAACCCACCCATACAGGCAGATACATTCACCAACAATCCCACCACCCTCCTCACAACAATATGGAGTTATTAAGACACTATTCAACAGGGCAAAACTAATCTGTTCAAATGACCAAGCCCTAAATACTGAACTAAATCACATCCTTAACACTTTTTCAGCCAACGGCTACTCCCCCAAAAAATACTAAAACCAGTTATCCACAACCCACATTCCCCCCCTGCCCTTTCACAAAAACGATTACTCTAAATCCATCACCATTCCCTACATCTGAGGCACCTCGGAAAAAATCAACAAAATCCTAAAAAAACATGATTTGACCTCTTGTTACAGACCATATAGAAAATTGGCATCGCTTATCCACTGCACTAAAGACCAACCACTTCCCCTAGGCCTACCTGGTGTATACCAGGTCCCTTGCAGCTGTAAATTGTCCTACTTTGGCCAAACAGGCAGGACAGCAAATGTCAGAATCTCAGAACGCAAGGACTACATTGGATTTCACCAGTACAGCCACTCTGTGCTTGCAGACCATGCTCTGGATACTTGCCACAGAATAAGGTGGAAGAAAGCCACAGTAATACACCGCAGCAAGTTCAAATATGAAAGACTATTCATGGAATCAGTCTCAGCCCTTAGGAACATGCCAAACCTTAACAAATTTGAATGCATGAGACTGCTCCAAATTTGGGAAACATATATCAGAAGAACTTCAGCCCAAAGGCCAAGAACACTTAATATAGCCTGCCAGGGGGAGCACCATCAGGACTTTAGGAAAACAGTAGCTTTCTCGCTTCATTTCTCATTTGCTGTTATGTAGTACTTGCGTGCACATGTCTTTATCTTTAGTTCCCACGAAGATGGCAACGTGACGTTGCTGAAATATCGGAAAGTATATATTAAAGTTGATTTAATTTATATTTCTAGTGTATGCTGTCAATTCCTTAAGTATTTAGTTATAAGGTAATCAAACAGGAAAAAGTTGTTATCAAGAAGGTCTGTATGTGGAACTATAAGGTGGGTGATTATCAGAAGTTCAGTAGTCAACTAGCATCAATACATTGGGTTGATGAATTGTGTAGAAAAGATGTTGAGAATGCACAGGAACTGATAAGGTGGTATCTAACACAAGCAATGCATAATTATATACCAAGAGTAAATAGTGAATAAATAGAGTAGGAGTGAGATGGATGAATGGTGAAATCAACCAAGAAATGTTACAAAAGAAGTTGTTATGGAAGAAGCATAAAGCAGTTTGCAGTAAACATATGCATGAGGAATATAAAGTGCAGGTCAGAAAAGTGACAAGCATGGTTAAAAAAAGAAAAAGCCGAATATGAGAGAAGATTGGCGAGTCAGGTCAAAGCTAATCCAAGGGAACTTTTCTGCTATGTGGCAAGCAAGAAGAAAAATAATTATGACAGGTTGATGCTAGTGAATAGTTATTGTAGCAGAGTAATCATAGCAAAGGATATAGTGGAATTATTTAATGAACACTTCATCAATATGTCATAATGGTGGTGTGAATGATATTGTGCAATATGTAGAAGGGAAGCAAGAATTAAAGGTGAAGAATCAGAGGTGTAGCACCTGCTACACCTCTGATTCTTTTTAGAGAATTTTTAGAGTATTTTTAAAGTATTTTTAGAGAATGTGCAAAAGAGTTAGCTATGCCCTTGTCCTGGTTATTTAATGAAAGTCTTACAGTGGGGATGGTTCTGAAGGAGTGGAAAGAAGGCCAAATAATACATGGTTCAAAAACAGAAGTTTCCAGTTATAGACCAGGAAGTATATCTGCAGTTATGACCAAAGTCTTGGAAAACTAGGTTAGAAATATAAAACATAAATATAATACATCAACTGGGTTGATGAACATAAGATTCTCTATAATGATCAGCATGGATTTGTGAAGGTCTTGTTTTAGCAATCTGCTTATGTGTTATGATAAGGTGGCAAATATGTTGGATAAGGGAGAATCATATACAGTGATATTCTTAGACTTCGCAAAAGCATTTGATAGATATGCAGAGGATAGGAATAGATACTGGTTAGATCGATCGGAGATTGTATCATTCAGAGAAATTGGCTCCATGAACAATATTTGCAAGTTGTATATGATGGAGCCGTGTCTCAGAAAAGGAAGGTGACCAGTGGTGTGCCTCAGAGTTCTGTTCTTGGGCCCTTACTGTTTAACTTGTTTGTTAATGATATGTCATGTGAATTGACTGGGGATCTTCAAATGTTTGCTGATGATGTAAAGTTAGGAAGAATTATCAGGAGTAGTGCTAATGTTAATTCTCTACAGGAAGATTTGAATAGACTTTTAGCTTGGATAAATGAGTTGGGTAGCAGTTCTAATGTTAATAAATGCAAGGTGTTACACTCTAGGATACAGAGATATAAGGCTACATACTTTATTGGTGGAGCTGTACTGAAGGAAGTGGATGAGATTCGAGATCTTGAAGCGATGGTGGATAGTGGAATGAAGTTTCACATGTGTTGCAAAGACTGCACATCACATACCTGCTATGATAAAAAGTAAATTGACATGTTGGGATAAGGAGGTGGTGGTGCCTCTATATAAGACATTAGTCAGACTACATATGGATTATTGTGCACAGATTTGGTCAACTAGTTTTCACTGTGATGTGAAAACATTAGAGAGGGTCCAAAGACAAATAACTAAAGTGATGTCAGGATTGTGATGTCTCTGTAGTATTGACTATAAAGAGCGTTTGAGAGAATGTAGATTACAGAGGTTGGTGGATAGGAGGAAAATAGGAAATATGATAGAGCCCTTCAAGTTAGTTAAAGGATTCTATCAGATTAATACACAAGAAATTTTAAAAAGAGCAGATGTTAAGATGGAAGAGAGGCCATCCCTGTAAGTTATATAAAGATGTGGTGAAGAAAGGTATGAGGAGTAGATTTTTTACGTGGAGAATTGTTAATGAGCAGAATGCATTGCCTGAGTGAGTTTTGAGTGCAGGTAGTGTAAATAACTTGAAACTCATTATGATAGACATGTTGCTGGTTGAGTGGGCCTCCCATGATGAGTCTGTTGACTCCATGGAGGTTACCAAATAATAATAATAATAATAATAATAATAATAATAATAATAATAAAATAATAATAATAATAAAATAATAATAATTCAAAAATCCTAAAGAGTTCAACCATCTCTTTACAATTACAAGTCAGTTCAGGTGGCATGTCGATCTTAACCCCTTCCCTCCAAAGATGGAAAGAGAGCCACAGAAAGACCAAAGAGATTGTGGAGAGGATGAGGTTAAAGAGTTGGCTGGAAGAACTTAGTGGCAAAAAAAGTTCAATAGGAATGAATGGAGGACTTTGGGGAAGGCTTCCATCTAGCAGTGGACAAAAAATGGCTGATGAAGAAGTCTCACATTGGGCAATGAAATTCATATCCCACATGTTAAAGACATTCACAAACATCCATGTCCAGAGTGACATTCAAACTCCCTTACCTATTATAGGGGGAGCAGAAGCACTATCCACTGAGTCAACTAGGCTGCCTAGAAGTGAGTGAACTTGAGGTATTTAGTATACTGAATAATATAGATGCCAATGAAGGTTTGGAATTATAACAAGTGTTTTTAAGAGAGATACAGAATTCCTTGCTTATTTAATAATGTTCTAATTATATATATGATGTATTAATAATGTTAATAATGTGTCTTGTTCTTGGATAAGTAAAACTTTAAGGAAGAAAAGTAAAACAGTGCCACTTCACGAAGGTGGTAGAAAAGCAGAAATTGAATTCAGACCAGTATGCATTTCTGGAGTAGTGAAAGCCATTCAAGAAACACACTAATAAATTCTTTCTTTCTTCTTAACCACTTGTCCATGATTCACTGATTCACTATAGGTTTTGCAACCTCTATCTGCTGAAATAAGATAAAAAACATTAAAGAAAGGTGATATGACCAAGCAATGTAAGTTATTAAGAGAAGTCTACTAGATACATGTTGGAAAGATTTTCAAAGAGTTGAAGGAATAAAAATGAAAGGTCATTCCTGAAAACTCTTATCACATAAGAGTATAATGAACAGGAGTATAAGCAGTCATCACTTTCCATGGAAAGTGATGACTGATTGAAACACGTTGCCAGAGTGTGTGAGTGAAGGACTATGAATGAATTTAAATTGTGATATGACAAGTGTTGTAGCATTCTCCAATGAAGAATCTTTTGACTATGGGGAAGTGACACATGCATGCAATAATAATAATAATCTGATTGACTTTAATTATTATACAGCTATTTCATTCAAATTTAAATAATCATATTCTCCTTATTACCAACCTCAATGACTAATGATTCTCCTTTATAAAGTTTAATGCCATCTTTGCTTAATGGATAAAAGTGAGGATCAGGAACATAAACTAATTCATTAGGCAGTGCAGGAAAATAATGTTGAAGTTCTCTTACTGTCTGCACATCATCCATTACAAATCCAATCCGCAATCGTATTTCATCAAAATACCCCTTCTGTTGATATTTTGTTCTTTGTGATTCTGCTTTGACAGCTGGAGATGGACACACCATAACAGAGGAATTAATGACATGACAAGCCTGAAAAATATGAATAGTATCAAATATGAAAATGAGATGATGCACACACACACACACACACACACACACACACACACACACACACACACACACACACACACACACACACACACACACACACACACACACACACACAACCAAGCAGTCACTGATATACAAACATCATTTCTAATAACACAGATCGATTCCCAGAGATCCAAATAACAGCTTGGGCATATTTAGCAAGGACTTCATGAGAATGAAGAAACCCATTCTAAGAATTCACTAATTAGCATACATGCGAGATAGTTAAGAGGCACCTCCTAAGGTAAGGCGGGTTAATCAGGTAGGAGTTAGGTGAATTGGGTAATATCAGGGATGACAAGTTGTTGGAGAGGAATTGACTAGGTCAGTTTCTAGTCTCTGGAATGTGGAGTATGAGGACAGATTGAGAGAATGCAAATTGCAGAACCTAGTGGATAGAAGGAAGAGGAGGGACATGATTGAAACAAATAAGTTGATAAGGAGCACTTATCAGACTAATGTGGATGAGATTTTTCATAGAATGTCTGGAGATGGGGTGGGGGGGGTAGAATAAGAGGCCATCCCTGAAACATCCTATGAGGGTGTGAGCAAGGAGGTAAAGAGTAAACTTTTTGCATGAAGAGTGGAGGGTGATTGAAATGCATTGCCTGAAAGTGTAATGAGTGCAGAGACAGTGAATGCATTTAAGTCAAGGTATGATGAGCTGTGCATACGACAGTGGGACCACCTGTAATGAGTCTCTTGACTCTATGGAGGTCTGATGATAATAATGATAATAATAATACATAATGTCTCTGTCATAACAATGATACAGTGAAAAGTAATGAATTCTGATTGGACAGCCCTTCTGAGCTTATCATATCCCATAATGTTTAATAGGAAACAGGAATGAAAACTATTAAGTTGGCTAGCTAAGGAGAGCCAACTTATATAAATAATGTTCCTAAAATACTATTCAGTAATTCAGCATGCTATCCTGCTAAAGAAACCATCACTGTGCTACTAAATTAGCTTCTGTCATATTAGACATTCTAAACAGAAAGTTCTCTAGCTCTATCAAAATACACAGCTAGAACCAATAATACAAGATCCACTACATTTGAACACCGAATTGCTTCACATAAAAAATGTTTTCCTATGCAGTTACAGCAAAAAGTACAGGTAAAAAAAATCTCTTCCCATTTCACTCTGATATAACATAAACTTAAAATATCAGAAAAACATTCTGAAGTACAATAAACCAGTGTTTATATGACCTTCAAAACAATGACCCTTCCTTAGCAATCCTTAGCTAAAGAAATCCTTAATAAATCCTAAAAGCAATCCTTAGCTACTTGACAGATTGAGAGAATGCAAATTCTACCCTACAGTTCTTCTTTATGAACTGGTCAATAACATCGTCATAAAAAGTTGGTTGTAACTTAATTTTCCCAAGCATCATGCACACTTGTAAAGGCTGGCTGAAGCTCACTGGCTAGAGCTACTTTGACTGCATATGGTCCATGCTTAAGCAACAGGGTGAGATGACATGGAGGGAGCAGAAATACGCATAAAATCACAGTAATAAAGCAAGGATCTGGATGCTCCCACAACCAAGCAAGCCAAGGCAGCTTGACTAGCATCAGCCTTCGATACACAACACAAAGCTCAATTATTGCCGTGCAAGCTTAAAACGTCTTCTGTCTACAAAAATAAAAGCTTAAATGGAATACTTATAAATGCATGCATTTATAAGTATTCCATTTAATAAATATATTAAATGGAATACTTATAAATTATATTACTTCTTTCTCAATTACTTCTTTCACAAATAAATATTACTTCTTTCTCAATTAATGAACTTGCGCAGCAAGCATGGAGAATTCGCCACTGGAATAGATGTGTCTTCCAGTAAAGGAAGGTTTTCTATAAACACAAAATTCAACACTACCTACAGGATTACAGATTATTAAGGAAACCAAAAAGGGAAGAATTTAATGTTGAATTCACATTCAATAGTGAACTTGATACAAGAGTAAAAGGAGTTTATTTTATCTAGAACTGTAGTAATTCTGTCTTGAGTGGGACCAGATTGCAATGACATCATCAACAAAATGAAGCCAAATAGGAGGTTGAGGTAAAATGGTAAAGAAGAGTTGGTTTTCTAGATGTTCCATAAAATAATCAGCCAAAGCAGGTGAAGGAGCCCATTGCTGTTCCTTTGATTTGTTTGAACAACTTATTCTGCCATGTAAAATAAACACCAAATTTAAACAAGTTAACAAATTTATAAATTTATTATATATATAATATATTTATTATATATATATTTATTCATAAATTTATATGCAATATGTGAGAAGTCAGAAGAACACTAAGGTAGCTGTATACAAGGCCATGTTCAAGCTATTTTTAATTAAGAATCTGAGACCAGAGTTACAAATAGTTGACCAAAGACTGGAGACAGACATGAGATCTGAGAAAACTTAGGGGAGCATACAGATGGCATCATTGGCAGAATCATATTAAGCATATGGAAGCATGCTTAATTAATATAATTCTTCCTAATATGATTAATATGAATAAGCATGTTAATCATATTAGGAAGGAACTTGACATTGCTAGCATTCAGAAATTTGTGAGCAAAGCTAATCTCAAGTGGTATGGTTGCTTATACAGAATGAGAAAATAAAAGTTAGGAAAACAGATGTCTGATGCCAGAATGCCTTTAAAAAGACCCAGATGAAGAGAAGACCAAGAATTAAGTGGACTGATGCTAAAAATGACTTAGAAGACTTAAATATAAGATATAACAACACTGGATTCCTGATAGATAATAGGTCAATTTGGAAGAAAAGAGTTGGTATGAAGTTGGTAACAATATAAGCTTTTTTATTTTGTGCTATCAGGAATTTGATGATGATGATTTTTTTTTTTTTACTTCTGATCCATACAGGAAAGGCTGTAAGACCTATAGCATTGCTGCACGGACATAGAAAGCTTAGGAAAGTTAACAAGGAACGAACTGCCTGCTAACTTCTGGAAAGGAAGTTAACAGAATTGCATTCAGAAATAATGAAAGATGTAGAGAAAAGAATAATCATGGGATTGCAATGAACTGATTTAATTAAGAATTAACTGATATTAACATTTCCCATAATTAAAGAAAAATAGTGATTAAGTTTCAAATGAAAAGTTTTTACAGATGTATTTTTCCAACAATAATTGGTTGCACATGATGCTGAAGATTAGCAAAAAATTAGAACAATGATTACACAATGGCTATGAAATGAAATATGTTGGATTCATTAAACAAAACAAAAAATGAAAAACATAAATCAGAAACAAAACTATACCAAATTAATAGGAACATGGTGATTAATTATAATCATCATATCCTGACACACACACACACACACACACATACACAGTCCCTGACTTTTGGATATGTTTTTGTTCTGGTAAACCATTTATATGTCAAAACCTTCATAAGTCAGTTCACTTCCAAAGTTGATGATATCCAATAGAAGTTTACCATAAAAACAAATGTTTATAATGTAATGTTAATTGCCAAAAAAAAAAAAAAAAGGAAAATTTAAAACAAATTATTTATGGTAAATGGCATAAATAAATTAAGAAAATCAAAAAATTTAGATCATCATTTTAAAACAATTTAAATCTTAATAATTGTAGATTTCACATTATTCAGAACATTTAAAATGTTTCTTTAATATGAGCTCATCCTTACTAATTGCATTCACAGTTGACATAACTAGTTTAAAGTCATGCGACAGGCTTGCAATGCCGTGATCATCTTTGTAATTCATAATGATATTCAGTTTCATCTCAAGATCAATCTTGAGTGCACTCACTCATAAATGTAATACGTTTATGAGTGAGCTTACACTGCTCATAACCCTAGGTCTTTTATTTCCGTTATTTTAACCCTGTAAATCACGGATCAATAAAAATATAAAAAATATATATAAGAATACCATAGCTATCCACTCAGCAAATACTACAGCAAACAAATGAACCTGTCATTAGCTGGACAATATGCTGCCAGCATACTTTCTCTGAAACTGACAAATTCATTGGAGGTTTCACTAAGATTGTTCATAACCCCCTGACTGTCATAAAGTTTCTTCGGTAGCTTTCCAGACATTCTCCATAACTCTGGACTGGCATAAGTTGGTGCCTGTACATACTCACACACCCCTCAAGGGGAATGAAGGATACTATGATTAACAGTTTTTTTTTCAAATTAATTCCTTGTTTGTAACATTTCTAATATGATCACATGCAGCATTTGGTCTTTTAAAGCTTTTAACTGCTTTAATCCACCTAGATCCTGGGTATCCTCTGTTTTTTTTTTCCAGGCACCTGTTTTATTATAATAATTATTATTCAGAATCTCTACAGCGTTACAAGACTCATTCCATCTTGCATAACACAAAGTCTATCATACCATTTGTTAAACTCGTTTGCTATCAGCACTCTTACCGCTCTCTCAGACAAGAGGTCCATCCGCTCTCCATGCAGAACAGTCTCTTCCATTCTCTTACCACTTCCTTTTGCAACTTCAAGGACAAGGGATGGCTCCTTGTTCTTGCAAGCTGCAAGAACAAGGAGCCATCAAATACATGCAAGCTAGAATTTGTTTCTGCAACTTGCATGTATTTATCCTCATAACAACACTGCACAGTCATAATATCATTTTTGTTATCTACCTCTGTATCCTCTTCATGTTTACTTCATTCCATTCAAATCCCTGTAACTAGATTTGAAATACAATAATCCAAATGTGATTTTAATGTTTAACAATGAACTCATCATTCTGTTATCTTTGCTAGGTAAATCCTTCTCAGTATTGCAGCGATCCTCTGGATTAACCTTCGCCACCTTCATGACACATCATCTCAACTGCAAATGTCTGTTGACTATCTCTACAAGATCTCTTACCTCCTCTACTTCCTCTAGCACAGTTCCACCAATAGAGCAGGCAATCACCCATCACTGCACCCCAAATTTCAAAACCGTACATTTAGTTGTATTAAATTGATATTGCCATTCTTTTGCCCGCTTGCCCTGCTTATTCAAATCTACCTAAAGGGCAACAACATAGTACTTTTACTGATAACCCTCACAAGCTTTACACATACAAACACAATATCCGAATACCTCCCTGCAATCTAGTGGCAAACATCACCAGCATAAAGGTTAAATAGCAAAAGTCCCCATACTGAGCCCTGTGGAACACCATATTTAACCTTCCTTTTTTCTTGATACTGCTTCTTCATACTTTATCAGATGGTCACTTCACTAACTGACCGTCTGTTATCTAAACCCACATGTTGCAACTTAAATATCAATTTATGTGGCATCCAGTCAAATGTCTCTTTGTAAAATCCTGTATTAAAGGCATTATTTATTAATGCATTACTATCTCATGTTATATCATTACTGTAGTTTTTAATATATTTTAATTATTTTTACGTTAATTCTATTAGTCATACAAATTCATGCCAGCTCACATTATTATCATACTGTAAAACTACTTTCATGCCAAAAATGCAAAACAATATTCATTAACAAGAAATGTCTGCTATACCATTGACTATATTCATTTTCTTTAATTACGATAAATTAAAACATTTCAAGTAATTATTCACTGCATTAAACATCCAATATAAAGTACTTCTTATCGATCTGAGTATAAGAATATAGTTTCACTAAAAAAGTAGTAATGATCAATGCCATAAAAGAAAATGACAATAATGGAAAGGAAAGAAAACTTACGGTTTCATTTACTACACTATGTTCATTAAAAATAACCATTCTAGGTTGTTGGATGGATGTAAGATTAGTTCCTATTACCCTGACTGAACGGCCTCCACTAAAAAATAAATGAATAAATAGACAATGAATGAAATACATAGATAAATGTACTGATAAGGGATAATTTTAAAAATAACTAACACAGCATCATGAAAAAGACTTGAATTTCTACATGACAAAAAATAACAAATAAATAACACAAAAAAGAAGTGCATGAAAACTGTTATTATTATTATTCATTTGATTTATTCAATTCATGTTATTATGTTATTCATTTATGATCTTTTTTTTTTCATATGAACTAAATAAAAACAGAATTTACTAATTACTTTTTAGGCAAATATAATTTTTTTAAAAAATTTGTATTCTACACATTATTGAATGCATGAAATTAGATAAAGAATTCTTATTACAGTAAAATCTCTCGTAACTGCCACCCAATTAACTGGCATTACCAAAACAACAGCATTTTTGAAGGTCTAAATTTAAACCCGAAATTTAAGCCTATGAGATAAGAAAAATATGCAATGGGCTTGCATGATGATGAGGAGGAGGATGAAGATGAGGACAACAGCATGCAGACCAAGAAAGTTATGTGGAAGGAAGCAGATGAAGGATTGCAGACTTTCATAAGATTTGATGAACAATGTTCATCTATGTCAGCACATGATGTTCTGAAACTTCATTGTTTACACAGTGAATTTTTAAAGCTCCAGCGACAATCTTGTAAGCAGGCAGACATTCCAAGTTATGTTATGTCATCACACTAAGCAATTCACACTTTCATGTGATAATACGTACTGTAATTTTTAAATGCTGTTTAAATTCGATTTTGTGAAATATAAAATTATGTGCATATGTTTTAAATTTTAAAAAATCCGCATGATTTTTGATGTTATTTAATTATGGCGCAGACCGAAAAACATGACCAACGAACTTCGCATGCTATAATTTCTATAGATGACATCGCAAATCATGAACAGATAAGTTCTTGAAATATATATTCAATTATCTGGCAAAATCTCATATCCAGAATCGGCAAAGTCCCGTTGTTGCCGGTTAAGAGAGATTCCACTGTATTATTATACATAGGTACCTCTATGGTGTCCAAAGAGACACTCTGCAGTCTTTGTAGAAGACTAGTTCTCCTCCAAAGTGCACTCATAGCCACCTATATTATTATTAATACCACAAGCATCTCTTCAGAGTCCAAAGAATTCTTTGTAGGAGGCTCGCATTAACATTATTCATGTAATACATATCATACTTCTCCTTGAACTCATTCATTGAAAAAGCCATCATAACCACATCTGGAGACTCATTCTACTCATTCACCACTCTCCAAGCACAAAATCTAGTATTCATGTTCTTTTACCCAATTTTCAGGAATTATCCCTGTCTCTGCATTTTGGTTGTAAATTATTAAAAAAAAAATTTTTTTTTTTTTCTGCATCAATCTTATAAAAATCCTTTTAGTAATTTATATGTTTCTATCATATCCCTTCTTTTCCCACCTTTCAATCAAAGTTTTGTAATCCACAAATCTTCAATCTATCCTCAAAGGGAGTTACACAAACTTTTCATCATCTTGCTTACTCACCACTAGATTCTCTCTATCTCTCACTTCTTCCTCATTCCCAGGAAATCCGTGGCTAGCAATCCATATGCAGCTGTATCAAAGCCTTATAAAGAAGGTAGAACAAGTTCTTCATCTTAGTCTGTAGTGTACCTGGAAAAAACATGATATGCACATTTGGCTGGAAAAGATTTGGGTTTGATCCTTGTCATGACACAAGAAATCTTTATATGACGTTTTTCAATAGACATCAAGTTAAACAGTCTCATGCAGAGGTTGTAGGATTTTTTTCTGCCAAAATTTTAGATTTTTCTGCAGTGAAACTGATGAAATGGATAGAGGACATATGCAATTAACAGACAAAAACACATTTGTGAGACCAAATAGTACGGTGCATGTACAGTTGCCATGAGGTGGGTTAGTGGGAGTGGTCTCCTGCAAATGAGTTCTAGAATATTTGGAAGCGTCATGTAATAATAACAACAACAATAATATTTAAATGTTACACAAAATATTATCATACCAAATTATTAAACTTATTTCTAAATTTACATGTATTAAACTATAATTAAATCATTAACATGTCTAACATACACATTAAATTTAAAAATATCTAAAGATGTTACAAATAAGTAAAACATCCAATAAGTTATTATAGATAAGTATTCCACTCTATCGATACGTTGCAAATAAAAGAAAGAATGAATATGAAAGAACAACTCTATTGAATACAGATGGTGTGAGGGTGATGACAGTTGCAGAAGAGGTTATTCAACTAATGATTGGGTAGCAGTAAAATCTCATGAGAAGAATGAAACTGAATTTATTGAGCTGTTGTGAAACAACTTTCCCAAGCAGCATGTGACAGGAGGAACTCAAGGTCAAGCAGTGTTAGATTTGATTACAGTGTCAGAGGGTGTTTCAGTTAAACACTTAACTATTCTGCCTCTGGTTGGTGACAGCAATCATGCAGTACTCACTTGGGAAGTGGCTAAATTTATGAATGTTCCATTCAGAAAAGGTTACGGGTTATGTGCTGAACTACAAAGCAGGAAATTATGACCAACTAAGGAGTATACTTGTATTGGTTACTGGATGGGAGGAATATTGACAGTGCATAGGAAGCATTTAAAAAATACTTAAATGATGCAATATCAGAATGTGTCCCTAGAGTTTGAAGAATAAATAAGATAGGAGTCAAATGGATGTGTAATCTTGTCAAGCAAGAGATTCATAAGAAAAGAATGATATGGAAGGAATACCATGCGGATAAGAATGATGTCAGTTATGAAAATTATGAGCAGCAGGCCAGAAGAGTCACAACTGTTATATGGAAAGCTAAGTCTGAGTATGAAAAGAAACTGGCTCTGAAGCTAAAGATAACCCCAAAGAATTTTATTGATATTCTACTGCAAGAAAAAAAAAAAAGAATGAATATGAAAGAATAACTCTGTTGAACACAGATAGTGTGAGGATGACAGATGCAGAAAAGGTTGTTCGACTAATGAATGCCCATTTTGCTAAAAGCTATCAACCTGATGTATGCAACACTGAGCTCACTGCTACCTCTTCACTCGTAGCAGTGAAGATAAGAATATAGTTTCTTCACTGGATGAAGAAACTCAGTGTATGAGGAGGAGGTGTTAGAGCTCTTGCACAAACTGAATAGAATTCAGCAATAGGAGCTGATGGGAAATCAGAACGGGTGCTAAAAGAGTGTTCAGATAAACTGGCTCTTCCTTTAACCAGGCTATATAATTTGAACCCCAGAACAGGGAAGATTTTGCAAGAGTGGAAAGAATTTATGGTAATCCCATTGCACAAGGGTGGTGCAAAGACCAATGCATCCAGCTATCGACCAATCAGTATTTCAAGAGTGGTAGTGAAGATTTTGGAAAAGTTCGTGAGGGCTGACCTTCAAAAATGGGTTGACAGAGAATCTCTACTTTGCAATGAACAGCATGGGTTTACTAAGGGAAGATCATATTTTAGCAACTTGCTCACATTCTATAATAATATTCCAATTGAATAAGAGGACAGTTGACTGACAGATATCAACAAGTGGTATACAGCAGATGCGAATCTGCAAAATTTAAGGTAACCAGTAGTGTACCATGAGGATCAGTCCTTGGTCCACTGTTATTCAATCTGTACATTAATGACTTTAGGAAGGATTTGACAGGCAACATACAGCTATTTGCTGATAATGCAAAGATAGGTAGAGTAATCAGGAATACAGCTGATATGCAGTACTTGCAGAATGATTTGAATAGGCTGGAATTGTGGCCATGGGAAGATGGACATCAGTTCAATGTCATTAAATGCTAAGCAATGCACTTTGGAATGATTAGAAATCCAATGTTGTATTATATTGGTGGGATTATGCTAGAAGAAACTGATCAGGCTAGGGATCTTGGTGTGTTAGTAGATAGAAAGTTCAGGCCATTCAGCAAAGATTGCAAATACAACTCAAAAGATAATTGCAATGCTGAAACAAACTTTGACATGTAAAGCTAGGATGTCATTTTGCCTCTTTACAAGAACTCGATAAGATCTCAGTTGGACTATTGTGTACAGGTCTGGTCACCTGGTTTCTGTTGCGTGATTCTGATACTGTGGAGAGAGTGCAAAGGAGAGTGTTAAAAATGATATTAGGATTGTGGAATACTGATTATGAAGACAGATTGAGAATTTGTAGGCTGCAGAGACTAGCAAACAGAAGAAAGAGGAGTGATATGATTGAGACTTAGAATCTTCTAAAACAGTTATACAGTATTTCAGTTGATGGAATTTTTCAATTTATGGAAGGTGTGGAAAGGACAAGAGGGCATCCCTGGAAGCTGAGAATGAATGAATACTGCTAAGAAGAGGATGAGGGCTACATTTTTCTCTCACCAGGTGGTGCATGATTAGAATGGATTGCCACTGGATGTTGTGAGCGCAAGCAGTGTGAATGAATTCAAGAATAAGTATGATAGCTTGTGAGTGTAGTGTGTTGTCTTCCTCAATGATTCTTTGATTCCCTGGAAGTCTCTCTTAACAATAATAAAAATAATAAGTAAAAATAATCGTAAAAGAATATATTTAAATGAAGACAGTTTAAATCAATCAAATTATGGGATAACATACAAATGTGGCATTTTTCTGTTTTGTTGAGAAATAATGATAACAATATTCACAATGAATTAACTTTTAAACAGAATCAAACATATAAGGAGAAAATCATCATCATAAAATTCCTGATATATATATATATATATATATATATATATATATATATATATATATATACCCTCAAGGGGGTGTACAAAATATGATAGTACTACATGAAAAATTTACATCATTACTAACTTCTTATCTACAATTTTTTTCCTCCAAATCAGTCTGTTACCTGTTAAGACTCCAACATTATCAGATCTTAGATTTCTATCTTCTAAAGCACTTTTTACTGTATCAATCCACCTATATCTATCTTAAGTCTTCCTCTGGGTCTTTTTCCTGCCAACCTGGCAGAGAACACTTGTTTTGCTAATTTTTCTTCACCCATTAAGTGACCATACCACCTGAGATTAGCTCTGCTAATGCATTCCTAGATGTTGACACTGTCAAGTTCTTTCCTAATATCCTCATTTTTAATATGATATTGCCATTGATGCCATCTGTTCATGCCTATAATCTTTCTAAGGACTCTCATATCTGTGGTCTCTAGTCTTTAGTCAAGTGTTTTACTTCTCACCCAGCTCTCAGATCCATAAGTTAAAACTGGTTTGAACACTGTCTTGAATACAGCTAATTTAGTGTTTTGGCTATTTTCTCTCTTATTCCATATAATTTTATTCAGTTGACTGCCTACCATACCAGCTTTGTTGATTCTGTTGTCTATTTGCATATTTAATTTACCATCTTCACTAAAAATCGTGCCCAAGTAGCTGAAATGTTTTACTTGTTCTTTAGGTTTTCCATTCACAATGCAGTTGATATTTTCAAAGTTTCTGCCTATTTTCATTGTCTTTGCCTTTTTAAATATTCATACTATATCTACTACAACAGTTATTCAATTTAATCAAAAGAATCTTGCAGACTTGTAGTGGATTTATTTAGAAGTATAACATCATCCGCATAAAGCAAAGAGCTGACATTAACATCTCCAATTTTGATATCAGGTTTAATACCACTTTCCTTCATAATGTGATCCATGATCCATATAGATAATGAATAACAGAGGCCATAACGTACATCCTTGTCTGACACCAGATTTAACATTAAACTACCTTCCTGTACTTCCTTCAATTCTAACTGCTGACTTACAACTCAAATAAAGACTAAGTATTGCTTGATATAATGCCCCATTGACACGATATAACTGTAGTGTTCTGAATAGCTTCTCTCTTGGCACCTTGTCATATTCCTTCTCCAGATCTACAAAACTTAAATACAGATCTTTGTTATATTCCCATGATTTCTCAACTATCCGTCGTAAAATGAAAATCTGATCCTGACACCCTCTATTTGGCCTGAATCCAGATTGTTCTTCACCAAGCTTCCTCTTCCACAATCCTTCTCAACCATTTCTCAAGTATACTTGCATATATTTCCCAGAGAAATACCTCTGGGAAATAAAATTCAGTTTTATTTCCCATTTTATATATGGGTACTATGAGAGCTCTACTCCAATCATCGGGAATTCGTCCCTCTGTCCAGGCCTTCTGAACTATGCAGTGAAGCCACTGTAAGACTTTTATATCTCCATATTTGAGCATTTCTGGTCAAATATCATCTATCCTGATGCCTTTCTACTTTTCAGGCTTTTGATGGCTATTTCAAGTATAGATATATGTATTCTTGACTGCATGCCTGGTCAGTGTAATTTACCACTGTGCTATCGTCACTGCTTGTTTCATTTAGCAATTTTTCGAAGTAATTATGCCATACTTCAAGGATATCTTTTTCTTCTGTTTTCATGTCACCTTTATCCTCTCTAATTCCATTTACAGCATCTCCTCCCTTTCTGAGCTTCTTCAACAACCTCCAGAATATCTTGCCACCTTCTTGATATTTATTTTCTATGTTCTTACCAAAGTCCTCCCATGACTTTTGTTTAGCTAGTTTTACACACTGTTTAGCTTTCTTACATTTGTCTCTGTATTCTTTAAGAGCACAAGCTGACTCATTTGCCGGGAACTTTTGATGTGCTTTTTTCTTTTCTTTCACCACCTCTTTAACTTCCTGTGTCCACTATGGAGTTCTGATTTTTCTATCCTTACAGACAATCTCACCACATGCTTCTCTGACTGAATCAATCAGTGTTTTCTTCAGGGCTTGCCACTGAATCTCCAGGTTTGGTTCCTGTTCTCACTCTTTCATTTTTTCTTCAATTATGTTTGTGTATTTTAATCTACAGTTCACATCTGAGAGCTGCTCAACTTTAAAACTTTCTTACATGTCATTCTTTTCAATATGAAATTCAATTTTATTCTTTTATCCTGCTCAAGACTAAATGGTGATCACTTCCAATTTCAAATTCTCTGTACACTCTGGTGTCCTGCACCAAGGGGAAAAACATCACTATCAACAATAACATAGTCAATGAGACTTTTCTTATTCTTTGCCTCTTCTCTCCATGTGAATTTGTGCACATTTTTATGTTGGAACATTGTGTTAGTAATAACCAGTCCATGTCCTGAGCAGAAATCCAACAGGTATTTGCCATTATTATTAGCTTTGCTCTTTTCTCCAAATGTTCTCAAAATATTTTGTATGTCTGACAATAACTTCCTACTCTGCTATTTAGATCCCCAACAAGGACCAACTTTTCCTTTTTCATTGTGTCAGTTGCTTTATCTAAAGCCTCAAAAAATTCCTCCACTTCTACCTTAGTAGAACTTTCTGTGAGACCATAGGCACAAATAAGTCTCATTGTCCAGTTTCCCCATTTTGATATTTGCCCACATCACTCTACTCGAGACTGCCTGCCATTCAAGAAGGAGAAAATCTTGAGGGCAAAATCTGACAGAAATGTAATTGAATAGCTGAAATTTCAGTTTAAGTTGTTAACATTAAATCAAAAGCAATTTTAAACAGTAAATTTCATGTGCTTTCTAATATATCATTTCCTTACTCAATCATAATCACAACAACAACAAAAAGCTTTTATGAAAAATCTTATGAGAATTAATTAAAACTAGATATCAATAACTGGAGATAAATAAGAGCATCACCTTATAAAACTTTTTAATGGACGTATAAAATGAATAGTAGGATCGGCAGTATAAATAAAAGGATCAGAATAAGTCAAATTAGCTCCATCAATCCTAAGAAGTAGCTGAGAGACCAAATAAGAAGGCACAGGTGAACGTGTAGTCCGACAGCTAACTTGACTACTGCTTGCTAATGACCTATTTAAAAAAAATGGAATATATGAAACAAAGGCCACATTATCAAAGAAACATACAGTTACTGTTATTAATGTTTTTGGCAGTGTTCTTTGAAATGGATTTATAGAACAGTTGCATATTAATTATTGAAATATTATTATTATTGCTACTATGTGGGCATCTCTGTAAGATCTGAAAACTCAGAGGAGGTTGGTCCTCTAACTATTATTCACAGAATGCCTATCATGTGTCTCCTTAAATTTATTTACCGAAAAAAAGCACTCACAGTCACCTCTGTCAACTCATTCACTCATTCACCACATTTTAAGCAGATTATCTCATAATGGTTAATGTGCAATGATCTAGTCCTCACACCTTTGCAAACCATGCTCTTATACAACTTCCAGGGGATAATCTCTTGTTGTTGCTTGCACTTTTCATATATTGAAAAATTTTCTTCTGCATTTATCCTATTAAACCCCTTTAAGAAGTGATATGCTATATCAGATCCCCCTCTTTCCCACCTATTAACACATGTTCATGCCGTGCTGACAATACCTGCGAGAACTTGCTTTATTGTATATGTGTTGGGGTCAACATCATGCAGTCATCTTTTCGCAAAGTTTAGACAACGTGTTCGTTGTAACTTTTTTTAGTAGAATTTTATTCATAAAATTAGCATTTGTGAACTGTCTTAATGATATGAAAAATTTTAAATGTAATTTAAACTGATTTCAATTTATACATATACACATACATCTTTATTTGCTTTACATAATCTGCTTTACATATATTGTTTGCTTCCTACAATGACCACATTAAAATTGTTTACCACATATTTTCTGCAATTGAAAATTCAATGAGGATGTTAGAATAAGTGTATTTAGTTAGATGCTCTGAAGGCATGCAGCATAGTGTCTATGTTTTTCATTATAAAGAACCATTCCAGTTGTCTCGAATTACGCTAATTGTTACTAAATTGTTGAAAGTATGCATTTCTAAACTTTTTAGGAGCACGTTATTTGTTCCACCTAGCAACTTATTAGGACACACATACATATATCACAAATGTAAATGATTAATCATTTGTTTGACAGTAATGAAAGTATTTCTATTCACACTTGTTCTTTCTCTCCCTTATCTACCATTCTCACATGGCTCATTAATGATGGTTCACATATTTACACCTTTAAGTAATTCAAATGCACCAATCACATATACAGGCCATTGAATAAGAAACTTTTATTACTTTGCAGAAACCTATACTGATCCTCTTCAGTTCCTTGTGCACAGTTTGGTGAGATATGGGTCAGGAACAGCCTTCATTAAATGCTTCAGTCAATTGCTATACAGGAAATTCTGTTTGTCCATACATACCTTCTCAGACAATGGCGATCTCATTCCTGAGAGGCTGTCTTAGGATCAGATCTCTTAGACAAGCAATATGGGTAATTTTGACTGATTTCCACTGATTAAAAAGCACTTTGGCATGATTAGATTTCCATCAGCATACTATATTAGCGAGGTTATACTACAAGAAAATGATATGAGGCTAGGGATCTTGGCATAATGTTGAATGTTGAATAATGTTGAATGCAATGTTGAAGTGAACCTTGACAAGTAAGAAAGATAAGGAAGTCCTTTTGCCTCTTTAATAAGGTTCCAAGGGGATAAAGAAACTGTCAAAAGTGTGCAAAGAATTCGTGCATACCAGCACGAATAATTTCTTCAACCTGCTCAGAACAGGTGTCTGAATCAGAAGCAAAAGCAGTAGTCTGCCACAGAAAGGAAGAATGGAAATCCCTGAATTCATCCCAATATTGGAGCCTTTTGTGGTGCCAAAGGACACAAAGTTGGGGATGATTGAGAGGAGGACATTCTACGGCAGAGGAAACTTGCATGAGATTGTGGTTCGAATTAGTGAGAGGAGAAACAATTTATAATTTTTTATAATCTGGGAGAGTGGAGAGAATAATCTAGTAATGCAAAACCTCTAATGTTAAGCCATTAGAGGCTTTGCAATTGGAAAAGCTCTTGGAGTGATAGTGGACAAGGTGATGAAGTTCATCAGAGGCCACACAACACATTGACAAATAGACACAAAAAATAATATCTATTCTCTTACATAATGCATTGAGCTTCCCATGTTTTGTTTTGTTTTTCCACTTCAAAGAGGTATAATGATAATAGTGATCATTTTAACATTTAAAACAATACTTTTAAAATGATTGCAATAAAAATGTGTGTAAACTGATTCTATGTTCAAAAAGCTTCCAGTGAATGAAATGTTGCAGTCCTATATGTGCTTAACTATGTCAAGTATAGCAGGGATAATATCTTAGTAAAAATGAAGCATGATCCATAACCTTATTTCTCTCTCTCTCTCTTGCTGTTTCCATTCTTGTATTCTGCAAGAATACAAGATAGAAGAATACAAGAAGCAAAGAAGATAAGACAATAATGTCATTAAATATTTAAAAAAAACTGCACACCTGAGAAGATATCAGTATCTACAAGATATTTTGCACTCATGGCAAAATTTATAATAAGACAAACAGGATGCTTCATAAAAATAATGTGATTTAAGATACCTCTCTTATAATAAATTGATACATGCCACTTCATAGTAGTTTTTAAGATGATAATCCATTCAACTTTTGCAAAAATATTGGTACAGTTCTTAGTAATATATGATCTTCCATCACTGGAAAGTGGATACTAGCTTAGACATTGGCTATATTAGCCAGTATGTCCAAATATTTATGGACAATTTTTAGTCCAGTTTTAATAAAGGCTCACCAGTATAAACTAATTCTCCTAATATTCATTCTTGCTAATATGGGACAAAGAAGTAAATAAAGTTGTTCTTTACCCTTGTGGATGCTATCATAGTCAACATATTACCAAAAATAGCTCAATAAGATATATATTTTACAATAACGTCACATTTATGAATGTTATGGAAACTCACCTTTCCACCCGACATGGCAGATCATCTAGATTAATTTCTACTTGACTTCCAACATTTAAATTTGAACCTCGTAAATAGAGACGAGTTCCTCCAGCCTGCGGTCCAATTCTAGGATAGATCCCACGCAATTCTACAGCCTAGAGGAAATAAACTATGGGCTGCTTATTCAGAAAGAATTATTAATAATTTGCTATCATTTTCATAAGAATCGTCATGATAAAAATACAGGATTTTCTTTTATGTACAAAATTGCACAAAAATAACAAAATGGTAGGTACTATCTATATAAACATGCACATCTGATGTGAAATAGTTATTCAAAGAAGCTTGTCACAAGCTTCTTGAATAACTACTTCTCACTTTTCCATGAAAAGTATGCAAGCAAAGATAAATCAATTACTCTGGCCTATACAAATAATTATTATCATCATTCGACTATCAGGGAGTCAAGGACTAATCAGGGAAAGCTATACTTCATCCATACCAGCTGGTATACTTTCTCTTATTTTCATTCACACCAGATACATTCACCACTTCGATAGGCAAACTGTTCCACTCACTCATAGTTCTGTGAGAGAAAAATCTAGCTTCATCCCTTTCTTAACCACACACAAACTTAACTTCTATAAATGCCTCCTTATTCCCTCCCTACCTTCCATATAATGAAAAATTTCATCAACTGATATCCTATAAAATGGAAATTCTGACAAAAGCAATGTATAACTGCATACCAAGATTTAAGCAAGTAAATAGAGTAGGAGTGAAATGGATGAACAGTGAAATCAAGCAAATTGTGCTGGAAAAGAAAATGCTATGGAGGAGGTACAAGACAGTTGGTGGTGATCAGATCCATGAAGTGCAGGCTAGAAAGAGCTGATGAGCATGGCAAAGAAAGAAAAGGTGCAATATAAGAGGAGATTGGCTGGTCAGGCCAAAAGTTAACAAAAGAGAATTTTTCTGCTATATGACAAGCAAGAGAAAGAATAATTATGACAGGTTGACACTGGTGGATAGTCATGGCAGCAGATTAACAGCTGCAAAGGATATAGTGGAATTATTGAATGAGCACTTCACCAGCATATGTCATACTGGTGTAAATGATGTGGTGCAATATATAGAAGGGAGGCAAGTATTAGGAGAATTGGAAGTGAAAGAATTAGAGGTGTATCAGGTGTTGTTGGATTAGATGTTAATAAGGCTGTGAGAATGGATGACATATCACCACCTATTCATAAGAAATGCACCACAGTTGGCTATGTCCTTGACCTGGTTATTTGATGAAAGTCTTACAGTGGGTAGAGTTCCCAAGGAGTGGAAAGAAGGCAAAATAGTACCATTCTGCAAGCATTGTTCTAGGACAGAAGTCTCCAATTGTAGACCAGTCTGTATAACTACAGTTGTGGTCAAGGTGTGGGAGAGATTGGTTAGGAATATAATACATGATTGGGTTGATAGACATAGCAATCTTTATGATGGTCAGCATGGATTTGTAAAGGGTATGTACTGTTGTAGTAATTTACTTGCATTTTATGATAAGGTAACAAATGTGTTAGATAAGGGAGAATTGAATGCAGTGATTTTCTTGAACTTTGCAAAAGCATTTGATAGATTACCACATGATAAGTTGGTGTACAAGCTTCAGAGGATGGGAATAGATAGCATATCGGTTCTGAATTGGCTTTCTGAACAATATCAGCAGGTTGTGTATGATAAGCAGCGTCTCAAAAAGAAGGTTAACCAGTGGTGTGCCCCAGGGTTCTGTTCTTGGGCTCCTGCTGTTTAACTTGTTTGTAAACAATATATCATGTGGACTGACTGGGGATCTTCAGTTGTTTGCTGATGATGCAAAGTTGGGAAGAATCATAAGTAGCACTGCTGATGTTAATTGCCCTCAGAAAGATTTGAATAGACTTCTCACTTGGAAAAAAGAGCGGGGTTGTAGTTTTAATATCAATAAGTGCAAGATGTTGCATTTTGAAATGCAGAAATACAAGGCTGTGTACTATATCAATGGTGCTGTACTGCAGGAAGTGAATGAGATTAGAGATTTGGGATTGATGGTTGACAATAGACTGAAGTTTAGAGGACATATTTTGCAAAGGCTGCACATCATAAAAAGTACTCTAAAATGTAGGGATAAGGAAGTGGTTGTGCCACTGTATAAAGCTGATCAGACCACACTTGGACTATTATGCTCAAATCTGGTTTTCAGTGTGATGTAGAGACATTGGGGAGAATCCAGAGGCAAGTGACTAAGACAATATCATGACTTTGGACTGCTGGCTATTGAGAGAGAGAGAGAGAGAGAGGTTGAAAAAATGTGGATTGCAGAGTTTGGTGGATAGGAGGAAAAGAGGTATATGAAATATTTAAGTTAGTGAGAGGATTTTATTGAATTAATCTAGATTAGATTATAAAAAGAGTAGAAGACCATAAGGGAAAACCAGAGGTCATTCCTGGAAGTTATGTAAGAGTGTGAGGAGTAGATATTTTAAAATTGAGAAGTGTCGGTAAATGGAGTGCATTATCAGAATGTGTTATTAATGCAAGGAGTGTTAAGGATTTTGAGATTCAATATGAAAAATATGTTGTCAGTTGAATGAACTTCCCATGATGAGTCTGCCGACTTCATGGAGGATGTAATAATAATAATAATAATAAAATATCTCTTGATTGGTGGTCAGCCAGCATCTGTTTCCATTCCACCCAATTCTTCTTTCCATGTTACAGCACTCCAATTTTTCTTCTAAGTTTTTATAATCACCAGCCTTGTAGTCCCACATATATTCTTTCCTTATAGAAGCTTTCATATTACAATCCAGGTAACCACCTCATGGTGACTCTCACCAATGGGAAGATTGCAGTTGAGTGTAAGAATGTGTACCACTGGTGCTTAATCTAGTAACTGCATCTGAGAATTCGTCTACAACTAATATGACCACATTGCCACCAACTGGTAAGAGTGATCATATGGTCTTGACTTGGGATGTGGTTAAATGTGTGGAATTTTCAGTTAAGAGGGGGGGGGGGATATATGTGGAATTACAGGGCTAGTAAGTATGACAAGCTTAGGGGATTATTTGGATCAGTGCCATGGCATGTGAAACTGCATGTGAAACTGATGTTGATAGTGCATGGGAAGTGGTAAAGGAGTATTTGAGGGAAGTAATGGTAGATTGCATACCTAGAGTCAGGAGAGTAAATCAAGTGGGAGTTAAATTAATGAATATCATCCAAAACTAGAGCTGCAAAAAAAGAAAAAAAAATGTGGAGGGAATTCAAGAAAAAAGGTAACCAGCAGGCATATGAGTAGTACAAAGCACAAGCCAGAAGGGTAACCATTGTGGTATGGAAGGCAAAAGCAAAGTATGAAAGGAAATCAGCAGTGCAGGCAAAAGATCATCCCAAACAGTTCTTTCAATATACGGCAATTAAAGGAAGAATGTTTATGATGAATGAAGAATGATTTTAATGAATACCTATAGGCAGGTAACTGAAAATCAGTCAAAATAGTAGAATTACTAAGTGAATACTTTGCAAAAATATATCATCCAGGAGGAGATATTGCAGTAACGAGAGAGGCAAAGGCTTATATAGGAACTGAGGTAAATGAAATGGAGGTGCAGAGCATATTACAGAACATTAATGTGAATACAGCTATGGGATTAGATGGTATACAAGCTTGAGTTTTACGTGAAGGTGCTGGAGAATTGTCAGTGCTCTCGACCACATTGTTCAATTTAAGTCTCGGCTCTGGGATAGAAAATAGAAAGACTGATGTAGCAAATAACCAACCGATCAGCTTATCAGGAGTTGTCAAGGTACTGGAGAAGTTGGTCAAGAGCAAAATACAGGAATGAATAGACAGAAATGCAATGCTGTATGGGGCGGACAAGTTTTTTTGTGAAGGGCAGGTCATGCTTCAAATAACTTGCTCATGTTTTATCATACAGTGACAGCTGAGAGATAAAGAGGAATAATAATTTGCTTTGACAAGCAAGTTATTATTCCTCTTTATCGAGCCTTGATAAGACTTCATTTTGAGTACTACATGCAGATCTGGTCACCTGAGTTTCTTGGTGATGAGGAAGAGGTGGAGAGGATCCAGAGGCAAGCAACCGAAATGGGAGCAGGTCTATGGAATGAACCTTATGAGAATAGGTTGAAGATTTGTGAGTTACAGAAACTGGTTGACAGGCAGAAAAGGGGTGATATGATTGAGACATACAAAGTACTGAAGGGTTTTTACAAAATTAATTCAGAGGAAATTTTTCAGAACAAGTCTGGTGGTGAAAGAGCTAGGGGCCATCCTGGAAACTGAGCAAAAGTGTAGTTAGCAAGGATGTTTGAAGTAGATTTTTTGCTTTGAGAGTGGTGAATGAGTGGAATAGGTTGCCAGAGTCTGTTGTGGTTGCCATGACTGTGAATGTGTTCAAAGCAAAATATGATAGATACTGAGCAAATGTTAGAAAGTTCTTGACATGATGTTTAGGACCTTCCATGATAAGTCTAAGGACTCCATGGAGTAGCTTATAATAATCCACTCCATTCATAACCGCATCATCTGATGATAAGACAAGATCTAATACTGAATCCTTGTGTGCCCTCTGTTGCATTATTGCCTAAAAGTTTTCCCTTCAAGCGCTCAAGAAATTCATTCTCCTTAATTCCTAATGCTATCTCTTCATTCAAATCAATATTACCATAATTAAAGCCATCCATAAGATCACCCTTATCTTGTTTTGTTCAGATTCATGCATAAAGACAGAGAAGTTTTGACTTTGTGACAAGGATATCATCAAGCACATTAAGAATTAATGTACTTGATGAATTAAGGTCCTAAAATACAAAAAAGAATTAATGATCATCAATATTATACTGAATACATGAAGCCTAAGTCTAGTCTGGCACAACATAGTATTAACACTAAATACAGTATCCAGTGGGATGAAGCTTGTCTTCTCCATAGAATCAGGTTTAAATATGAACGCCTTTTCAAAGAAAGTTGTGAAGCCCTTTTACATTAGCCAAACCTAAATCGGAATGATTGTCTCTCTCTCTCTCTCTCTCTCTCTCCCAAACATTTTGGAGATTCTTATTTTATGTAACCATCAAAAATAGTTTTTAATAATATTATTTATAAATATTTATTTCTAGCACGCAGCAACGTTTTTAATTGGTAAACCACTGACTGCTTTACGAGGGTTGTTTGAAAAGTTTGGTAAAAAAATAAGTTAAACATATTTTTTTGGAAAAAAATCATCTTTATTTCTCAGTTTTTTTCCCACTGACCAAAATTTTTAAGTTTGGGAACAAAAAGTCACTGGGGCCAAGTCCAGAGAATACGGCAGATGTGGAACCAATTCGAATCTCAATTTGCGCAATTGTACCATTTCAACGGCCAATGTGTGGGACGGTGCATTGTTTTGATGAAAGAGCATCAAATGATAGATTCCTGTTATTGTCTTACCCTTTTCCAAATAGTCTATCATGATAATTTCTTGGGAATCCCAAAAAACAGTGGCCATCACCTTCCAGCTGACAAAACGGTCTCTGCTTTTTTCGGTGCTCTTTCACCAAGCACTGTCCATTGCTTTGACTGCTGTTTGGGCTCAGGTGTGTAGTGGTAGATCCAATTTTCATCTACAGTCATGAATCAATGCAAAAAATCCTGCAAATTGAGATTAAACATTGCCAAACACTGCACTGAAATGTCTTTTCGCATGATAGACAGTCAACAATCGTGGCACCCATCACACACACACACACGCAGCTTTTTCATGTGAAAATTTTCGTGCAAGATATTACACACCTGTTCAGTTGAGATGCCTACAATCTCAGCAATCTCATGTACTTTCACCCAGCAGTCTTCCATAACGATACCATGGATTTTGTCAATCATTTCCTTCGTAGACCTCAGTCAGGCATCCGGAGTGCATTTCATCTTTGATAGACTTATGACCACGTTTAAATTCATTTAACCAAAAATAAATAGTCTTTAATGCTGGTGCAGAGTCCCCATGAACTGCATCTAACTTAGTTTTGATCTGCACAGTCCACTTCTTCAAATAAAAGTGTTTTATCACTGCACGAAATTAATTTTTCTCCATTTTTATGAAAAATGCGAACACAGTCAATTTAAATGTTTGCCAAACGAGAACTACATATCGCACATGGCTAAAATTTTGTCAGGGGTATAATTTATCGTGAAAAAGATGATACGTGCCAATACTAGTATGAATGAACGAATTGTGTTGCCATCTATTGAAAATTTACCAAACTTTTCAGGCAACCCTCATATGTACCTTGTATTCCCCTTTCTTTGATTTGCTTGTTTCTATGCACTGATGATGTACTGCTATTTTCAGTATGAAATATCTGTATGCATTTCATTAAAGTTAATTAGTGTGGTTATTGTGTAATTTATTGTTTAAGGACAATCTTGTTAACTTCAATGCTAGTAAAATGCAGTTTTGTCTTATTTCAGAGAAGAAAGATCCCACTTTTGATAATAATGTGATTTCTAAACAAGATCAAATCTCTTGTGATAACTTATACCTGTAGACTTTCCTGACACAAACACAGCATGTTCATAACCACTTAAGGAGACTATGAATGCATTTGTGTCAGAAAAGGCTATTCTCAAATGTGAGAATGTATTCTAAAGTTGAGCAGATTTAACATTTGTCCAGCTAAGAAGTAGCATCCACAAAAAAGGGCACTGAGTTTTTTGAAAATATACTGAACCAATGTCTTATTACCCCATTTCATTCCCAAGGATAACTTCTGGTTGCCTAGAAAATGTATCAACAGGTTCTCTTCTTTATTCTAACTATTCATGGCATCGTGCTACAGGTTTTGTAGTATCTTACATATGTGGTTAATATTAAAAAATTTCCTCAGCAGCCTGAATGCTGAAAAGTTGCAAGAGAATACTTTGAATTTGACAGCAGAGAAACAGAAAAATGGGCACTTGGAGATTATTTTTAATGCACCCCTAGTAAAGTAAAGTCTAATTAGGATACCCTCAAAAATATTTTCCACAAATTTTTGTCTCATTTTTAAAAAAATGCCACAGTGCATTTCATTTTACTTTTTTTAACTGCATATTTCTGTTTTTTTCTATTAAACATCTCCATTTTTATGATAATAAGTTTCTTATTTAAGTATAAAGAGCTAATAAGCTGACTGTAAAGAATAATAATAAGTTTCTTATTATTATTCTTTACAATATATGCATATAGTACTCATATTTTGCATATAATTCATATATTATTTATGTTGCTTTTTTATTGAAATTTTTTTCATCATTCTTTTTCTCCTCCCCCCCCCTCTCTCTTATTTAAATTGAAGGAAAGATAAGTGAAGGCTGCAGGCTATGCAGTGAACACTACTGCTCTGGTCATTTGATTCATTATTTATCTCATGACTCTAAGAAATAACTACTAAGAGTACATTAAAAAAAATCAAACTGGGTGAAAAGGTATGTTCTGATAATCAGCAATCTATATTTTGCTTCAAATAACTGTTTAGTTACTTTATTCCTAGAAATGATGGTGGCTTTCTATTTAATTATCACAGAATCCCAATAAATATAAGTAGTATCACAAACTCGGTAATAATTGAACTTTTCAACTAACAATTTTCTGTTAAATTTTTGGTTAGTACAATACTATATGGCATTTAATGTTCACTTTAAAATAATGATAATAATGACAACAGTGGCTTATATAATCATTACAGGAAAAAAAAAGGAGAAAACAATATTTACTTTATAATGAAATTTTTCTTGAGCTATAGTAACACCAGCTCTGTTTCCTATAATTACTACTGCAGCCATAGGTCCATTTACACTAATTCCAGTACGACACACAACTCTGTAATCATGAAAGCATGGTAATAATATAATAAAAATTAAAATTACCAATATAAATAATTCAAAAGTAATATAAAAAATTTGTAATGTTTTTGGAGGTAATAAGTTTAGGAGACAAAGTAAGCCAACAGTATTACATGTAAATAAGATCACTGGCAAGTGTTTATATAGCGAAACCACTTTCTTTTTAGTTTTTTTTTTTTTTTAATTTCTTCTTGATTATTATTTACTATTATTATTATAACACAAACAATTCGATGCAGTCTGAAGACTCAGTGCAGGAAGGCCACACTAGCCACTATTTAATCCACCCATCAGACCTCTTCTTGAATTCATTCATTCACTGACAAACTGGTCACTGGAAAGTGACTAGTAAGATGCACCATTTGCCATCTTGGTCACTTGTTTCTGGTTCCTTTTGACCCTTTCAGAACCTAAAAAAACAATTTAATGTGCACAGCAGTTCAGATATGGTCAAAGTGATCCTCTGAACTATTTTTCCATCTTTATGCAATATGTTTTCTGAAAACCAATTCCCTGTCCCATTATCCCATATAATCCCAGCCTCATCAATTTCTTGCATTCCAGTACCATTTAGGTTATACATAGCATGTGATCATCCCAAAGTGCATAACCTTGACACTTTCCCATACTGAACTGGTTGCCATCATCCTTTGTCCAGTCAGTAGGTCATGTAGAGTTATGTAGTGTAGAATAGTCTCTCATAATAAATCCTTGGACTGCATAGAGAAGGTCACACAACAATAATAATAGTAACAAATTGTTGCTTGAAAGATATCTTGTTTTGACTGTGTATCAATTATGGGAATAAAATAATAATAATAATAATATGTTAGTCTATATAAATCATGTTGCAAGATCTCTACATTACTTTATTATCTTCTCCTGTTTAAGCACCATCCATAGAAACTGAATATGACCCATCAAATCATTCATTATATCATTAACATATAAACTGAATGGCAGCAGAATACAGAATTCTATAACAGACCACTGGTCACCTGTCTACTCTTTGATTCAAACAAGTATTAAGACTTAGTAATAGTTGACATTCAATTCATAATTAGGTTTAATGGAATGAATGCAGCACAAAGAAATAATTATAAACACAGGTTTAATGGAACCTATATTTTGACTCTGTTATAGAGACATCATTAGGGATACAATATTAAAATTGTAATAACACACAAAAAAATAAAAAATAGTAAGTGCAAGAAGTTTGATTAGAAACCTAGAATCCTATGAAGGGTGCCCTCTATGGATGCTGTTGGCTGACTTTGGCTGTTGGGTGGAAGGCCTAAGAATTAATGTTTCCCAAATCTTGGGAAGTCAAAATAAATGCCGGCCTGGTTGACCGAGTGGTTAGCATATCTGCTCCCCAGCCAAAAGGCTGCAAGTTTAAATCCCATCGTGGGCATAAATGTTTGTGATTGGCTGTGAAAATAGTGGTGGTGGTGGGTGGTAAATGGCGTTGGCGTAGATGATGATGGTAGTTGCGTTTCATTGTAGTTGTTGGAGATGGAGAGTTGTAGAGTAGGTGTCCTCCTTCGATGAGTCTTTGGACTCCTTGGAGGTGTCACGTAATAATAATAATAATAATAATAATAAACCTATATTTATAAACACCTGGAACAAAGAGAGAGGAGGAAGCAGGTCCTCAGGAGAGCAAATAATGGCAGCCAGCCTATGGGGGGTTTGGAAACAGTGCAGAGATTATATTTCTTTCAAGTTCTGGCAATTTTCTATGAGGTATCTGGAAGTAGGCAACAGTAATAGCATTACTGTAATCTGTATGCTGAGATGGATGTGAGGGGAGGAATGAAATGAACAACTATTATGTTAATCTTTTCAGCACTGTAGCCATTGGACAGAGAGGTCTGGTGAATAAAGGAGAGTTCAGCTCTAAGAGAACCCTGGTTGAGAAAGAGGTTGGAGGTTTCTCTGTGCTATATTTATTCCATTAAACTTAATTATTGGTCTCTTTGATTCAACTCTACCAAATACTACTCTTTCATGTTTGTCTGACTATCAACCAGCAGCTTCTTAGCCATTCCTGGTTGCTCTGGTTTACATTAAAGATTATGTGCAGTATCCCATCAAATGTTTAAGTCCAGCATAGTATAGCCATTTCCTTTATCAAATCCAAATGTCCCTTTATTAGAAAGCAAATTACTAAGGCAAGATCTACAACTTCACAAGGCTGTATTTTCCTCCGCTGAGTAGCATATTTCTATCCAGTCATTCCTGAATTCTGTCCTTAACCAACTTTCCAATATCTTTTACCACCATCCTGAGATAGTGATCCATTTATAATTTGCTACCTTTCTCTCTCTCTCCTGAAGTCTCTTCTATGTAATGGAATTATTTTGCCTTCCTTCAGGATCCCTCCCTTGGGAACCTGCCAGTGCTGAGACTTGAACAGCACAGTTAGGGACACTGCCCCATTTTAGTGCTCTTTCTCATAACATGTAGAACAACATGGGATCAAAAAGGATGTTGTTCCACAATAGCCCATCTAACCTCGTGCCTGTATTTATATGTGTAATTTGTTAACATACTAAACACCAGTTCATCTACAACTGGTGTTGTAGATGAACTTGTCCCTATCACAAAAGTAACTCCATTATCTCCACCTGAATAATACAAAATGGTTACTCAATAAATTCAAATATTTATTCTACTTCTACAATTCCCACTATCATCATTCATTTGTAATCATTCTTCTTTATTTGCCATCATTTTACATTTAAGATTCAATTCTAGTTATTATTCTAGATAATAACTAGAATAAACAAGGATTGGTTCCATAGTGGGAATCACAGCATATTTGTTCAGTTGGCTGCTGATGATGCAAAATTGGGGAGGATAATAATTAATCAATATGATAGAGAAATCCAAAAGGACAATTGTAAATACACTAACTGGGTGGACAAATATAATTTTATCATGGCAGAAGGTTGGGCTAGGCACTTTGGGATGAAAAGATTACAAGCTGCATATTACACTGATGGCACTGGACTGCAGAAAATTGATGAGGCTAGATATTTGGAAGTCATATGACATTGCAAAGATAAGTAAAACAGTTCAAAGGATCACTTAGATATTGAAGAACAGGGTTGAAAATGGGTCACACCATGGAAATTCTGTATTAGATTTCTTCTGGTCATGAGTATTTTTTGCTGAAGGAGTTGAAGGAACAATATGACAGGTGTTGACTAATGGTTAGTGTGGGTATCCAAGATGAGTCCAGACTTCTCAGAATAATAATAATTTATTACTAACAAATCTTTTTCACTTGAAAAAAAAAATTCAATGCAAAGTGGATGACTAATGAAATCAAAGAATTGCAGATGAATAAAGGTTATAGAAAAAGTAAAAACAGAGGTGGAAAGCAGTTGCAAGAGGAATATATGACAGAGCATGAAAGTGACTAGAAGAATAGCAAATAAGACAAAACTAGAATACAAGATAAAATCAGCCATGTGATCCAATTAAAATCCTAAGGACTTCTTTCATTATATGGCCCAAGAGGAGAAATGATTGTGGAAGAATGACATTAGATGAAAATGGGGGTTGAATGATCAATGCAAATGACATACTGGAATTGCTTAATGATCACTTTATTGGAGTATTTCATCCTAAAAAAATTAGGTTTTATGATTAGGGGATGGGGAAGGTTCAAAGTTTAGAAATGCATGAGGAGAATGTGTTTCAAATACTAAATACTCTAGATGTCAATCAGACAGTGGGACCGGATGGATTTTCACTGTGTTTTAAGAGAACTGACCATGCCACTGATCTCATTATTGAATAAGTCTGGCTACAGTAAGGTGCCCAAAAAGTGTAAAGAAAGTAAGACAGTTTAATGTATAGATGTGGTGGTAGAATGGCTGTCACTCTACGGCCCTAGCGTGTATTCCTTCTGTAGTTAAGGATAATAATTAGTGAGAGATTGTATACAAAATTCGGCAGATGAGACTAGTGTTATTTGTAAGTCTCAGCATGGATTTATTAAAGTGCAATCTTGTTTTGATAATCAAATGCCTTTTCATAGCAAACAAACAAGACCAGCTAATGAAGGAAAGGCATATTATTATAGTCTGCAAGATTTAAGGCAACTAGTGGTGTACCACAAGGATCAGTACTTGGTCCACTGTTATTCAATCTGTACATTAATGATATTGGGAAAGATTTGACAAGCGACATACAGCTATTTGCTGATGATGCAAAGATAGTAGGGTAATTAGGAATGCTGCTAATATGCAGTACTTGCAGAATGATTTGAATAGGCTGGAATTGTGAATAGGCATGGGAAAATGGATGTCAGTTCAATGTCAGTAAATGTAAATGGAAAATGGATGTCAGTAAATGTCAGTCATTCACTTTGGCATGATTAGATATTCAATGTCATATTATATTGATGGGATTAGGCTAGAAGAAACTGATGAGGCTAGGGATCTTGGGGTATTAATATATAGGAAGTTGAAGTTCAGGGGTCATGTGGCAAAGATTGCAAATACAACTCAAAAGATAATTGCAATGCTGAAACGAGCGTTCACATGTAAAGATAAGGATGTTTTTTTGCCTCCAAGGCCTTGATAAGACCTCATTTGGACTATTGTGCGCAGGTCTGGTCTCCTGGTTTCTGTTGTGATTCTGATATACTGGAAAGAGTACGAAGGAGAGTAAGGAGAGTGTTAAGAATGATATCGGGATTGTGGAATACTAAGTATGAAGACACTAGCAGATAGGAGATATGATTGAGACTTACAAACTTCTGAAAGGATCATACAGGATTTCAATTGATGACATTTTTCAATTTATGGAGGGTAAGGAAAGGACAAGAAGGCACCCTTGGAAGCTGAGAATGAAGGCCACTAAGAAGGGGTGAAGACTAGATTTTTCTCTCATAGGATGGTGTGTGATTGGAATGGATTGCCATTGGATGCAAGCAGTGTGAATGAATTCAAGAATAAGTATGATAGCTGGTGTGTTTAGTATGTGGCCTCCCTTGATGAATCTCTTACTCCCTGGAGGTCTCTCTTAATAATAATAATAATTATAATTATTATTATTATTATTATTACTGACCTCCAAGGACTCAATAGACTCATCATGGGAGGTCTGTACTCTCATGCCAAAAGATCATCAAACCATGAAATATCTTCTCCACATTAATCTGGTAATAATCCCATCACCAACTTATATATCTCAATTATATCCCCTCTTCTTCTTCTTCTATTTATAAGGCTCCATAAGTTGCATTCCCTCGATCTCTCCTCATACCTGACATTCAATAGACCTGACACTAACTTAGTAAACCTTCTCCAATACATCTTCCTGAAAACCAGGCAACCAAATACATGCACAGTAATTTATGTGGTCTGATGAAAGCCTCATATAGAGTAACCATAACCTATTTGCCTCCACATGTCAATGTCCTCCTCATTATTGGCATAATCTGTTGGGATATTCTTAAAATTTTAGCAATGTAACCTCATCTCATCTCATCTCATCTTCTTTATACCCTCTTTTACCTTGCGGTGTCGAGGGTCCATTGATCATCGGACCTCAATCCGGTTACAGGATAAGGTGGTCAGCCCTATGCCCCGGTATATCCTATGGCCTGTAGTGTTAAGTTCTCAAGGCCAGTTTGCCTGCTTTGCGGGATGAAAAACCCCAGAATAAACTGAGGAAAAACCCTGCTGTCCACGCCCAAGACTGGCTAACTTGGCTATGGCTGAGGAAGATCCTTCCGCTCCTCACGTCACCGACGGGAATTGAACCTAGGACACTCCTTCCCCAGGCATATGGTTGCAAAGTGCATAGCCACTAGGCTAACCGCGTGGATGCAATGTAACCTCTAAACTTCAAATCTCTGTCGACAATCACTCCCGGATCTCTCTCATCTCCTCTGCTTCAAAATTTCTTCATTAATTGCATACTTTGCATCCCAACCATGCCTACCAAATTTCAATACTTTGCACTTTGTAACATTAAAATGAGAGGTCTGATCATTTGCCTATTCACACAGTCTCTTTAGATCCTCCTGCAAGGCCACAATGTCTGCTCTACTTCTCATAGCCCTTCCCAACATTCCATCACTGGTGAACAGCTGCACATCTCCAGTTAAGTCAGTCCCAATGTCATTAATGTGCAAGTTAAACAATAATGGTCCCAAAACAAATCCCTGTAGCACTCCACCAGTGACCTTCCTCTTTTGGGATACCGCTCCTCCATATGCAACCTGCTTATACCTGTCTGACAGCCAATCAGCTATACAACTCACTAGTCTGTTATTTAATCCCACATGTTTCAGTTTAGCTATCAGCTTGTCATGTGGCAGTCTACCAAAGGCCGTTGAAATATCCAGATACACCACCATATATGCATCTCCATTATCAAGTGAGTTTGTCACCTTGTTGAAATATGTAAGAAAATTGCTGAAACATGACCTTCTCCTAACAAACCCATGCTGACCATCATAAAGAATACTGCTATTATAAATCCACTTCTGAATCCTAGTCTTCACCAACTCTCCTAAACCACAACCCCAGACACACAGATCGGCCTATAATTTGTAATCTTAGATTTGTAATCTTATCCCCCCCCCCTTTGTAAAGTAGAATAATTTTTTCCCACCATCCATTCCTTTGGGACTTGCCCTGTCACAGACTCATGCTACGTAGTTGCACCAAAGGTGCTATTAATTCCAAAAGGCATTCCCTCAAGGCACATGGCAATACACTGTGAAATCCTACTGTCTTATTAACATCAAGTTTACTTAATTCCTCATATACTTTCTGCTCATTCACCATCAGTCCCTCCTCCACCATAAATTCTACATTCCAACTTCTCCTGATGTTGCCTTCATGAGGATGAAATACATGGATAAACTGATAATTGAATAATTCGACTATATCCTCTACATTGGTTATTACCAATCTGCCAGTGTCATCAACTAGCAACATCCTCTCATAGTCATTTTTCCTTCTACTTGTCACATATCGAAAGAACTCATTAGAATTTTTGTTATTATTTTCCTCACTCCCAATGAGACTTATGACCCCATGGGAGTGAGGAATATAATAATAATAAAATTTCTAGTAATAAAAAAAAAATTGGGAGGTCAACACAAAGTCTATCATACCGCTCCTTAAAACCATCCATAGTCTGCACATTCACCACCCTCTCAGGCAATGCATTTCATGCTCCTACCACTCTCCATGCAAATAACTCATTTCTTACTGTTTTACTCACCACCTCTTTTTGTGACTTCCAGGGATGACCCAATTTTTCAAAAAAAAAAGTGATTTTAAAAAAGAAAATGTGAGAAACTGAAGCATAATGATGAACTAGTTCTAGGTTCAGTTTTGTTCTTCACAGGATAAGACAGAGAGTTTGATTATTCATGTTACTATATTATTTGAAGACAGCAAAATATAGTTGGAAACAGGAGAGTCACATGCATGAGATTAGGTGCACAGTAACAGAAAACTATAAAAGAAACTGTCATATTACAGTATGTCATCATCATATCACTGTGAAGGGATACAATGATGATGTAGTCACTATAACATGAATTGCATGAACTGTATGAATCGTATACTGTATGCAATTCATATTCAAGTTTTGCCTTCCTGTTCTGTATGCAATTTCTAGAGTTTACACCTATAAGTTATTAATATTGCCCAAAATGTTGCAAATTGTTGTAATTCCATGTTAAACAAATGCAGTTTTATCCATTCAAGCCTATGTAATAAAACTACATTTATCTTCAAACACGTAGATTTGATCCACTTCACATTGTTCAGTCTGTATGTAATACAGTTGGAAGAATAACAGGATAATATGCTCTTCAAATGGTAAAGATCTGAGTTTGATTCCTGTCATGATGAGAGAAATCTTTATGTGGCCTTTTTCAGCTGAAGGTAAGTTAGTCAATTTTATATGAAGAATAGTAGGGTTTTTCATCCTAGAATTTTTTTTTTTGTTTTTAATCCCACATGCAGGGTGAATCAGCCACAGAACACACACAATTAACAGACAGAAATACTAGTAGTAGTAGGCAGTACAGTATATAGTAAAGTAGAGTATAGATGAAGGATTAAGTAGTGTAGATAGTGGGTTGTGTAGTGTAGAGTGCTCTCCCATGATGATCTCCTTAACTTCTTGGAGGTGTCATGTAATAATAATAATAATAATATGATGTCATTTTAAAATGAGACTGACAGAGGTAGCCAAGACTAATAAATATGCAGTAGTTAGAATGGCCTTTCATATTTAATTGCTGTGTCAAATATTGGTTTTCAACAAATGTTAATGAAATTCCTTTTCCATAATTATATGGAAAAGGAATCATTTTATTGTTTAACTATATCTTTTACATATCTGATAAACTATCATTTAGGTATAATACCTAACAGAAATGCTGTATTCGATAGGAACACAAGCAATTCCGCCAATAGTGACTTTATCTTGTATTTCTTCCTCACTGGATCCTAAATTACTTCCTTCAATAGTAACTAGAGTACCACCTTCAACAGGACCACTAAGAGGATGAATCTGCCAAAATATACACAGATATGTGAGACTTAAAAATATATCAAAAATTATTAATATATAATTATACTCTTTAAAAAATTATTTATGAGAATCACACTTTACAAAATATGAATTATAAATCCTATACTAAGTTTATCAAAAAAAAAATAGCTAAAATTACTTTTTTAAATAAATGTTTTGATTAAAAAATTAAAAATTTTAATTCATATTTTCAAATGTCATGGAAAAGATCACACAGCATGATATTTCTAGATTTTTCTCTAATTTGCAGTATCAATTGTTAGCAAGTTCTTTCTTTCTCCCTAAAATATATATTATAGGATGAACAAACTGTCTATATTGGAAAAAAATAGACGACATACAACAGCATCAAAAATTCTCCAGGAAGTCACTGTTTCCTCTTTCACATAGACTGCAAAACAAATCATTAATGAAATAACCTTGAAAATATTTAAGATAACATATGTGAAGGATTTTATTCCAATATACATGTATCTATGAAATATGTGTCAATTTTGGTAACATGACCATAATTTTTGGTCAGTGTTTGATCAATGTATATGGTCCTTAATGCTAACATTGAAAACATCTATCATTTTGTTGTGGTAGGAATAATTATTTTTAATACTCTCATAAAGTTATTACATTTCTTCATTAATAAAATTCTCACAGAATCTCTAATACTTTGAAATTTTTTGAGATCATTTTCATTCTAGTTATGACAATATATAATAATTTAATATGCAATGGTTAAAGTCTAATCAATGCACTAATTGTCTAAGCTGTGGAGCATATTATCAAAATGTTAAATCAATCAAATTTTGTCATTCTATATGTGACATTAACAGCTAAAAAATTATTTCTTTTTTACATACCCAATCTATATGAGGTGGAGGGCAGCTTGTTGCTACAGGATCTACACAAGATTCACCATAACTACAGCCACCTCCACACCATGCACACTGATATTTCCTATCCCTTGTTAAGCACAAAGAACAGTCTGATCTACCACCATGACTTCCAAGAAGATGACATTTATACAGCGTCACTGAAAGAAAAAACGATAGAATAAAAAATAGTGTAACTAGTTATTTTAATGGACACAAAAATTATATAATGAGATAGTGCAGATATTGCTATATATATATATTAAAGAGGTTATATAAGATAAACAAGATTATCTCAGATAATGTCAATCATTATACAAAATCCTTAGAACATATGTATTTTACAAAATATCAAAATGATATCTTGTAAACACTGCAGGACAATAACATAATTAACTAGTTGACGTTTAAAAAAATCATCAACTGTTTCTATTAAAATACTTAAACAAAAATTTAGACCTACAGAGAGAAAAAAAATTGGAAGTCTCTGTGTATTTCGTACTTGGCAATGGAAACAGTAGTGTGAGAGATGGAGAGAGAGAGAGAGAGAACAGGAATACTAGAGGAACAGTGAAACAGGGAGAAGCTCAGGTGGACAGGGAGACATGGCATAGAGAGAAAGAGTGGATGTAGGAAGTAGTAGTGAATGTATGTATGTATGTATGTATGGGGAATGATCAGCATAGAAATGGAACAGATCACGATATCAGTGGAGAAGTTGAGATTGAGTGGAATATATGTGGTGGGGAAATCACAACCAACAAGTGGCTTGAGTAGGACTGGTTATAGACCTAAAAGTGAACTGCTGTGTTTATTTACAAATGCCAGAAGTATCAGAAATAATGGAGATGAAATGATGAAACGTATCACTGATTGAGTTTATTCACCCCAAAATTGTTGGAATAAGTGAAACATGGTTGAATGCAGATGATATCCTAATGGGAATAGAAGTAGAAGGATAGAGTGTTTTTCACAAGGATAGAAAAGACAAGAAGGAGGGGGAAGTGCTGCTGATGATAGCGGGTGAATTAATTCCACATAAGGTAGACATGAAAGAGGGAAATAGTGGTAATGGTTATGAGGCAGTGTAATGTAAGGTGGAGGTTGACAGGAAGACATATTTAGTTGGATGCTGCTATGGGCCAGGGTATGTGGAAAGATGGTGATGAAGAAATGTATAAAGAACTTAGGTTAATGAACAAAGGGAAGGTGATTATTATGGGCAATTTTAATTATGACAGTATAGACTGGAATGAAGAGATACCATTTGCAAATAAGGAAAATGAATTTCTTGAGTTTTTGAGAGACAACTATCTCAGGCAGCATGTAAAGGAGAGGATGTGATGATTAAGAGTTTTTGACCTGATCATTTCATCAAAGGATGTAATTGTGAGTGGGATTTTTCACTTTCCTCCAGTTGGTGTGTGGCTAGTCATATGCAGACTTATGTAAGGAAAAGGATATATGCAGAATGACAAGCTTAGGAGACAGCTTGGAGCTATAGCATGGAAGGAAGAGTTGAGTGGTAAGGAAATACATAACAGCATCAATGTGTGAATATATTCCAAAGGTCAAAAGGTTGAATAAGGTAGGTGTAAAATGGATGAATGAGGGGATTAATAATAGTAGTAATCAGTTACATGAAGAGTATAAAGAACAAGCTAGGAGAGTGACTCAGTTAGTAAGGAAAAACAGAAGTGCATATGAGCAGTAATTAACAAATCAGGTGAAGAAAAACCCTAAAGAGTTTTTTAGATATGTGGCAAATAAAAGGAAGAATGATTATGGTAAGATGATGTTAATGGATGAAAATGGAAGAATGGTAACTGCTACAGAAGACATTGTTGAGGTATTCAATAATTAATTTATAAGGGTGTTTCATTCTCATCAGGGTGAAATCATGAGAAACTTAAGTTTAGAGGACAGGATGGTTTAATTGTGAGTGAGCAGGAGGTATATGAGGAAATAAATAAACTTAATGTCAATAAGGTGACAGGGTTTGATAACATATCACCATGCATCTTAAGGGAATGTTCCAGGGTATTGGAAGTATCATTAGCATGCCTGTTTAATAAGTCTTACAACAGCACAGGCTCCAAGGGAGTGAAAAGAACATAAAATTGTTCCACTGCATAAAGGTGAGGATAAGGCTGCAGCTATAAAATATAGGCTAATCTGTAGTTGTGGTGAAGGTAGTAGAGAGAGAGAGAGAGAGAGATTGGTAAGAACCAGAATACAGAATTGATAACAGCAGTATTCTCTATAGTTGTCGCCATGAGTTTGTTAAAGGGAAATCATGTTTTACTAACATACTTTATGTACTATAACAAGATAACAAATGTCTTGGACAAGGGAGAGGCGTGGCATACTTAGACTTTGCAAAAGCTTTTGATAGACTGCCACATGACAAGCTGTTAAATAAACTGAAATAGATAGGAATGGATAACAAAATTCTGAGTTGGATCAGCGACTGGCTATCAAATAGGTATCATAGGTATTAATGTATATTAATGATATTGGGATGGGTTTAACTGGTGATATGCAGCTACTGTACATCCTAACTGACAGTAGTGCCTCTGAAGACTGAAACAATATTAGATATGAAAATACCTAACAGAGACCTGAAAAATAACAAATTAATTTGGAAGAAAATTACACATAATAACATATAATTTAATGTAATTTAATTGAATGTATAATTCTAATAATACATTATTATCAGAACTAGTAATAATATGATGATATTTGTCTTTATTTTGTTTTTATTTGTATATAATTTCTTTATATATATATATATGTCATCAGAGAAGCTCTAGAAGAATGTACTGGCCTCTCAGTAAATGGAACCAACATCATCCATATCAAATATGCGGATGATATAGTCCTTATTAACATTACTAACAGCAAAGAAGATCTGAAATCCATGATTAGCAAAATAAACCAAATTAGCAGTAAACTAAATAAAATAAAATAAAACTAAAATCATGACAATAGGGAAGGAAAAGAAACTAGTTAACATTGGCTGGCCTGGCTGGCAGAGTAGTTAGCATATCTGCTCTCCAGCCAAAAGGCTGCGGGTTCAAATCCTGCTGTGGGCATGGATGTTTGTGAGTGTCTGAGGAAATGCTAGTGGTGGTGGTGGTTGGTGGTAGATGGCATTGGTGTAGTTGCGGTCAGTGGACGAATTGAGTAGTGGAGACAGAGTTGAAAAGCAAGTGCCCTCCCTTGATGAGTCCTTGGATCCCTGGAGGTGTCAAATAATAATAATAATAATATTGATAATAAATATATTGAACAACTAACTCAGTTTAACTATTTGTGATCACTCATCACTGAGGATCTAAATTATATGAAAACAATAAATCATAGAATAGGTTTAGGTTGATCTGTAATAGGAAAGCTAAATAAAGTTTAGAATAGTAATAAAATAAGTAAACAGTTGAAACTAAAAATACACAACTCAATAGTATTGCCTGTGGTCCTTTGCGGATGTGAAAGTTGTATAACAAAGGAAAAAGAAGAAATAAAATTAAAAGCATTTGAATCCAAATGCTTAAGAAAAATAAACCAAAACTAAATGGACTGAGAAAAAGACCAATCAAATAGTGAGGGATGAATTAAATTACAAGGAACTAATATTAGACAAACTAAACAAAAGGAGATTAAAATGGTATGGGCATGTAAACAGAATGAATCAACAGAGATTAACTTATGTTGCCCTAGGGGCAGAAAACCACCAAACAGACAAGGGGGGGCAGACCAAGGATAAGCTAGATCACCAATATTAAGAAAGTTACTAAGATCAGCAACCTTTACGATCTTTTAAAAAAGACTTTATTAAGAGAAAAGTGGAGAAGATGGACTCATGAAATACTCAATCTGTCTTGACAGAAGAGAATCAATCATAATTTCTTATTATAACAGTTTTTACTTAATGTTCCCTGTAATCCAATTCCCAAAGAAGCAGTTCACTCTTTCTAGTCATGAAGATACTTCACGTGCAATCTTTGTTTGCTTACACTTAGAAAACAAGACTATAATTTCTTGCCTATTATAATTTATTGGGTCAAGAGGTTATTAAAAAAATTATGGAACACGGGGGGGGGGGGGGATGTGCATGGGGGTACCCCCCGTGTTTCAGACTGGTCGGCCGGTTCTCCTTGAATTTTGATGACTCGAATTTTTTCTGCCAATTTGGTTTGGTTAACAGAAAATTCAACAGCAATATATTTTGTCAATATTCTTTTTCTAACTAATTACAATATTTACCATTGGTTTTGTCAATAAATGTGTCGCCATTCCATAACACAGTCAGTGATGCCTGAATTTCACCTAAGTCTGCTTGATATGTGTACTATAATAAAATAAAAAAACAGAGGATAGTAAATTTTAGAATAAAACTGATTTTAATATAAATTTCAGTTAATCATTTAAAACTACACACTTAAGCATTTCAATAATGTTTTTTTTAAATATAAATACACATAGCAAAAAAAAAACTATAAGAGATAGGCAATTTTTTCACAATAACATAAATTTAGTTTAAATGTTCAAAATGCCACCATCAACACAAATACATGATCAACATCTCTCACCAACTAATACAGCAGGAAACTTTTTCGGTTTCTTGTTGTACTATCATCCACATTTTGTTCAATGTTTTGCAGTTTATGACTGTAAAACATGATTTTTAAAGCATCCCCACTCAAAAAAATTCAAAATGGTGAGATCTGGAAATCTTGGAGGGTATTCAAAAGCACTCCCTCGATGGCCTACCCAATGATCAGGAAATTCATTGTTGAGATAATCCTGCACTACTGTACGATAATGTGTGTGGGGGGGGGTGCAGCATCTTGTTGAAAGCACACCAATGTATCTCTAAAGATTGTTCTAATATTTGGTACAGCATAATCTCTCAACATTTTGTGATAATTTTCATCATTAACAGTACCATTGAATCAATAATGCCCAATTATTCTATATAAAGAGATTCCCATTCACACAATGATCCTAGGTAAATTGACATCTTTCTGAAGAGCTAAATACCAGTAAATGCTATCAATGAATTCAACACACTGATCTTCACTGACATTTTCATGCTTCCAGTAGCACTTTAGAACTATCTTTCCTTCTTCAAAACTTAATTGAGTATTTTCTGTCATTTTCCATGTATCTGAAAAATAAAACAAAATTATTTCATTGTGAAAAAATTGTATATCTCTTAGCTTTAAAATGTGATAAAAAGAAAATTTGAATTGTATGTGTTGTTCATGAAATATAAATTTTCCAAGTAGGTATACATAATTTTGAAACACCCTGTATGTTTTGTGATGGAGCAGCTAGCTTGTCCAAAATAGGATATGTTGCAATTATGGGAATTTGATAGACCAGATCGCAATAGTAATAGTACTTTATCTTTTGGAGAAGGTAAAAGGAACCTAATTGGTGGACTTATACATGAGTGTAAGGTGAAATTTCTTTAAAATATGTGTAGCACCTTCAAGAGTTACCCTGAATAAGGAATAATATATATCCTATGAGTCACCTCTTCTTGTAGAATTGCAAAAAAATTGTTATTAAAAAAAATGGTATTTCCTAATTTAAAACACACACACACACACACACAGATATATATATATATATATAAGTAGGAGTTTATAAGACATAAAACCAGAATAAAATGTTAACAATTATTTTAATTAAAAACCCGACATTTCATTCTAATTAAATGGGATTTCTTCAAGTGTAAACACACAAACTAATAAAGGTGACAACCACTATGCGGTTATAGAAGAGACTGATGCTTTTTAAAAATATATCTAATTATGTGTTGTGAATATTTACAAATTCATGTACATGAGTTTAGCTAACAATGGCTAGGATGTATTCAGATAAGTTGATACTTATGTTTATATTTAGATGTTTAGAATCTAATGCTATTTAGATATGATAGGAGGGGGGGGACACTACTAATGATATCAGACAACTTAAGTCCAGTTAGGGTAGAAATGCAAGAAAACAATGATAGTAACAATGTCCCATGTAACAGTGAGTTTGAGGCAATCTGATGTGAAGCAGAAGCTAACAGAATGAAATAAATGGTGGGGTGTTGCTACAGACCTGGCAGCTCAGTCACAGAGGACAAAGAAATGCATCTCCAATTTAGCCTTATGAGTACTAAATGAGTGACCATTATGGGTGACTTTAATTATCCAAACATTGATTGGGTGGAAGAGAAATCTCATGATAAAAATCCAGTGGGGTCTGGAGAGGATAATGAGTATAGAAGCAGTGACATTTTTATGCTTTAAACTAATGCCAGGAGTATTTGGAATAAAGGAAATGATTTGGTGGTGCTGATAGCATCAGCCTGGACAAAGATTATTGGGATCACTGAGACATGGTTGATGGAAGATGATTATGTAGAAAGTTTTTTTAACTTGGATAGACTATGTTAAAGATACAAAGCAATTTTATAAGCTAGGTTTTAATCCTTTTTTTCCCCAAGTGAAGCAAACAGACAAATAAGTCAAGTTTGCTCCTGAACATAGTTCAAGTCTGAGGCAACTCGTAGTAAAGGTGGAGTAAGCTCCACCTTTGCATTAGGTGGAAATACTAAGGAAAGTGATTGGATCTTACTCCACCTTTACTACAAGTTGCCTCAGACTTGAACTACGTTCAGGTGCAAACTTGATTTATCTGTCCGTTTGCTTCACTTGGGAAAAAAGGATTAAAATCTAGCTTATAAACTTGCTTGGTATCTTTAAAACAGGAAGATGATTATAATAACAGAAATAGAAGTAGCAGGGTACAGCATTTTTCGGAAGGATAGAAGGGGAAAATGTGGTGGTGGAGTACTGCTTATGATGTGATGACTTATGTCCTCTAAGAGTGGAGGCTTTGGAAGGAAGTGACATTAATGGTTTTGAAAGCATATGGTGTGAGGTAGAGGTGGGCAATACAGAATATTTAGTGGGGGTGTTGCTACAAGCCAAGGAGTACTGCGGGTAGAGAGCAGGAGATGTTTAGGCAGTTGAGCTTGGCAAGTGCAAGAAGAATGATTGTTATGGGAGATTTTGACTCTTCTTTATTTCCTCTTCCCAGCAGTATAAGCTGTGAAGAAAAAAATGCATGTAGTAATAAGGGAGTTGAATTTCTAGAATTCTTGAGGGACAAATGTCTTAGGCAACATGTAATAGAGGAAACAAGAGGTTCAAGAGTTGTGGATTTGGTCATAGCATCAGAAGAGCTAATAATAACTGAGATGACATCTTCCCCCCAGTTGGAGAGAGTGAGAGTGACCATGTGGTTTTGACATGGAAGATGAACAGACATGCAGGCGTATCAAAGAAAAGGAAACATATGTGGAATTATAAGGAGGGTGATTATAATAGTCTTAGATATCAACTTGGGGCAGTTCCATGGAGGGCAGAATTGGAAGGCCAGGATATCATTAGTGCTTGAGAAATGGTGAAGGAATATTTGTTAGCAGCAATAGTAAGCTGTATTCCACGAGTGAAGAAGCAGACACAATTTGGTGTAAAGTGGATGACAACAATATCAAACAGGAACTGCAAGAGAAAAAGAGATTATGGAAGGGATATAAGGGGACAGAGAAGAGAAGATGCATGAAGAGTATAAGACACAGGCCAGAAGAGTGACTAGTATGGTTAGGAAGACAAAACTGGAATATGAGAGGAGATTAGCCCTATCCAAAGAAAATCCTAGGGAATTTTTTAGCTATGTGGCCAGTAGGAGGAGAAATGATTGTGGAAGAATGACATTTTCGGATAAAATTGGGAATAGAGTGACTGATGCAGAGGACATAGTGGAGTTGTTCAATGAGCACTTTATTGAAGTATTTCATCCTGGAGAAGGTTTTAATACTAGAGGGGTAGGGCAGGTTTGAGGATTAGAGGTGCAAGAGGAGAGTTCCAAACACTGAGTACTCTGGATGTCAGTAAAGCAGTGGGACTGGATGGTATTTCACCATGGGTTTTGAGAGAATGTGCTAAAGAACTGTCAGCTCCTTTGACCTGGCTTTCAATGAAAGTCTGGCTATGGAAAAGGTACCCAAGGAATGGAAGGAAGGTAAGGTAGTGCCATTGCATAAGGGCAGTAGCAGACTGGAAGTATCCAATTATAGTTTGTGTGTCATCAGTAGTTATTAAGGCCTTGGAGAAATTAGTGAGGAACTATATACAGTGTTAGGAAAATGAGGGTAATGTTATCTCTGAGAATCAGCATGGATTTGTTAAGGGGCACTCTTGCTTAAGCAATATGATCGTATTTTATAATAAAGTGACAAAAGCAGTTGATAAGGGAAAGGCACACTGCAATTTTTTTTTGATTTTGCAAAGGCATTTGACAGAGTGCCATATGATAAGCTGATATTTAAGTTGCAGCACATGGGTTTAGATGTCAGGTTAGTCAACTGGATTTTCAGGATTGGCTGTCTGATAGGTATCAGAGAGTTGTGTATGGTGGGGCAATATCAAGGAAGCAGAAGGTTACAAGTGGGGTTCCACAGGGCTCAGAACTGGGACCTGTATTGTTTCACCTTTATATCAATGACATTGTCAATGGATTGCAAGGGGATATTCAGTTGTTTACAGATGACGTGAAGCTGGGAAGGGTTATCAGTAATTGTGCAGATGTGGCAGACCAGCAAAAGGATTTGAATAAACTAGACAGATGGGCAAATTAATTGAGCTATCAGTTTAATGCAGCAAAATGTAAAGTCTTGAAGTTTGGGATACATCAATGGGAGGCTGCATACTCGATTTGAGGAGCTGTACTGGAGGAAGTAGGGGAGACAAGAGATCTGAGGGTGATGATTAATAGAAAACTGAATTTCAGGGGGCATATTGCAAAGTGGTGAAGGTAACTCAAAGGACTGCTGCAATACTGAGAAGGGAGCTAACCTGCAGTGATAGAAGTGTAATCATTCCATTGTATAAGATCCTGATCAGACCACACTTAGACTATTGTTCTCAAATTAGGTCCCCATGATTTGAAAGGGGATAAATTAACTGTGGAAAGGGTGCAGAGGCAGATAACAAAGGTGGTTTCAAGACCCTACGATGTTAATTATGAGGGTCGGCTGAGGGAATGTGGACTGCAGAGTTTGGTAGATAGAAGAAGAAGAGGTGATATGATCAAGACTTTAAAATGTTGAGAGGCAGTTACAGAGTGGACACTGGGGGAGGTCTTTTGCTTGGTGGAGTAGCAGGAGGGAGTGATGACAAGGGGCCATCCCTGGAAAGTATGAAAGGAAGCTGTGAGCAAGAGGGGTGAGAAGTGGTTTCTTTGCATGGAGGGTGGTGGAACCGTGGAATGCATTGCCTGATAGAGTGGTGACAGCAAGAACAGTCAGTGAGTTAAAGGAGTGGTATGATAGACTTTGTGTCCTAGGAAGAACCTCCCATGATGAGTCCCTTGACTCCATGGAGGCCTGAATAATAATAATAATAATAATAATAATAATAAATAAAGTGAAATTTATTGAATTGTTGAGAGGCAACTTTCTCAAGTGGCATGTGAAAGAAGGAACAAGGTCAAAGAGTAGTGAATTTGTTCATTGCATCAGAAGGGATCTCTGTTAAAAATATGAGTATTTTACCACCAAATGGTGACAGGTGATCATGTTGTGCTTTCTTGGGATGTATCTAATTATACTGATGTTCCCATTAGAACAGGTTACATGCAAAGCAAAATTATGATCAACACTGGAAAATACTATCTTTGGTCCCATGTATCAGTTTTGGTCCCATGTATCAGTTATTGAATGGGAAAAATGTTGGAGTGCATTGGAATCTTTGAAAAAGTGCTTAAACGAGGCAATATCTAAATGTATTTCTAGTGTTAGAAGAATAAATAGGTTGGGAGTGAAATGGATGTACAACGTTATTAAGCATGAGATCCACAAGAAGATGATTTTGGAAAGAATATCGTAAGAATAGGAGTGAGATGAGTTATGAAATACATAAAGCTCAAGCCAGAAAAGTAATGACTATTGTGCGAACAGTTCCAGTATGAAAAGAAATTGGCCATGCAAGCTAAAGGCAATCCAAAAGAATTATATCATTATGCTACAAGCAAAAGAAAGAATGAGTGTAGAATAACTTTATTGAATGCAGAAGGTACTCTAGTGATTAGCTTCTAATACTTACTCATTTAATAATATCAATTAATGAGTGCTCACTTTGCTAAGATATATCAACCAAGTGTATGTAACATAGTGCCTAGTGCTACTGCTACATTGGATGAAGAGTTAGAGGTTCATGAAAATGAAGTTGAAGAGCTGTTGCATAACCTGGATAAGAATTTGTCTATAGGGACTTTGGTTTGGATTTTAGATGGCATTTGAGATTTTGCTAAGGCATTTTAGAGAATACCACACAAAAGGCTGTTGCATAAACTGGAGAATATGGGACTGGAATATAAACTCTTGACTTGAATCAGTGAATGCTTGACAGACAGATATCAAAAAGTGGTATATGGTGGGTGTGAATCTTCCAGATTTAAGGTGACCAGTAGTGTACTTCAGGGTTCAGTCCTTGGGCCATTGTTGTTCAATCTATACATTAATGACATTACGAAGGGTCTAATAAGAGAAGTGCAATTTGTTTGCCAATGATGCAAGGAGATAGGCGGGGAAATTGGGGATGCTATTGATATCCAGCACTTACAAATTAATGATTTCAATAGGCTTGAAATTTGGGCAAACAAAAAGGCTATCATTTTAATGTTAGTAAGTGTAAAGCTATGGACTTTGGCATGATGAGATTTCCAGCAGCATATTATATTAGCAGGGTTATGCTACAAGAAACTGATGAGGTTAGGGATCTTGGTGTAATGGTGAATAGGAATTTCAAGTTCAAAGCTCACATAGCAAAAGTTTCAAATACAGTTCAGAGGATAATTGCAATGTTGAAGCAAACCTTGACATGTAAGGATAAGGAAGTCATTTTGCCCCTTTAATAGCCTTGATGCAACCACATCTGGATTATTGTGTGCAGACTTGGTCTCCCAGGTTCCAAGAGGATAACGAATGACAGTATGTGGATTACAGACTCTGGTTAACAGGAGAAAGAGGGGGGATGATATTATAGAGGTATATAAACTTTTGAATGGGTGTTATAGGATATCATCTGATGAAATTTTTCATTATATGGAAGGTGAGGAGACAACATGGGAGCATCCACTGAAGTTAAGTTTGCTTGCAGTCAAGAAAAGGGTAAAGAGGAAAAGGGTAAGAGTTAGGTTTTTCTCATACAGGGCAGTGAGTGAGTGGAATAGTTTGTTTTTAATGGTAGTGAGCACATACAGTGTGAATGAATTTAAGAGAAGGTATGACAGTTGGTTTTGGGCAAGTTACAGCCTCCCTTGATGGGTCCTTGAATCCCTGTAGGTGTCAGATAATAATAATAATAGTAATTTCTAAGGATTCCCAAATTTTTCTCTTGGTTATGTCATAGCAACAATGTAATAGTTCCAATTTATCCCATAACACTTGATGTCTCATTACCAAAGCATTTTGTGGGTCAACTGAAGAGAGCACATGTGATGACAAAGCTGAGGCTTCACTTCCATCCGAGAAATCCTACGTAATTAAGATGAAACGTGTTTTTTAAAATAATTGTTACCACCTTATTCCAGTTTTCTGCCTTATAAACTTACTTATTCATGAACCAGCAAAGTCTAGATGCTTATATATATATATATATAGGATCCTAATAATGCAATATTTTTTATGAATTTCACACAGTTCTCTCTCTCTCTCTCTCTCCATCAAAGAATACTTTTCCAATATTCTGCAGCTCTGATATTATTTTTGTTATCATCCATCCACACACTCTCTTCACAGTTCCTTCATTCCCTTCATAACTAATTACCAGATCTAAGCACAGTAATCCAGATATGGTATGATCAAGGCTTTAAAACCACCACCTTCTTATCTCATCATTCAGGATATTCAGGATATTTTGACAGCACTACATGATTATGTTATTATTAATTTCCTATCAACAATTTTCCACCAAATTAGTCTATTACTTGTCAGCATTCCAATATTTTTGTAACTAACATTTCATCCTTCTAAGCCATTTCTGACTCAATCAATCCACTTTTTTATTTTTAATATATATCTGATCCACACATGAAAGGCCACAAGACCTATAGCATATTACGGCCATGTGTGGGCAGGAGGAATTTGTTCACATTTTACTTGAACAGCTGAAGGTTGTAAACTTTGGAGAAGGCAGAGTGGGGAAGATTGTTCCAAAGAAGAGAAGCAGATGGAATGAAAGAGGAGGCAGTAAAGTTGATTCAGTGAGTTTCATGATGGACTGTAACAATGGCTCTTGTTCTAATGAATTTGGAGGAAAGTGGAGGAATAATAGTGGCCAATTCAACATATTCATGAATTGGCCACTAGAGGAGGCAGAAACTGAACATCTGTGAGAGAGAGAGAGAGAGAGAGAGAGAGAGAGAGATCATTAATTAGCATTTGTATTGATTTGTATTGTATTGTATTAATAGTATTGAGTTGTATAGAGTTATCAGTTGTGAAGGTGTAAAGTAGTGTTATGTGTGAAAAAGTACACCAAGTTTTTCAGCAGCTGTGGAAGCTATAGTTGAAATGTAGTTGTGCTTGGAAAGATCGGAGGTGCAAGCCGGTCCAAGAAGAGAAATCTGATTGTGTTTGGATATCCCCATATTATTTAGGATAAGGTGGGGTGAGCCTTTCTTGCAAGAGATCAAACAGGACTAACTTTTGGTGGCAATGAAGTCTACAAGGTGTTTTCCTTGTCCCATAGGAATATAGCTAGGAGAGCAGAGTTCAGGCCACTGGATGTGGTAGATCTTGAGGATTCTAATACTTGAGTACTACAAAGTTTGTCAAATGAAAAGGAGGAATGGAGTGTACTGTCATCAGCGAAGCAATGGATAGGATGGGAAGGCTGTGAGAGCCAGTCATTTCTACAACAGAACAGAATGGATGGATTATGTGTTACATTCCAGATTATGTAACACATAATCCATCCAAGAGTAAAAGTCACACATTAGAAGTAATCAGAACCTTCATTTCTTAGACATTCTCATCCTAAGACAACCACAACCTAATAGACATCTGCAGTTTTCAGTTTGGAGTTATCAAAAATATGTTTATTGCATGTGCACATCAGAATCTCTTCTGGAAAAAGAAATGATGTTGATATAATCTACTCTTCTTAACGTTTACAACTCTGACCTCATCCCTAGCCATGAGCTTCATCCTCATTCTCCTTAGAAGTTTCAAGTGTTTCTATTTCTTTTGTCAAGGATATGCCAGAAAAAATCTCTACACTAATGCATTATGTAAAATCATCCAGTCTCCTTCCACCCTGTTTGGAATTAGTACCTTTCCTGTGCTCCCAAAAGATCATCTTCCTACTGCTTTCCTCATTGATGGAAAAGTGAAGGAACCTGATACTGGATTCCTTGTTTCTGCAGTTATTCATATTACAGACAAATGAGTAGATCTGTTGTTGGTACACTTAGAAGGAGACCAAGATACATTAAATTCCACAAGTCTGATAAATCTGATGTTGCCAGGCATACTATTTTTACCATACACAGAGTTCATTAAAAATTGACAAAAGTTATATCAAATTCATTTTAATGGAAAGGGTGTATAAAGAAAGCTGCAAAACTCTTATTTGCAAATGTAAATAGAAAAGACTCTTTGAATTATGTAAGATAACTTCCCTCTATTTTGGGAAATTATCTTACATAATAGTCCACACTGTTGTGTTATTTATTTATTTATTTTTGTAACAGTTTAATCCTTTTTTGTTTTGGAACTTTTAATGGCTTTACAGATCAAGTTCTCATGCTTGTAACATCAAATAATCTAATGTATGCTTATTTTGTAAATGTTACATTATTCTCTTCTCTTCAACACACTCTTGAATAAAATGTTCAAGAAACTCAATCAAAAATTCTGCAGTTATTAAGAGATGTTTTTTCATAACTATTTCTGTTTTTATTATTAATATAATCTTTTCAAATGCACGACATTAGGGAAGTGAACAAATGTTGCTCCAGGAAGCTGATCAAGAGAGAACAACAAATTTATGAAGATTAGAATTTTTGATTAGAGAGTAGTTAATCAACGGAATCAATCGCCAGACGTAGTCAATAGTGATGTCAGTGAATAAGTTTAAAGAGATATGTGATATGATATATGATATGTTATGATATGAACTGCATAATAAGGTAAATGTGGTCCACTCAAGGATTGCATGAAAGTTTTCATGTAATAATAATGCATGGTAATTGATGTTTCCATCTAGTTTCATTATTTCTTTGAAAAAACATCAAAAGCATCATTTCAGATTCTCTGAAGAAACATCAAATAAAAAAGTTTTTTTTTCTGTTTTTTCTGTCAATAATCACCATTTTTTTATTCAATGCACATCCACAAGTGATACTGTAATGTTGTCTATACACATGAAGCAACAACAATGATAGGAAATATCATCATCATCATCACCATCAAATTCCTGCCATGTACCCTCAAGGGGTGTACAGGATATGATAGTACTACATGAAAAAAATTACATCATTATTAATTTCCTATCTACAATTTTCCTCCAAATCAGTCTGTTACTTGTCAAGACTCCAACATTATCAGATCTTATATTTCTATCGTCCAAAGCATTTTGTACCGTATCAATCCACCTATATCTTGGTCTTCCTCTGGGTCGTTTTGCTGCCAACCTGGCAGAGAACACTTGTTTTGCTAATCTTTCCTCACCCATTCTGTTTAAGTGACCATACCACCTAAGATTAGCTCTGCTAACGCATTCCTGGATGCTGACAATGTCAAGTTCTTTCCTAATATCCTCGTTTTTAATATGATATTTCCATTGATGCCATCTGTTCATGCCTATAATCTTTCTCAGGACTCTCATATCTGTGGTCTCTAGTCTTTGGTCAAGTGTTTTACTTCTGACCCAGCTCTCAGATCCATAAGTTAAAATTGGTTTGAACACTGTCTTGTACACAGCTAATTTAGTGTTCCGACAGATTTCTCTCTTATTCCATATGAATTTATTCAATTGACTTCCCACCATACCAGCTTTGCTGATTCTATTGTCTATTTCTATATTTAATTTACCATCTTCAGTAAAAATCTTGCCTAAATAGCTGAAATGTTTTACTTGTTCCACAGGTTCTCCATTCACAACACAGTTGACATTTTCAATGATTCTGCCTATTTTCATTGTCTTTGTCTTTTTATTGCTGACCTTCATACCATATCTATTACAACAGCTATTCAATTTAGTCAGAGAATCTTGCAGACTTGTAGCAGATTTATTTAGAAGTATAACATCATCCGCATAAAGCAAAGAGCTGACATTAACATCTCCAATTTTGATATCATGTTTAATACCACTTTCCTTCATAATGTGATCCATATAGATAATGAATAACAGAGGGGATAATGTACATTCTTGTCTCACACCAGATTTAACATTAAACCATCTTCCTGTACTTCCTTCAATTCTAACTGCTGACTTACAGCTTAAATAAAGACTAAGTATTGCTTGATATAATGCCCCATTGACACCATATAACTGCAGCGTACTGAATAGGTTCTCTCTTGGCACCTTGTCATATGCCTTTTCCAGATCGACAAAACTTAAATACAGATCTTTGTTATATTCCCATGCTTTCTCGACTATTTGTCGTAAAGTGAAGATCTGATCCTGACAGCCTCTATTTGGCCTGAATCCAGCTTGTTCTTCACCAAGCTTTCCTTTTCTACAATTCTTCTCAACCGTTTCTCAAGTATACTTGCATAGATCTTGCCAGGAACACTCAGTAGGGAAATACCTCTGTAATTCTCCCATGCAGTTTTATTTCCCTTTTTATATATGGGTACTATGAGAGCTCTACTCCAATCATCGGGAATTCGTCCCTCTGTCCAGGCTTTCTGAACTATGCAGTGCAGCCACTGTATGACTCTTATACCACCATACTTCATCATTTCTGGTCGAATATCATCTACTCTTGTTGCCTTTCTACATTTCAAGCCTTTGATGGCTTTTTCTACTTCTAGTATGGATATGTATTCCTGACTGCATGCCTGGTCAGTGTTTTTTACCACTGTGCTGTCATCACTGCTTGTTTCATTTAGCAGTTTTTCAAACTAATTACTCCATACTTCAAGGATATCTTTTTCTCCCGTTTTCATGTCACCTTTATCATCTCTAATTCCTTTTACAGCACTCTTTCCTCCATTCTTAAGCTTCTTCAACAACCTCCAGAATATTTTGCCACCTTCTTGATATTTATTTTCTATATTCTTGCCAAAGTCCTCCCATGACTTTTGTTTAGCTAGTTTTACACAGTGTTTAGCATTCTTGCATTTGTCTCTATATTCTCTAAGAGCACAAGCTGACTTATTTGACAGGAACTTTTGGTATGCTTTCTTCTTTTCCTTCACTGCCACTTTAACTTCCTGTGTCCACCAGGGAGTTCTGATTTTTTTATCCTTACAGATAACCTCACCACATGCCTCTCTGGCAGAATCAATCAATGTTTTCTTCAGAGTTTGCCACTGAATCTCCAAGGTTTGATTCCTGTTCTCAAACTCTTTCATTTTTTCTTCAATAATCTTTGTGTATATTAGCCTACAGTTCACATCTGAGAGCTGCTCAACTTTTATTCGCTTTAAAACTTTCTTACATGTTATTCTTTTCAATATGAAATTCAATTTTATCCTGCTCAAGACTAAATAGTGATCACTTCCAATTTCAAATCCTCTGTACACTGTGGTGTCCTGCACCAGGGAGAAACATCACTATCAACAATAACATTGTCAATGAGACTTTTCTTATTCCTAGCCTCTTCTCTTCATGTGAATTTGTGCACATTTTTATGTTGGAACATGGTGTTAGTAATAACCAGTCCATGTCCTGAGCAGAAATCCAACAGATATTTGCTATTATTATTAGCTTTGCTCTTTATTCCAAATGTTCTCAAAATATTTTTGTATGTCTTACAATCATTTCCTACTCTGCTATTTAGATCCCCAACAAGGACCAACTTTTCCTTTTTCATTGTGTCAGTTGCTTTTTCTAAAGCGTCAAAACATTCCTCCACTTCTACCTTAGTAGAACCTTCTGTGGGAACATAGGCACAAATAAGTCTCATTGTCCAGTTCCCCATTCTTATATTTGCCCACATTACTCTACTTGAGACTGATTTCCATTCAAGAAGATTAGCCTCGTATTTTGTGTTGAATACTATGGCTACTCCTTCTTTTCCTTGATTTCCTTTTCCTTTTCCTTGATAGGAAATATAGCAAGATTATTCTTTGCACATAAGTGAAAGAAATCAATTAGATTCTTGTTTTAATCCTCCCAAGCATAAGTAAACAAAGTTTGCAGATGAAGTATCTTCACAAATAGACTTATATACATTTCTGACTTCACATGAACCGTAAATTTTCCAAAACCAGAAAAGAAAAAAAAAAATCAAATTATTAATTGGCCAACTTCTTAAAGGAAAAACTTTCAACTTCCAGAAAACTTTGGTAACATTTTCTATAACTTAAATGAGTTGAACTCAAAAATACAGAAGATGAATGATACAATGGCTGATACTGTCAAGAAGATCTGAGAGCTAAAAGAAAATTTGTTTCCTATTAAGAAAAAACACTAAATAAAAAAAAAAGTGGCTGTGTTCCCTAAGCTGACTGCATTTTATGAAATGAGAAAGATAAACAAAATTTTGTATGCGTACCTAGCAGGAATAAAAATACAAGAAAACGCTGCAAATATTGATGCATTTGAGTAAGTACAGCTTCAAGAAGATTCTATTGGATAAATTAAGCCAAAATTTCTTTGCCACAGTTTTGGGAAGAAACAAAAAACTGCAAGAAAAACTAATTTTTTCTTTAGAAGCAGAAACAGATGCTTCTTTTTCCTATGGTATACTTTCGCAAAAGTAAAGATATCAAAACGTACTATGCAGAATGAAAGACTGTGTGAATTTTTTCTCACGGGTAATATCTTTTGATTACAGTAAGTAGGTTTGACTGAAGGTTTGACTAACTCCTAAGCTCCTCACAATACTACAGTATCATGCATTGAAACTAGTTTCTTAAACAATAAAGCAATCTTTTCATTGCTTGGTAAAAAAAGAGACAATATTGTATTCAAGTTCTTCTAGATCTCTGATTATGTATTGTTGTAATGAGTGAGCAAAAGCCCTTTGGCTTTAATAATTATTTCTTCTAAATTTTTTATGAATATCAAGTACATTCTATTGCTAAAAGGTTATGGAACTATTTTATATATTATTTACCATGTTTTCTGAACAGATAACAGTGTTGTCACGCACTCTTGCAAATACTCGTTCTTTTGCTCCTTCAATTTCAACAACACACTGAAACCCTTCCTAAAAAAATTACAAAGATCATTCAGTAAACAGAAATTTTCAAATGTACAAGTATTTTAAAATACAAAAATGCATGAACGAAATATGCTTAAATAATGAAGTTTTGCAGCTTTTATTTATTCACTACCACCTTTTTCAAAATGTAAAAGTAGTCATTAATTTTACTGATTTTACTGATGTCCTCTTTTCACAGCAATCACAATATCAAACAACTGCATTCTTGCTACAGCAAAAAAAGCATGCTTATCCAATCTTATGAGAAACTGAAACTTCACACAGTGTAGCAGGATTGCTTAATATATAAAAATATCCTGTATAAGATTTGTTCATTACCATTAAGAATACTATTCACAAAGTACTAAAATAATAGTTTTCGGTTTCAACAACACAAACTAATATTTATCAAAATAATAAAAATAATACTAAATAGTTAATATAATATTATTTGTAATATTATTAATTAATATTATAAACACTAAACCATATAATTTAAAAGCATTAAAAACATTGTTTAAAAATATATTTCCCTATTTGGCAAATGGTGTCACTTTATTTATTTAGTCAATCAGTAATACAGTTTTAACTTATATATTGCAGAAGTGATATTTAGCATACAAAGGAACCTGATGTTTAATGGGTCACATTGCTAAAACTGTCAAGACCTTGACATAGAAATAAAGAGGTTACAGTTCCATTGTTAAGGCACTGATCATGCCATATATGGATTACAGTGCACAGATCTGGTCACCTGCTTTTCAAAAGTATGAAAACATATGGTCTATATCAGTAAAGTACATAAATGGTCAATAGTGCTTTTCTGTGTAGATGGAGGGTTAAATAGTGACGACAGTAGGTTGCGTGAAGGGAAGTCCTTGGAGTTCTTGGAAATATTGCATATGTGCCTATCCATATCCAGTTGAAAAATAGGGAAGCTATGTTCATGCTTTCTAGTAACATTTCTTTAAAGCATCTCCATAGTGCAATTAGAAGAATGACAGGACACTGCACTCTATGATTAAGAAAAGACCTGAGTCCGATTCTCATCATGATGAGAGGAATCTTTATATGGACTTTTTCAATTTAAGTGAGTTTACCAATCTCAAAATGGGTGTTAGAAAAGATCAGTAAAACTTTAAGGCTCCTTAAGGATAGTGACAGAAAGTTAAAATATTTTGGACACATAGAAAGGATGGAAGGAGGACTTCTCAGGACAATAATAAAAGGTAAAGCTCCTGGAAAAAGAGGCAGGGGTAGACCATCAATGAGATGGATGGCATGTGGAGTGACTGATCTTCAGAGAGTTGAGGCTGCCAGAAAAGCAGACAACAGGGCTACATGGTGAGGCCTGGTGTGGAACATCACCGAGCATCAGAGTGACCATACGGCATCTGTGGATGCCCAGTGAACATAGTAGTACCAATTTCACCATGAGGGTATCAGGGTTTTTTTTTCTCTTGAAAATGCAGGTTTTTCATCCCGCATACAGTCTAATGCAAGCATGCAATTTACAGATTGATCGTGCCAGTAAACACACTTATATTATAGCACATAATAGCTATATTTCCTATACTATACTATAATATCCTATTATAGCACAGCATGTAGATAGTGGCAGTATTTAGATGGAGGATTACATAGAGTGAAGTGAGTTCTTTTTAGTAGAGTGAGTCCTGCAACGAGTCCTTATTATGTGACCTCGTGGAGGTCACATAATAATACTGGAAAGGATCCAGAGAAGATTGATTATAGTGGTGCAGATCTCTGGAACATTCTGTATGAAGCCAGTTCAAGGCAAATGCTATTTGCAGAGCCTTGTGAATAGGAAGAGGAAGCATAACATGATTGTGACATACTGTATAAGTTTGTAAGGGGTTGTTACTGGTTAAATGTAAGTGTATTGTTGAAAGGAAAGAATGTCAAGAATACATGGGAAATAGGGGTTGTTGGAGAGAAGCAGTATCAGATTGCATACCCAGGATAACCTCAGGAGGGTAAAACTAAGTGGAAGTTAAAGCGGAATGAGTAGCATCATAAAGTGGGAGCTGAAAAAAAAAATTATAGAGGAAATATAAATAAAAAGGTATTCATCATGCCCATAGGCAATAAAAGAACAGGAAAGAAGGACGACAACTAACATGCTAAGGAGAGCTAAATCTGATTGCGGAAATTAGCTCAGCAGGCCATAGGAGTTTTTTTAGGAGTTTAAAGAGTTTTTTTTGATATGCATTGTATCAACTAAAAGGAAGAATAATTATGGAAGATAGCTTTAATCAGTGTTGATGGTAGGAGATGATTGCACATTTTCATAACACACAGACTGACAATAGTGGGATTAGAGAGCATGTCAGTCTGTGTGTTATGAAAATGTGCAAGGGCAGTGCCTCAACTAAGCTGTTTGATTTAAGTCTCGGCTCTGGAAAGTTCAAAAGGGAATGGAAAGAGGACAAGATAATTCCAATATATAAAAGAAGCTACAAGACAGAATTAGCAAATTATAGACCAGTTAATATCTTAGGAGTACTGGTTAAGGTATTTGAAAAGTCAGATAGTTAACAACAGAATTCAGAAATGGTGGAAGGGAATATAATACTCTATGGTGGACAGCATGGGGTTGTGAAAGACAGGGCCTATCATAGTAATATACTCACATTTTCTAAAAGAGAGAGAGACAGCTGAGTTGGATAAGGGAAATGGTTACACCGTGATACTACTGCACTAAGCTGGAACAAATGGAAATGGATATGAAGTTGCTGACATGGATAGATGATGGAGTGGTGGCTGACAGATAGGACCAAAGGGTAATATATATGGTGAGTAGAATCAAGGAGAATGAAGATGATTAGTAGAATGACTTAGGGCTCTATAGTATCTACTGTTTAATTTGTATATTAATGATATAGGGAATGATTTGAGGAGTATTCAGTTTGCTGATGATGCAAATCTGAGGGGGCAAAGACAGTAATTAATGGTGATGTTAGAGATATCCTGAAAGATGATTTCAATAAACTGGCAGTGTGAGAAAAGGATAATGATTATCAGTTTAATGTAGCAAAATGTAAGGTTAGGTTACATTTTGGGATGAAAAGATCACATAATGTATATTATACTGATGGTACTGGATTGCAGGATATGTAGGATTTGGGGATGATGGTAGATGGAGCGCTAAAGGTCAGCGGGCATACTGTAAAAGTTGGCAAAATAGTTCAAAGGATTATTAAATGTTGAAAAACATATTGACAAGTAGAAATAGGGAGGTTATTATCTTTATAAGGCTGTGATATGACTATCATGGTAATATCATATTATAAGGTTATGATATGGCCATATGACTACTATACACAGATTTAGTCACCTGAGTTTCTTAGAAATGAGAAGGTGATGGAGAAGATCCAAGGATGAGTGACCAAGATGGTGACAAGTCTGTAGAATGCTCTATAAGGTTAGATTGAAGGCATGTGAGTGCAAAGCTTAGTTGGCAAGCAGAAAACAAATGACCGACAGAAACTTTTATGTTTCTAAAGGGGTTCTATATGAATGATACAAAATAAATTTTTCAACGTGATGAGCAGAGAAAGAATTAGGGATCAGGGCTAGAAATTGTGTAAAAGTGATTAATAAAGGTGTTAGTACTAGATTTTTTGCTTGCAGCATGGTGAATGATTGAATGGATTACCAAAGATAGTTGTAATCTCTGACAGTTAATGAATTTAAGGAGAGGTAGATACTGGGTAAATAATGGCTAGTGTAAGACTCCCACCATTTTTGGATTCCATGGAGATTCCTGTAATAATAATAATAATAATCAGCAGAAAGCTACTGAGACTATAAATTAAAGATGCCAAGAAATTATATTCTTGGTTTCATCCTTTATCCAATTATAAGCAAACAAAGTTTGCACGTGAAATCACTTCATGATTGGGCTATGAAGGTGTTCTGAAATGTTATCAGAGTAACAATGAAAAAATGAATTTATAATTTCAAAATTATTTTTATTTTTCGACATAATCTCCCTTAAGACTAATACATTTATTCCAGTGATGCTCCAACACCGTTATCCTACCCTGTAGTAGTTCTCAGTAAGATCTGCAAAATACCCTTCTACAGCTGCAACCACCTCTTGATTCGAAGAAAAACATTGACCAGCAAGAAAGAGTTTTAGTTTTGGGAAGAGAGAGATAGAAGTCAGAAGAAGCCAAATCTGGGGAATAGGGTGGATGTTCCAATAATTCATAGTGCAGGTCCCTTAATTTTCCCCATTGCCAAAACACTTTTGTGGGCAGGTGCATTGTCCAGATAAATGATGATTTTTTCCTTCTGCAAACCAGATCTTTTCTCACGAATTTTTTGTCCAGTCTGGTTAAAAGATCGGAATAATATTCCCTGGTTATTGTTTTACCCTTTTCAAGATAATTAATAAACGAAATGCCTTTAGCATTCCAAAACACCGATGCCATGACCTTTCCTGCTGATGGAACCGACTTTGTCTTCTTTGGAGCTGAGCAACCGGCTTCTGTCCACTGTTTTGACTGCTCATCCATAATAATAAATCCATAGTAATAAATCAATGCACAAAATCAGTTTTATTTTTATTAATGTGCTCCAAGCACTGATCAGATTTTCATGCGAGTGCATTTTTGATCTGCTGTGAGCAAGTGTGGCACCTATCTTCCCTGGTTATTGTTATTGTTATAAGCTTTTTCATATGCAATTCTTCATGCAAAATATATCCTACGCATTCTTTTGAAATGCCTATAGCCTCAGCAATTTCATGCACTTTGAGTCGCCAGTCATCCAATACCATATCATGCACTTGATCAATGATTTCTGGTGTTGTTACAGTTTTTGGACATCCTTCACGTGGATCATCTTCAAGGCTGTTACAGTCATGTTTAAACTAGGTAGCCCATTTCTTAATTGTCGAAAATGAAGGAGAAGAGTGCCCATAAACTTTTATGAACTCCGAATGAATTTCTTTTGGCGATAAACTTTTTTTTACTCAATTTTATCCATTTCAAGGGATACAGACAACACTTTTGCTTCAGACAGCTGTATAAAACAAACTACTTGACAGAATGACTTGCAATTTCACATGAATGCTTATGACAGATGTACCAACTTTGAAAAAAAATCTTGCTGATAGTGTTCCCATCTATGGTCGAGGCCGAGAACTTTTCCGACCACTTTCATACTTGTATATAGAGGTTAATGACTTCACCTTAACTGCCTTAGTGTCTCATAATGCAATGTACATATCCTTACAGACATATATAATGCTATATATTATGGTAAGGGCCACCACCAAGACTGGTTTCAACTTTTATTGAGGAAACTTCAGTGGCAGCCAGACCCAGAAGTGATACCAAGGTTGAAGTAATGCAGAAGTCATATTTCCATATGGGATACTAATGCAATTGATGTGAAGTGATTAATCTCTATGTACAAATAGTCCAGTCATGAAGTGACTTCACATGCAAACTTTGTTTGCTTATAATTGGATAAAGAATGAAACCAAGAATATAATTTCTTGGCATATTTAATTTATAGTATAACCAAGTGAAAAAACTTTCAACTGCTACTGAGACTGTTAAGCCGAGTTCCATGGAGATGCCCACAGCTACTGAGGACATAAAGCCTAACCATACCTTAAATCATGGGAAGACTTTGGTAATATTATTATTATTATTATTTCATTAAATATTTCATTAAATAAATGTCAATTCCTGGGCCTTTGTTTGGTTTGATTTGATTTCATCAAATCAAACCAAACAAAGGCCCAGGAATTGACACCATTAGACCTAAAGATATTAAGCAACATCCCCATATCATCCCCAAAATACAGTAAATTTTTCAGAAGGAACAACATAACTCTTGGAAGATTTTACAGACATTAACGTGCCTCAGATAAAAACAAAATTGTCATGGCAATCTTTATTGACTCGACTAAAGCATTTGACAGACTCATACATGAAACCTATTAGGTTTCATGTATGAGTGTGTGATGTTGGAATAGGTCGCCTCTGCTCGCGTGCTTTAAAAATTACCTTCAAAACAGAAAAACAAATCACATGCATTGGATCAATCCATAGTAAATAGTTACCAGTAACTTGTGGAGTGTCACAGTTCTCTTCCCAATTCTATTCAACATAGTGTATATATATATGCATGATATTAACCAGCTACCTTGCAAAGGCAAGATATTCCAATATGCAGATGATACAGCTATAGTATCCATCCATGATAACCCAAATAAACATGCAAGATGACATACATCTGCTCATTGATTGGCTCACCAAAACTCTCCATACACCCTAAACTCTGATAATTCGAAATTAATGATACTCATAATTATTATTATTATTATTATTATTCAGGCCTCCAAGGAGTCAAAAGACTCATCTTTTGACTTAGGTCCCTCCTAAGACATAAAGTCTGTCAAGACTCATCGAGGGGAGGTCCCCCCCCTGAGAAACACAAAGTCTATCATATCACTCTTTAAACTCACTGACCATTCTCGCTCCCACCACTCCATCAGGCAATGCATTCCATGGCTCAACAACCCTCCACACAAAGAAACCACTCCTTACCCTCTTGCTCACAGTTTCCTTTCGTAACTTCCAGGGATGGCCTCTTGTCATCACTCCTTCCCGCTGTTCAACCAAGCGAAAGAACTCCCCAGTGTCAACCCTGTAACCACCTCTCAACAGTTTAAAAGTCTCAATCATATCACCTCTCCTTCTTCTATCCACCAAACTCTGCAGTCCACATTCTCTCAGCCGATCCTCATAACTATCCTTGTACAGTCCTGAAACCATCTTTGTCATCCGTCTTTGTATCCTTTCCACAGTTAATTTATCCCCTTCAAATCCTGGGGACCAAATCTGAGAACAATAGTCCAAGTGTGGTCTGATCAGAGACTTATACAACAGAATGATAACCCTCTTATCTCTGCAGGTCAGTGTCCTTCTCATAATAGCAGCAATCCTCTGTGTTACCTTCACCACCTTTGCAATATGTCCCCTAAACTTCAGGTTTCTATCAATCATCAACCCCAGATCTCTTGTCTCCCCTACTTCCTCCAGCATAACTCCTCCCATAGAGTATGCAGCATCCCATCGATGTTTCCCAAGCCTCAAGACCTTACATTTTGCTGCATTAAATTGACACCCCCATTCATTTGCCCATCTATCTAGCTTATTTAAATCCTCTTGCAGGGCTACCACATCTGCACTATTACTAATAATCCTTCCCAGCTTTGCATCATCTGCAAACAACTGAATATCCCCCTGCACTATATAAATCCACAAAGTCCATGTGATAATAAATATATAAGCATCCAACATATAAAACACACACAGAACAGTAAAACCACTACTATCACTCATGCTGAAGCAATACAGTACCTTGGAATTTACCTTGATACAGATATGAGGCTGGAATAGCCACATAAGGCATCTACAAAACAAACTCCAGACAATAACTAGCAAATTTACAAGTTTAAAGACATAGTTCCTACACACAAAAAAAACATTAACAGAAAGCACTATATTAATATCATTACAGTGCAAAATGATAAAGTTGATATTTTGGGAAGAAACAGACAATACAGGCTTTATACACACTCAAATGGCAGTAATTGTCATTTGAGTGTGTATAAACACAAAATACTAACAGCAAAGCACTTATGTCACTATGCAGGTATGCTAAAATATTACTTTGATGAAGTAATATTTTACTTCATCTTATATTATTATAGGATAGCCAGAAATACATATCATATTACAAGACCTCAGACAACTAATTATATCATGTATAAATATAATAATCACTATGGAAAGACCACTCACAGCTATTCCAGGTATGGTAAATATGCTGACTTTCGAAGACAGAAAACCTTACAAACCAGAGTGGCATAAAAAGGGGGCCATCAAGGGCATACTATGAACAAGAAATATGCACCCTACACACATTAAATATATAATAATGAAATGCAACATATTAGTTGAGGTTTTTCAGTTTTCAGTAATGCATCATGGTATTTCCTAGTTATTTTGTGTGTGTGTGTGTGTGTGTGTGTGTGTGTGTGTGTGTGTGTGTGTGTGTGTGTGTGTGTGTGTGTGTGTGTGTGTGTGTGTGTGTGTGTGAATCTGTTATCCTATAGCTGTGGTAGATATCAAATCTATCAAGCATCAGATAACTTCCAACACAGCAATGAAACCAATGAACAATAACTAACTGGTGTTATACTTCGATAAGTTTAATAAAAACTTCAAGGATGCAAGCAGAAACATTACAGCTCAACTGGGATCAATACAAAACACTATACATATATATATATAAACTAATATATGTATACGTATATTATAAAGAAATTATAAGTCAAAGATGCCAAAAAATTATACGAGGGTGGTCTGAAAAGTTCTCGGCCTCGACCATAAATGGCAACACTATCGGCAAGATTCTTTTTTTCCTAAGTTGGTACATCTGTCATAAGCATCCATATTAAATTGCAAGTCATTCTATCAAATAGTTTGTTTTATATAGCTGCTGTCTGAAGCAAAAGTGCTGTTAGTATCACTTGAAATTGATAAAATTGAGTATTGTGCAGTTATAAAATTCTTTGTAAAAGAAGGTTTAACACCAAATGAAATTCATTCAAAGTTCATAAAAGTTTATGGGCATTCTTCTCCTTTGCTTTCGACAATTAAGAAATGGGCTGCCGAGTTTAAACATGGGCGTATCAGCCATGAAAAGTATCCACGTGAAGGACGTCCAAAAAGTGTAACCACACCAGAAATCATTGATCAAGTGTATGATATGGTATTGGATGACTGGCAAGTCAAAGTGCGTGAAATTGCTGAGACTATAGGCATTTCAAAAGAACATGTAGGATATATTTTGCATGAAGAATTGCACATGAAAAAGCTTTGCACAGATGGGTGGACTTGCTCACAGCAGATCAAAAATGCACTTGCATGAAAACCTCTGAACAGTGCTTGGAGCGTTTTAACAAGAATAAAATTGATTTTGTGTGTCGGTTTATTACTATGGATGAGACTTGGATTCACCATTACATGCCAGAATCCAAACAGCTGTCAAAACAGTGGACAGAAGCCAGTTGTTCAGTGCCAAAGAAGACAAAATCAGTTCCATCAGCAGGAAAAGTCATGGCATCGGTGTTTTGGGATGTTAAAGGCATTTTGTTTATTAATTATCTTGAAAAGGGTAAAACAATAACTGGGGAATATTATTCTGATCTTTAAACCAGACTAGACAAAAAAATCTGTGAGAAAAGACCCGGTTTGCAGAAGAAAAAAGTCATTTTTCTTCAGGATGATGTGGTGCACCTGCCCACAAAGGTGGCAATGGATTCACCATTGCCACCTCTGTGGGCAGGTGAATCCATTCATTTCCCATTTTGGCAATGAGAAAATTAAGGGATATGCACTATGAATTGTTGGAACATCCACCCTATTCCCAAGATTTGGCTCACTCTGGCTTCTATCTCTTCCCCAAACTGAAACTCTTCCTTACTGGTCAGGGTTTTTCTTTGAATCAAGAGGTGATTGCAGCAGTAGAGGGGTATTTTGCAGATCTTACTGAGAAACACTAAAGGGACAAGATAATGGTGCTGGAGAATCGCTAGAATAAATGCATTAGTCTTAAGGGAAATTATGTTAAAAAATAAAAATAATTTTGAAATTATAAAGTCATTTTTTCATTGTCAGGCAGAGAAATTTTCAGACCACCAGCATATTCTTGGTTTTTCACCCTTTATCTAAGTGTGAGCCCTAAGGACATACCATGAATGAGAAATATGCATCCATTATACCTTACAAACTTAATGAAGGGCACAGTATGTCCTTTGCATACACTTGGGCATACCAAGAATATAATTTCTTGGCATCTTTAACTTATAACCAAGCGAAAAAACTTTCAACAGTAAAGAAATTAGAATGTTATTTATTGTAAACAACAGAATTTTATCAAAGTTTCATTGTTCGTATACTTAAGATTACAATGTAGATACATGTAACTTAGCTTTATGTTCTTGTATGCAGATATGTACATACACTGGTGTCCAAACTAAGGATGAACACTATTTCTGAAGATTGCAACTGCAAATTCAGATGAATCGGCTTGTGGCAATTTATCTAACTGACGATTTTGAGTAGAAATTTTAGAATTGTGCTCAAAGAGATCACATGGCAGCACTCAATAGGATAAAAGGCAAAAGACTGGCTAAGCGAATTGTGTTTGAAGGAAGCTCTTTTAGTGAAGGAATAAAGTTGCAAACTTGGATGTCTTGTAATGTCTCAAAGACATCAACAAGATGATTTCAAGTGGGGAAGAATTACTGGAAAGCTTGAAGAATGTGCAAAATTACTGATATTGCCAGAGAGTTTGGAATTTTACATAGCATTGTATCCAGGCTCTGGACAGCAATTTAAACGTTTGCAAACAGGTCGCCCTTTCTCTATCATGGAGCATGAAAACAGATTTTGGATTATAACAGTAAAACATAATCGAAATACTACAGTTGGTCAGCTTGCAAGTCAACTCCATTCAAGAACTGGTACATGGATATCTCGGCAAATTGTGGCATGTCGTTTGCGACAAGTAGGCCTATAGCCTGGTCCCTTTATCCACAGCTCATTGTAGAGCATGATTATTCAGTGGTGTTGTACTCATAAAAATTAGACAAGATACAAATGGGCTAATGTATCCTTTTTCAATGAGAGTCGTTTAAGTCTTTCCTCCAATTTTAGACGAAACTTGATCTGGCATGAAAGTGATACTGCATACCATCACAAGAATGTTCTTGAAAAGGATAGATACAGTGGTGCTGGAGTCATCATGTGGGAAGGCATTATGCTTAATGGATGCATTGAGCTAGAAGTGCTGGAAAAAGGAAATTGCATTCCACCTGTGCAATTCCAGCATAGGTGGAATGTAACAGGATAGCCTCATGTGCCAATAGTAGCTTGAGAAATAAGAGGATATATGGTATATTACAGATTCGGAGTATGAGGATAGATATTATTATTGTTATTATTATGCGACACCTCCAGGGAGTCCAAAGACTCATCAAGGAAGAATGTGCCAACAGCATTGAACGATTGATTCCCTTACAACTACTAACTGCGCTCAAACTTGCTTAACTTTTTTTCATGAGCCATTAGTAGCAGAGGCTCTACCAATCAACCAACCTTTAATGGATATAAGAATACTGGCAATGCATGGGTTTTTATGTATACATGTGCTGGGAGCATTAGGAATAAAGGGAATGAGTTTGCAGCATTGACTAATTCTGTCTTTCCGAAGGTTGTTGGTATCAGTGAAACTAGGTTAACTGAGGAGGATGGTCTAACAGGGATAAAAATTGAAAAATAGCATATTTTGGCAGGATATGGAGGGTACACATGGTGGGGTGGGGGGGGGTGTTACTCATGATAAGAGATGAATTAAGTCCCTCTCAGGGTGGAGAATCATAGTGGAGATAACAATAATAGCTTTGAGAGCATATGGGGTGGGAATGATATTTATAAGACAAGATATTAAGTCCAAGGAATATAAATATAACTCATGATGAGCAGAAAATGTTAGAGGGACCATGTAGTCTGTGGCATAGCTGGGGGGGGGTCCACCCCAGGCGGCACTTTGAACCTTTTTGAACTTTTGCAGTTAATTCTAAAATACAGTCTCAAGAACTCAGTTCCAAATATTGTAATACTACTGCGAATTTTCCTCACATTGCAGTAAGTGTTGCTAGTTGTGAGAGGAGTTTTTCTAAATAAAATTTGATTAAGAATTAAATTACTATGTAATAAACTTCGCCAATGTCATTGACGATTTTGCTAACAGAAAAGCAAGAAAAATAACATTTTAGAATGATGAAATTAAAGTTTTAATTTATTTCCCTATACGTCTTTTTACTTTTTGTAGTATTTTTGGTGTGTGTTGAGAGGGGTGGCAAACTCAGGGACCGCCCCAGGTGGCAACAGCTCTAGCTATGCCACTGCATGTAGTCCTGACCATGGATGAATAGGCATGTGGAATTATCAAAACAAAAAGAATTTATGTGGAATCATAAGGCAGGCAACTATCAGATTTTAGATCTAAATGAGATAGCCAAAGATTATGGTATGATAATATCAACAGAAAAATCAAAAACTATGGCCTTTAAAGGACAAGATTCAGCAAGAACTAAAATAGTAATAGATAACAAGATCTTAGAACAGGTGAATTCATTTAATTACCTAGGGTGTATGATCACATATGAAAATGAAAAAGATATAAACGTAAAAATTGCAAAATATTTAAAAATAACAGGTGTAATTAACTCTATATTTAAACCAAACCTAGTTCAAAAACAAACCAGACTAAAAGTATACAATACATTAGCCCTACTAGTCTTAACGTATGGAAGCGAAATCTGGACAATAAAGCAAAAAGACAAACAAAGATTAATAACAGCAGAAATGAATTTTATGAAAAAAAACTGCAAAGGATACCCTATTTGATCACAAAAGAAACAAAGAAATTATGAAAGAATTAAACCAAGAACCAGTAATAGAAAAAATTAAAAAATATATACACAAATGGATGGAACATGTTCAAAGAATAAAAACAGAAAGATTACCAAAACAAGCCTTGAAGTACAAGCCATTAGGAAAAAGAAAACCAGGATGTCCTCTTAAATGATTCAATGATGACTTCTAAAGCCAGAACAGGCCATGCTAGGCCTAAATCCTTGATATGCATGATGATGATATTAAGTGAGATGTTGCTACAGACCAAGGAATATAAATATAACTCATGATGAGCAGAAAATGTTTAGGGTGACCATGTTGTCCTGACCATGGATGAATAGGCATGTGGAATTATCAAAACAGAAAGAATTTATGTGGAATCATAAGGCAGGCAACTATCAGATTTAGCAATACAATGGTGAAAGAATTTGAAGGACGAGGGGTCATTAACACATAGGAGATACTTAAGAAAATATTGTTGACAGCAATGGCAAATTGTATATTTCAAGTGAAGAAGATAAAGCAATTTCAAGTCAAACAGATGACAAAAGAAATAAAAGAGGAATTACAGAAAGAAAAGAGATTATGGAAGGCATATATAAACAGAGGTGGAGACCAGTTGCATCAGGAATATAGGACTCAAGCTAGGAAAGTGACAAGTATTGTGATGAGAGAAAAATTAGAATAAGAGGAGACTGGCACTGCAATCCAAGGAGAATCCCAAGAAGTTTTTTTGCTATGTAGCAAGTAGGTGGAAAAAATGATGGTGGATGGATTTCCTTGCTGGATGGAGATTGGAATCAGATGACCAAAGTGGATGATGTAGTTGAACTATTTAATGATCACTTTATTAGAATGTTCCATCCTGGTACAGTAGGCTTTATTCCTAGAAGGATACTGAGTATGCTAAATGTCAATAAGGTAGGGGCACTAGAAGGAATTTTGCCATGTGTTTTAATGGAATGTGCTATGAAACTGACTGTGCCATTAACTTGGCTGTTTAATTAAAGTCTTACAATGAGACAGGTTCCTGGAGAGTGGAAGGAGTGTAAGATAGTACCATTGAATAAGGGTGGCAGCAGAACAGAGTTATCAAACTATAGGCATGTCTGTATTTCTTCTGTAGTTGTTAAGATTTTGGTGATATTAGTTAAAACTTATAAGAATTGGGCAGATGAGGGCAATATTATTTATGCAGACCAGCATGGATTTGTTAAAGGGCACTCATGTTTTAGTAATTTTTTAACCTTTTATAACAAAGCAATAAAAAAAGTATGAGAGAAAAGCACACTGTCTTTTTTTTTTTTTTTTGGATTTTTCAAAGGCATTTGATAGGGTGCTGCATGACAAGTTGATTTTTATGTTGTAACCTATGGGTCTGGATATCAGGTTGGTGAAATGGATTGGTGATTGGTTCTCTGGCAGATATGACAGAATTATATATGGGGAGAAGCAGTGTTAGACAGTGGAAAGGTTACAAGTGGATGTTGAAAGTTTTTTCACTTGATTACAGTATAAATTAAAGATGGCAAGAAATTATATTTTTGGTTTAATACTTTATCCAAGTGTAAGCAAACAAAGATTGCATGGGAAGTATCGTCACAACTGGGCTACTTATATATAGAGATTAATGACTTCACATCAATGGCCTTAGTATCCTGAAAGTTTATTTTACACTTGGTTAGACTATAATAAATTTAGTTTAATCCTTTATCCAAGTGTGAGCAAACAAAGTTTGCGCCTAAAAATATTTTCAGGACTGGGGTAAGGTAGTACAACACCAGGCAACTCGTAGCAAAGGTGGACTAAGCTAACATCACTTCTATCTAAGTATCTCCCATTGCATTATGGGTATGGGAGATACTATAGTTACCTTACCCCAGTCCTAAAGATATTTTCAAGTGCAAACTTTGTTTGCTCACACTTGGATAAAGGATTAATCTAAATTTATTATGGCATTAGTATCCCATAATGCAAAGCATAGATCTGTTATGAAACTCAATAAAGGTCAAATATGGTATGGACAGTGGCTCTACCCATAATGGATAGCATTACACAAAACCCAAAGGATGTGTGCTTTGCATTATTGGATACTAAGAAAATCGATGTGAAGTCATTAGTCTCTATATACAAGTAGCCCAGTTGTGAAGATACTTGTACTTCATGTGCAACACTCGAATAAAGGATTAAACCAAGAATATAATTTCTTGGCATCATTAATTTCCTTCGATGAGTCTTTGGACTCCCTGGAGGTGTTATGTAATAATAGTAATAATAATTATAATTTATAGTTACAAGTGGAGTTCCACAGGGTTTAATACTGGGACCATTACTATTCAATCTTTATGCTTTATGTCAATGATATCATCACAGAACTACAGAGAGAGAGAGAGATGTTCAGTTGTTTATCAATGGTATGATGCTTGGGAAGGTTATTAGTAATAGTGCTGATGTTTCGGCTCTTCAAGAGAATTCGAATAAGCTGGAAATGTGGACAAATGAATGGGGATATGAATATCAGTTTAAAACAACTAAACATAAGGTTTTGAAATTTGGGATCCACAGTGGGATGCTTCATACTTACTTGGTGAGGTTATACTGGAAAAAGTAGAGGAAGCAATGGATCTTCGGATTGTGGATAGAGATTTGAAGTTCGGAGGACATATTGCAAAGGTTGTAAAGACATCTCAGAGAATTGCTGCAATGTCGAAGAGGATATTGACTGCAAGAGATAAAAGTGCACTGGTCCCATTGTATAAAAGATTTGATCAGACCATATCTGGATTTCTGTGCTCAGATCTGGTCACTGGTATTTGAAGGGGATGAAGTAACCTTCAAGAGGCTGCTGCAGAGATGGATATCAAAATTGATGTTAGGACTCTACAACATTGATTATGATGACAGACTGAGGTCATGTGGATTGCAGAGTTTGGTGAATATAAGGCAAAGGTAAGATATGATTGAGACATTTAAGTTGTTGAAGGGTTATTCACATGTTAACAATGAGGAGATTTTTCATATGGTGGAATGAGGGGAAGGAGCAAAGGCAAAGTGCAATCCCTTGAAGTTGCAAAAGCGAGTGGTGAGTAATAGGGTAAGAAGTAAGCTTTTTTTGCATGAAGAGTGATAGGAGTCTGGAATGCATTACTTGTAAGGGTGATGAACATATAGACAGTGATGAGTTTTGGTATGATAGACTTTGTGTTGACTTCTCATGGTGAGTCTTGTAACTGCATGGAGGTCAGGAAAATAATAATAATAATGAGCATAATAAGCCAATTGAGATTCAATCAAAGTTTTACTGAAGGACAGTTTCTCCTGTTAAAGGGCTAAGTAAAGTATCTTCTCTGATAAGTGCTTTGATTAAATCTTAAATGGATTAGTGAACCCAAATCTAAATTTCTAGTTACTATTTCTAAACTTCTAGAAACTTCCAGTTAATTATGATCCTAAAGTTCTAGAAACTAAAATCAGCTTAGTTTCTAAAACTTAAATTTAAACAATGACATTTCTGAAGCTACTTTTTAATAGCAAATCATGAGGAAGCATTTAAAAAATGTATATCACCTTGAAGTATTATCAAGTTCTCGTTATAATCAAATAATTCATATACTGAAGAAATACTTACTAAAGGTGTAAGTAAATTTTTCACTCCAATGGTTATCTCTTTACGTACACCATTTGGAAGCAGAATTTCATCATCTATGTTAAAGCTGGGGCAATGTTGTCTTCCTTTGATAAGTGAATTTTGAGGATTCTAAAATGCACACACAAAAGAAAACTAATATTTAAATGCATATTATAATCAGCTACATAGCAGCTATATATATATATATATATATATTACAGTTTATATATATATAAAAATCAGCGAAATATTAGCGTTAATAAAACATCTTTGTTGTTAAAAGTGTTTGTGGTGTTGTTAATACCGTGAAAAATAAGTCATGAATATATATATTACAGTTTATTATGCTTATTTAATCAAGTCACAATGAAACACTGAGATTTTAACATCATCAAACAAAAATAAAATCAATATTCACTACTCTTCAATAGCAAGAACGTGTGGAATGTAAATGATTGCAACTGAGATGAATTAACAATTATGCTAAAAATATCACTAATAATCATCAACCCTCCATAGACTCATAAGCATCATTATGGTAGGTTATCATCAATTGTCAATATCTTCATATCATGCTGGGTCTTCAACACATTCACCATTTTTGCGCTTAATATGCTCGCTGGCAGTTTAATCGGCTAAATATTTCAATTTCAAGTAAAAATATCTCCTTCCCTCCCCACCCTTCCAGGAGTGATTACTGTTTTTTGTTCTTCACCTTCCATTCAATGGATAATCTCTGCATTCATCTGGTAAAATCCTTTATAATGCTTATCATTCATATCACTAACCCTCTGTCCATAAAGATCGCTGTAGTTCTAAAAACTCCCATGTGTGAGTGACAAAAAAATCTTTTTCCCTTCTATTTATCATACTTAGCTGATGGCATTCCTGAGTATTCAGTTAATATTTCAGCATACCAATATTATGGACTCTTTCTTTAGTATTATCTCTTACCTTAGAGGGTTTGTGATTCAAAATTGACTCCTGTTTTGTGTTCCTTTTTACCATATATATATTGTTTTACTCATATTTATCCTGCATCTTTGAAATTTACCCCATTCCATATATTCCTGAAAAATAAGGTTGACAAATATTAACCATCTATCAATCCTTTTTTTAAGTCATGGAAAAATCCATTAACAGCTGCCATTTATGTTACATCAAAACCTCTCAACTAATAAACAAACCATAGTATGGATCCACTGCTACCAATCAAAGAGGATCTTCTTGATGTAATATCTTTTTGATATGATATAATGTCTCCCACTTTTGGAGAAATAAAATAAAGTTCAGGGAACTCATGTGGTTGGTCTTGATATAAAAAGATCTATTAAGTCAGCTCCACCATATGGTCTGTCAATCTGTCTTTTCATTATCTTTCCATCTCCATAGCACAGTTGGAAGAATGATGGGGACAATGTGCCTTTTGAGTGAAAAAGACCTGAGATGAATTCTCATTGTGATGAGAGGAATCTTTACTTGAGTTTTTTTCAACTGAAGGCAAGTTAGATCTCATATGGAGGTAACATGGTTTCCCCATCCTGAAACTGGGTTTTTCATCATAAACAGGCAAACTACAAACTAGCTAAAGAACACACATAATTAACAGGCAAAAATGCAATTAGTGGGTGATAGATGACATAATATGTAGATGATGGTAGATTTATGTAGTGAATTGATGGATGGTTGATGATATAGTGTGCAGATGATGTTGAATGCTCCCCTGTGATGAGCTTTGGACTCTCATATACCAATAATAAAAATAATATCTCATATAGGATACCATGGTGCTCTTTTCCTCCTATACATCAATAATCTCCTCATTATCAAATTCCTGATGTGTATCTTGAGGGAAGGAGGGGGTATGTACAGAATATTGTAATAGCACTACATGAAAGTTTACTTCATTACCAACTTCCTATCAACAAGTTTCCTCCAAAATAACCTGTTATCTCTCAAGACTCCAATATTGTCAGATCATACATTTCAGTCTTCTAAGGGACTTTTTACTCACTGAAGTGATCATATCATTTCAGTAGGAGAGGAAAGGTTCTTTCCTCTCCCACTGAAGAGGAAAGGAAAAGTTCTTTTATCTCTGTTCAAACACTCTGGAATGTTAACAATATCAAGATCCTTCCTAATATCCTCATTTTTAATATGATTCTGCCATTGTTCTGTTGACCTAATCTTTCTCAGAACTTTCACACCAGAGGTCTTCAATCACTGATCAAGTATTTTGTTTCTAATCCTGCTGTAAGATCCATAAGTTAAAATTGGATCCATAAGTTAAAACCATTTCCATATTTAGTTTGCTACCTTCACTAAAAATTTCACCTAAATAGCTGAAATGTTTACTTGTTCCACAGGTTCTCAATTCAGGATGCAGTTGATGTTTTCAATTGCTTCACTATTTTCAGTGTTTGACTTTCTATTGCCTCCCTCGACACCGCAAGGTAAAAGAGGGTATAAGGAAGATGAGATGAGATGAGATGAGACTTTTTATTGCTGATTTTCATACCTTATTACAGCAGTTATTCAATTTAATTAGGGAATACTGCAGACTTGTACTGGATTTATTTATCAATAAAACATTATCTGCATAAAGTGAGAGATATAGATGATGAACAGTATTGAAGATAATGTGTACCATTGTCTCACACCAGAATTAACATAAAACCATCTTCCTTTACCTCCTTCAATTCTAACTGCTGACTTACAACTTCAATATATATATATATATATATATATATATATATAAATCTTCCATAGCTCAGTCAGTATAGACAAAGTCGTTTGGTCAGAAAGACCTGAGTTTGATTCCTTTCAGTGATGTGAGGAACCTTTATTTGGTTTCTTTCAAACGAAAGGTGAGTTAGCCAGACTCATATGGAGGTAGGGGATTTTTTTACCCATAAATGTGAGTTTTTCGTCCCCCCCAGCACAGGCAAACCGGCCCTGTGAACACACATGGATTACAGTCATGAATACGTCCCAGCCGATCCGGTCACAAGCCTGGATAAAATTTGGGGGGGGGAGCAACGTTGTCATATGCCTTTTCCAGATATACAAAACTTAAATACAATATCCTTGTTATATTCCCATGATTTCTCAACTATTTGTCTTAATGTGAAAAAACTGATTTTAACAATTTTCTATTTGGCTTGAATATCAAACTTTAGCAACAGTGAGGTGGTATCCATTTATCCATCCATACTATTTATTATGGACAGATAAATGCTAACCTGTTTAAATCCTCTTGGAATGCCAGGGCTCTTCATAATTCTTCTTCATAACTTTCCCTAATCTAGAAACAACTGAATGTACTTATACTCATAGAAAGCACTTCTTTTTTTTTTTTTTTAATTCCTCATTTTTATAAAACAAGAGTATATAAATTTAAACAATTCTAACTACAAAATCAGCAAAATGAAATATATCAGAATGAAATATACTATTATTTCATACAGAGTATGAAACAACAGTACAAATATTTATAAGAGCTATGTTTTGTTTAATTATATTGTTAAGTGCCTTGCTATTTGTAAGTGAGCAAGAGGTATATGGAGAATTGAGCAAAATTGATATAAATAAGGCTGTGAGACTTGATAAATCACCACATACTTTAAACTTTAAAGGAATGTACCAAGGAGTTGGCATTTGTTTAATATGAGTCTTACACTGGGTCAAGTTCCAAAGGAGTGGAAGGAAGGCAAGATTGTAGCATTTCATAAGGATGGTGACAGAACTCAGACATCAAGTTATAGGCCAATCTGTGTGTCAGGTGTTGTGTTAAAAGTTGGAGAAGTTAGTGAGAACCAGGATCCCAAATTGGATTGATAACAGTGGTATTATCTTTGATGGACAGAATGGATTTCCTAAAGGGAAGTCATGTTTTAGTAATGTACTTACTTATTACAATAAAGTGATGGCTTCACTGGACAAAGGAGATGGATATACAGTAGTATACTTAGATTTTGCAAAGGTGTTTGATAGATTACCGCATGATAAGTTGATAGTCAAACTAGAGCAGATGGGGTTAGATATTATTTATTTCTCTTAGATCTGGGGGTGATAGTGGATAAGGATCTGAAATTTAGGGGACACATAGCCAAAATTGTGAAAACAACACAAAGGCTTCTGGAAATGATACGGAGGACACTGACTTGCAGAAGTAGGTAGATTCTCCATTGTATAAGGTTTTGATTAGGCCACACATGGACTATTGTGCCCAGATTTGGTCACCTGGTTTTCAGAAGGATGAAGAGATGTTGGAAAGAGTCCAGAAGCAACTGACTAAGGTAGTTTCTAACCTCTGGAATGTCTAGTATGAGGAAAGATTAAAAAGATGCAACTTGCAGAGTCTGGTGGACAGGAGGAAGAAGGCAGATACGATAGACCCTTTACTAACTTGTAGGTCTCTATCATATCTGCCCTCTTTCTCCTGTTATAGGATCAATGCTGGAGAGGTTCTACAGAAAATAGTGGGAGATAAGAGGGAGAACCAGAGGTCATCCCTGGAAACTGTTTAAAGAGGGTGTGAGTATGGGAGTGAGAAGCAGGTTTTTTTCATGCAGAGTTGTGAATGATTGGAATACCTTGCCTGAGAGTGTGGTGTCTGCATAGAATTTGAGTGTGTTTAAAGCATGGTATGATGAGCTGTGTGTATGATAAAAGGACCTCCTAGATGAGTCTTTGACTCCATGGAGTTTGGGTAGTAATAATAATCATCATAATAATAATAATAGATTAGTACATTAGATTGGAAATTGGCTGTCTGATAGATATCAGAGTTGTGTAGGCAGGGAGCAATATCTAAGAAGAGAAAAGTCACTGGTGTGCCTCAGGGGTCTATTAGTCCATTACTGTTTAAAAGTTAAGGATATTGGATTAAATTTGAATGGGGATATTCAGTTGTTTGCAGATTATGTAGAGTTGCAAAGAACAATGAGGAGTAGAGCAGATGTGGCCTTACAAAAAGACTTGAATAGATAGAGTGAATGAGTACAGGAGTGGGGGATACCAGTTCAACATTGCAAAATGTAAAGTTTTATAATTTGGGAAATAAAGATGGGATGTAGAATTTACACTTGGTGGGGTTATATTGTTGGGAGTGGAGGAAATAAAAGATACTAGGTGATGGTGGATAAGGATCTAAATTTTAGAACACCTGTTTCCAAAATTGTGAGGACAACAGAATGAATTCTGGAAATGATGAGGAGGACAATGACTTGTAGAAAAAAAGGAGATTCTTGTTCCATTGTATAAGGCCTTGGTTAGACCACTAATGGACTACTGTGCACATATTTGTTCACCTGGTTTTCAAAAGAACAAAGAGATGTTGGAAAGGTCCAGAGACAATTAACTAAGGTAGCTTCTGATCTCTGGAATGTTGAATATGAGGAAAGGATGAGAAGATGCAATTTACAGAGTCTAGTGCAGTGATGGTGAACCTTTTTACCCAGGTGTGTCAAACATCTTTTTTTTTTTTTTTAAATATTGACGTTGTTGATGTGCCACTTGCATACATGCATTATAAATTTAACTACTTATTCATAGATGGTGATTTGTACATATCATATTAGGCTATTTATTTAATAGGACATTGATATACAATCTATGAATTCATATTATACAATTAATTTAATAAACTGAAATTACTGAAATTAGTTTTTTCATCAGAATACCGATATTTTTCAACATCCAAGGTGTGTCACCTGAAACCCTCAAGTGTGTCAGTGCTGACACGCGTGTCATAGGTTCACCATCAATGGTCTAGTGGATAGGAGGAGTGATATGATACAGATGTACAAGTTGGTAAGGAGTTGTTATAGGATCAATACTAAAGAGGTTTTTCATAAATTAGTAGGAGATCAGAGGAGAACAAGAAGTGATCTTTGAAGGCTGTAGATACAAGGGATATAAGGAGGGTGTGAACAAGGTAGTGAGAAACAGGTTTTTTTTTGGTGCAGAGTTGTGAATCATTGGAATGGCTTGCCTGAGAGTGTGGTGTCTATGTCTACAGAGAATTCGAATGTCTAAGGCAAAATATGATGAGCTGTGGGTGCAACAAAAGGACTTCCTAGATGAGTATTTGACTCTATGGCTCTTAGAATAATACTAATAATTAGTAATATATTAACTCTAATCAAGTTATCTTTTGATTATTTAACACACACACACACACACACACAGAGAGAGAGAGAGAAGCTAGCAAAATTATGTCATCAATCACATCCCACCATTATAGAATTTATGAGATTATGAGAATTCTGAAGATTCAGCATTTGAAATGTTTGATATTTCAAGGGATATGTTTCACTGAATCTTGCAGCCTCCTGTATCATTAAAGTATAAGTTAAATAACATTAAATTTAAAACAGAACATAACAATTTCTGTATTTATGTAGAGCTTAGGGTTATTATATTTTCAGACTTACTCTAGATCAGTGGTTCTTAACCTGGGGTGTGTGCACCCCTGGGGGTGCGAGAAAGCATTTCCAGGGGTGCGAGAGAAGTTTCTAAATTTTCGATGGAAACTATCACCTGACCGCCTGTGAGAAACTAGCGAACATTATGTCGACTTTTGGGACCCCCACTCCTACCCTCTCTACCTTTGCATCAGCGCATTGCACTTACCAGCACATGCAGTACAATAAGAAACTGGTTGATATATGCATGTGTTCGCATACTCTGAGTACGAATGTACGAAGGTGGTTTGACGCAGAAACAAATACTACTTTTCTTTAATTTAATAAACAACAACAACAACAACAACATAGCCATTAAAAATTGAGATATTGTTTTGTATGTATATATGTATATGTAAATGTATGTGTTTATTTTTCAATAAATAAATTATCTTGCAATAGATGTAATTTCCTAAATAAAGAAATAGAAACACATTTTTCAAGGGGGGGGGTGCAAGAACTTATAGCGAGAATTTTTAGATTCAAGGAGGTGCGGATCACTAAAAAGGTTAAGACCCACTGCTCTAAATATAAGAAATGGGAATAATTTTGCTATGATCTTGTATGTCATTCAAGAGATGAGGGAGAAAGGCAAAGTGCACTGTTTTATCTCTTTTATTGTTGTAACTAATGGTTAAAAATGTCACAATGATAACTGAGTTCATTTGTTAGATGTCTAGAACAAACAGCCTTGAAGTGAGGAGAGAGATAGTTCAATTCTTGTCTTGGTCATTAACCTACTTCTATTCTGGTAGCAAGTCATATCTAAATGGACTCTCTGTTTCACTCTAACAAGGATTTTTGGATTTCAATAATCAATTTACTTATTAACAAAAATTTAATTCTGCAACTTTTCTCAGGATATGATATTAAGAATCTTATCAGAACCTTGTTGAAGCCTTTATTGCAATAATATACTGTGCAACTTATTAATTTCTTACTCAATTATAATTCTCCTGAATGATAGTTTCATACTCTGAATGGGAATGGGAACATTATTTTACAGGGAATAAAACTGGCCTAAACTGATACTCACACTTTCTCCAACAATAACTCTTCTTGAACATAAGGATGCATTATTTGTACATAAATTTTCATGCATACACCAACTACAAGCCCATGTGCTTGTAACACAAGCCTTGCATCTGTAAGAAATAAAAAAGAGGTATTACAGTACTAGAAAAACAAGTATGCATTATGTGTTACAGTGATTCAAACTCAAAAATGAACAAAATTCATAAATTTAAAAAATACTGACCAGAACTGTTATTTATAATTCAATTCACACCATAAGATTGCATTAAGTATTACACAAATCCTTTGAAAAGCAAGTCAGTAAACAAAATAATGCAAAACTACAGATAAACTAATGAGAATTCACAGAGATATATTATAATTAAGGACATGTTTTGAGAATATTTGGAGAAAGAGTAACGCTAATAATAATAGTAAATAACTGTTGGATTTCTCTACAGAATATCAATTAGTTGTTACAAACAATATTCTAATATAAAGATATGCATACATTCGCATAGAGAGAAAACACAAGAAATATCATATTGGCTATGTTATTGTTAATAAGGATATCTTTACACTGAAATAGAAGAACACATCATCATCATTATTATTATTAATCAGAATCTCAATGGGGTCACAAGACTCATCATGAGAGGCCCATCTTAGGAAACACAAAGTCAGTCATACCATTCTTTAAACTCATTCACCTGTACTTTCACTACCCTCTCAGGCAATGCATTCCATGGTCCAACTACTCTCTCTTTGCAAAAAAAGCCACTTCTCACCCACTTACTCAGCACTTCCTTTTGCAATTTCCAGGGAGGGGCTACTTGTTTTTGTTCCTTCCCCTTGTTTTAGCAACCAGTGTTAATCCTGTAAATATCTCTCAACAGCTTAACTGTCCCAATCATATTACTTCCTTCATCTTCTATACACCAAACTTTGCATGCATACTTCAGTCTAACCTCATAACCTACACTATAGAGTCCTGATATCATTTTTGTTATCTGCCTTTCTATCCTCTCCAAGGATCTCTTCAAATCTCAGCAACCAGATATCAGCACAATAATTCAAGTATGGCCTGATAAGGACTTTATACAATGGAATCACCACCTTTTTATCTCTGTTCATAAATGCCCTCAACTGCAGAAATCCTCTGGATTCCTTTACCACTTATGAAATATGTCTCTAAACTTCAAATTTCTAATGACCATCGCTACAAAGATCCCTTATCTCCTCCACTTCTTCATATATATATATAGTTCCACCAAGTTACAAGAGTATTTCAAACTTCAAGACCATATATTTAGTTGCATTAAACTGATATCCTTATCATATGATTTGAAACAGAAAATAATTGCCATATAGTGTTTAGCAAGGTTAAAGATAAAAATCAGATCGAAGATAAAAATACATATGAAAATTTTAAAAATAATCAAGGTTGAGGACCTGGAAGAAGTAAACTGTAGAAATAAACAAAAATATATTATTAAAACTATTAAATATTATTAATATGAATATACTATTAAAACCTTAATCCATCATGCCCATGCTCTGTGTTACTACATCACAAGTTACAATACATTAACACATTAATGCTGAGCATTCATATTGTTCAGTATGTCCCCACGGAATTGGAAGCAACAACAAATTGTTTCATGGTTCCAACTTGAATATCTAGCAAACACACAACTGATCATTAAATGTGCTGTTCAGAGAAAAACCAAAGCTATGTAGGAGGGAAAATATTTTTTGTTTTCAGGATATAATAACTGATACCCAAGGTAAATTCTATATTTGGTTGGTAGGTTTAAATTTTTAAAGATGTGGATAATTATATTTCAATTTGCATTAATTATATATCTCATGCAGTAAAACTGTGTAGTGAATAATTCCTCCCTCCAAACACACACTATCACCACTTTGTTTTACTATACAGTAAAACAAAGTAAAAGTTTTACTGCAGCAGGAAATACAATAAAATACCTTCTAAACTTATTTCAAAATAATGAATAAGAGAAATTTTTTCAAATCACTTTCAATTATCTCACATCTATTCCTTCTATTCTTTAACCCACCAGAAAGAAAAGACTTCAGTTTTCAGAGTTTATTTCCAAGAAATTCAACTATTTTGTTTTTGCAAATCACTTGAAGTAAAAAAGGTGAAATAAATTTTTCATAAAGCATTGTGAAGCTTTATGAAAAATTTGCATTTCTAAACTTAGTGATGTATCAGGCTTTGAGGCTAAAAAATATGAGGAATGTAATATTACAAAATTGTGAATTTTCTTCTATAAATGATATATATCTGATTATTTTATAAAAGAAACAATAACTGTAGTTTTCCTATATAATGCTTTATTTATATCAGATAACTGTTGGGATATAAGCATAGAAACTATCCATTATGTAAATAGTAATATTCAGCACCAGTATATAAAATAACTAGAAGTTCAAAAAAAATGACTGATAATTCAGATACATATGTAATAATTCTCAAAACATATATTAAAGATGCCAAGAAATTATATTCTTGGTTTAATCCTTTACCCAAGTGTAAGCAAACAAAGTTTGCACCTGAAGTATTTTCAGGACTGGGGCAACTCGTACATAGAGGCTAATGAAGACAGAAAAAATGACTGATAATTCAGATACATATGTAATAATTCTCAAAACATATATTAAAGATGCCAAGAAATTATATTCTTGGTTTAATCCTTTACCCAAGTGTAAGAAAACAAAATTTGCACCTGAAGTATTTTCAGGATTGGGGTAACTCGTACATAGAGGCTAATGACTTCACATCACTTGCCTTAGTATCCCATAATGCAAAGCAGATATTCTTATAGACATGTATAATGCTATGCATTATGGGAAGGGTCACTACAAGACTGGTTTCAACCTTTATTGAGGTCTCATCAGTGAGAGTCAGACCCAGAAGTGATACCTGGGTAGTGACCCTTCCCATAATGCAGAGCATTATACATGTCTGTAAGGATATGTGCTTTGTATATACTTATATACTGATGCTTTTGTATGTGCTTATATACTGATGATGTGTAAAATTGTCCTGCCAGATACAGAGGAAGGAATATCTTACATGGTCAAGTGAGCTCCCACTAGATGTGCCATAGATGCAAAACAGAGCCTAGCATGTTAAATCAACTTAATGTATCATAATTCTTGATGTAGAAAGAGTTATTACAATATATAAAATCAACTTTCTTAACTATTGGTAGCTTCAGTAAAATCCTTATCAACAAAGCATTCAATGGTCAAAGGCTTCCTAAGCAGAAGAAAAAATTACTTGCATTAAAAATTACATCATCATCATCATCAAATTCCTGCCATGTACCCTCAAGGGGTGTACAGGATATGACAGTACTACATGAAAAAATTACATCATTACTAACTTCCTATCTACAATTTTCCTCCAAATCAGTCTGTTACTTGTCAAGACTCCAACATTATCAGATCTTATATTTCAATCGCCTAAGGCACACTTTGTACCGTATCAATCCACCTATATCTTGGTCTTCCTCTGATTCGTTTTCCTGCCAACCTGGCAGAGAACACTTGTTTCGCTAATCTTTCCTCTCCCATTCTATTTAAGTGACCATACCACCGGAGATTAGCTCTGCTAATGCATTCCTGGATGCTGACAATGTCAAGTTCTTTCCTAATATCTTCGTTTTTAATATGATATTGCCATTGATGCATCTGTTCACGCTTCTAATCTTTCTCAGGACTCTCATATCTGTGGTCTCTAGTCTTTGGTCAAGTGTTTTACTTCTGACCCAGCTCTCAGATCCATAAGTTAAAACTGGTTTGAACACTGTCTTGTATACAGCTAATTTAGTGTTCCGACTAATTTCTCTCTTATTCCATATGAATTTATTCAATTGACTTCCCACCATACTAGCTTTGCTGATTCTGTTGTCTATTTCTATATTTAATTTACCATCTTCAGTAAAAATTGTGCCTAAGTAGCTGAAATGTTTTACTTGTTCCACAGGTTCTCCATTCATAACACAGTTGACATTTTCAATGATTCTGCCTATTTTCATTGTCTTTGTCTTTTTATTGCTGACCTTCATACCATATCTATTACAACAGCTATTCAATTTAGTCAGAGAATCTTGCAGACTTGTAGCGGATTTATTTAGAAGTATAACATCATCTGCATAAAGCAAAGAGCTGACATTAACATCTCCAATTCTGATATCAGGTTTAATACCACATTCCTTCATAATGTGATCCATATAGATAATGAATAACAGAGGGGATAATTTACATCCTTGTCTCACACCAGATTTAACATTAAACCATCTTCCTGTACTTCCTTCAATTCTAACTGCTGACTTACAACTCAAATAAAGACTAAGTATTGCTTGATATAATGCCCCATTGACACCATATAACTGCAGCGTATTGAATAGCTTCTCTCTTGGCACCTTGTCATATGCCTTTTCCAAATCGACAAAACTTAAATACAGATCTTTGTTATATTCCCATGCTTTCTCGACTATTTGTCGTAAAGTGAAGATCTGATCCTGAATCCAGCTTGTTCTTCACCAAGCGTTTCTTCCACAATTCTTCTCAACCATTTCTCAAGTATACTTGCATAAATCTTACCAGGAACACTCAGTAGCGAAATACCTCTGTAATTCTCACATTCAGTTTTATTTCCCTTTTTATATATGGGTACTATGAGGGCTCTACTCCAATCATCGGGAATTCGTCCCTCTGTCCAGGCTTTCTGAACTATGCAGTGCAGCTACTGTAAGACTTTTATACCACCATACTTCAGCATTTCTGGTCGAATATCATCTACTCCTGCTGCCTTTCCACATTTCAAGCCTTTGATGGCTTTTTCTACTTCAAGTATGGGTATGTATTCCTGACTGCATGCCTGGTCAGTATTTTTTATCACTATGCTGTCATCACTGCTTGTTTCATTTAGCAGTTTTTCAAAGTAATTACTCCATACTTCAAGGATATCTTTTTCTCCTGTTTTCATGTCACCTTTATCATCTCTAACTCCTTTTACAGCACTCTTTCCTCCATTCCTAAGCTTCTTCAACAACCTCCAGAATATTTTGCCACCTTCTTGATATTTATTTTCTATATTCTTGCCAAAGTCCTCCCATGACTTTTGTTTAGCTAGTTTTACACACTGTTTAGCTTTCTTACATTTGTCTCTGTATTCTGTAAGAGTAAAAGCTGACTTATTTGCCAGGAACTTTTGATATGCTTTCTTCTTTTCCTTCACTGCCTCTTTAACTTCTTGTGTCCACCAGGGAGTTCTGATTTTTTTATCCTTGCACACAACCTCACCACATGCCTCTCTGGCAGAATCAATCGATGTTTTCTTCAGAGTTTGCCACTGAATCTCCAAGGTTTGATTCCTGTTCTCAAACTCTTTTATTTTATTTTCAATAATCTTTCTGTATTTTAGTCTACAGTTCACATCTGAGAGCTGCTCAACTTTTATTTGCTTTAAAACTTTCTTACATGTTATTCTTTTCAATATGAAATTCAATTTTATCCTGCTCAAGACTAAATGGTGATCACTTCCAATTTCAAATCCTCTGTACACTCTGGTGTCCTGCACCAGGAAGAAAACATCACTATCAACAATAACATAGTCAATGAGACTTTTCTTATTCCTAGCCTCTTCTCTCCATGTGAATTTGTGCACATTTTTATGTTGGAACATGGTGTTAGTAATAACCAGTCCATGTCCTGAGCAGAAATCCAACAGATATTTGCCATTATTATTAGCTTTGCTCTTTTCTCCAAATTTTACCAAAATATTTTTGTATGTCTCACAATCATTTCCTACTCTGCTATTTAGATCCCCAACAAGGACCAACTTTTCCTTTTTCATTGTGTCAGTTGCTTTTTCTAAAGCATCAAAAAATTCCTCCACTTCTACCTTAGTAGAACCTTCTGTGGGACCATAGGCACAAATAAGTCTCATTGTCCAGTTCCCCATTCTCATATTTGCCCACATTACTCTACTTGAGACTGACTGCCATTCAAGAAGATTAGCCTCGTATTTTGTGTTGAATACTATGGCTACTCCTTCTTTTCCTTGATTGTCATTGCCTGAATATAACATTTTGTATTTATTGCTCAGAAAGATCTCACCAGTTTTGGTCTTTTTTGTTTCAGTCACCCCTATTATGTCGATCTGGTACTTATCTAATTCCTCAGCTAGCTCCATTTCTTTGCCATTCAGGCTTCTTATGTTGATAGTACCAATCTTTAACTCTGGTGATGCTGAGTTGGGGCTTGTTTTCAGATTTGTTCCAGTAGCTGACTTTTCGCTGTTCGCCCTGGTTCCCTGGCGAAAACAACGGGGGCCTTGTTTAACCGGGCGACGCCCCAGCCGGCATGAAATTTTGTCATGTTGTACCATCATTTTTTATTTTGGTTTAACCAATAAGAATACAATTTGGTCGGCTAAATCCCAAATTGCCAGCCCATCCTCGTTCATTCAGTATCAAAGTAGATACCCAACAGGGTGCACCACGAGAAGGTGAGGATTGGGCATTAGGTCAGAAGCCCTGTTCGGTTCTCCGCATTCCTTTAAAGGTTATGTGGAGGTCTCCTCTCCGTTATACAGCTTTGACCCTTAAGCACCCCTTAAAAATTACATGCCAAAGGAATATCAGAATATACTACAAGAATTCTCAAGCAACTCAACATTCAACAAGGTAAAAAACTTTCTACATCTATCTCTCATCCTGAGGTTTTTATTTAATAAGGTCAAAGCACCTTTTGGTAATTTGTTTTGGTAAAATACTTATAAGCTCTGTATTACTTAACCTTGGTATTTCTAAGCCTGGCTCCCACTGATGAGACCTCAATAAAGGTCGAAACCGGGTTGGGTTGTGGCCCCTTGCCTTTAATGCATAGCATCATACATTTCCTCAAGGGACTTTGCATTAAGGGTAAATATTAAGAATAGTGATCAGAGCTTATTCCATTTTTACCACAAGTTGCCTAGACTTGCACTATCTTGTGGGTCAGTTAGACTCACACTACGTGCAGGCGCAAACTTGACTTATTTGTCTGTTTGCTTACTTGGGAAATGGAGTAAAACCAGATTTAAAATAGCTTGGTATCTTTAACATATATTATTCCCAAGGTAAAAAACTTTCTACACACACACACACACACACACACACATATATATATATATATATATTAGTTTTAACACGTTTCCGAATTTTTACACTTTCGTTGAATTTTATTGCTACCGAGCGAACTCACACAATCTAATTAATAACAATAGTTTTCAGTTAGATACTGTGTTTGCTGGTGCAACATATGGTTTTGCTTGAGTCTATATATACAGCATAGTTTCTGTATGAGGGAACATGCGATTTATTAATTAGTGTCGTTTTTATCCCGGTTGTCTCTAATTGCACTATTTGTTGAGAAATATATTACACAGACTGCTTATACCTTATTCACTGACATAATAAAAGTACTTGTTTTCCTTGCCTCTGTAATATAGTGGCTATTGGGGAGTGCTTGTTGTTTACCGCGGGAGCAAGTTACTATCGCCCCGCTCTAAACGTGTTTCAGCTGTTTTCATTTGCGAGGTATATGCGAAACTTTTTAATTTCTTTTTTCGAAAAGCAAAATCAGGGGTGAGAGTTATATGCAAGTAAGTAAGGTATTTCAATTATGGATAAGCACATTGGTACCTTCTTTAATAGGAAAAATAGCTCGGATGATAGTGATAATACAAATCGGGTTTGTAATGACAGTTTGTGTGTAGTTTCTGAAGAGAAAGAGGTCTGCAACGAATCCACAGAAACACAGAATTCCCATCAGTTGCAATGCGATAATATTAATACGCTTAACGAAAGGAAAGATTTGCTGACTTGCTGGACACCTGACCAGTGGATCGCATTCAAAGGTAAATATAATTCGTTATTTTGTAGGAACATTTTTCTGTTTTGTGACTTTTCTCCCTTTACGGTAATTATGCCTACATTATTGTGTTATTATTCAACAACTGTTTACAGTTTTGAATGTATATATAAAGTCAATATCAACAGTCACCTGATTACAAATGCGTGATGAAAGGGATGGGGAGGTTTGGAGCTTTCCCCAGATAGCATTCAAAAGGTAAATACAATTGGTTATTATTATTATTATTATTATTATTATTTGACACCTCCAAGGAGTCCAAAGACTCATCGGGGGAGAGTGTGCCAACAGCATCGAACGATTGGCCCCCTTCCAACTACTAACCGCGCTCAAACTTACTTAACTGAGCCATTAGTAGCAGAGGCTCTACCAATCGACCAACCTTTGCCGGCAAATTTTGTATAGGGCCCTGAAACTTATTAGTTTAGAATTTAACCACTGAGAAAGGGTTTGTGTCCACCTCAAAACTCTGAAACAGAATTTGGAAACATTTTCCGAATAACTTTTTATAAGAAATTTCTGTGGTTTCATTTCACGATCCATTTCGGGCTTGCAGTCATGAATTGAGCTTTCAAGTGACAGTGGGCTTAACATGCAATTCCGTGATTGTGGTTTGGCTCGATTCTGGATCTCACCTTCAGTGAAAAGTGAATTTCCTGAATTATCTGAAGAAGTCGAAAATCATCATGCAGTTTTCTACAACCTATCTTTGAGAGAAAGGATTTTCATCACTCCTTCAAATAAAAAACAAAATACAGAAATCGTCTTTGTGTGTGCCGATCTTCGACTGAAGTTGACCAATATTGAGCCAGATATCCAGCAACTCTGCAAGGCCGAGAAGCTCATCCATCTCATTAAAAGTAAACAGTAACATAATTATATCATATTATTTATTTGTTTAATAAAAATTAAAATTGTTTTAATTTTTATCCACAAAATTTAATTTTTTATCTATATATCCGGCCTGGTTGGCCAACTCTCCAGCCAAAAGGCTGTGGGTTCGAATCCCGCCGTGGGCATGGATGTTTGTGATTGTCTGTGAAAATACTAGTGGTAGTGGTCAGCAGTAGATAGCGATAGTGTAGATGAGGATTCTAGTTGTGGTTGGTGAAGACGGAGAGTTGTAGAGTAGGTGCCCTTCCTCGATGTGTCTTTTGACTACCTGGAGGTGTTATGTAATAATAATATCCACAAGCTTTATATGTTCATTGTGCATCACATAGTCTGAATTTGGCACTTGGAAATGCTGTATCTGTGACAAATAAGAAATTGAATTGGCATAATTGAAAAGGCACACCATTTCTTCAATACTCCTAAAAGACAGGACATCCTTGTTGTTTATAATACAGGGTGTTTCAAACAGAATGTCTGATTTGAAAATTGTATATTCAAAAATTGTAATTGTAATTGCACAATGAGCATTTGTAATTGTGATGAATGAAACTTTAGGCCTTATTTCATACTTGGTAATTTATTTTGTAAATGTACCACATATTCATTATTAAATATAATTATTTGAAATCAGGTCATTCTTTTTGAAACACCCCGTATTATAATATTAATATCTTTTAAGATTTATAATATCTTTATTTAGCTTGCAAAAAATATTTGCATACACCTTACCATTGTCTAAAATAATGCAAAAATCTTATTGACCTCTTAATTGCCCTAAATTTTGTTGATGATGTTGTAGCTCAATTAAATACTGTTCGTGAAACACCAGATTCTTCATTTAAAGATATTTACGATGAAGCATGTATAAAAGCCAATAATTTTAATATTGACATTAAAAAGCCAAGGACTTCATCAAAACAAACATTAAGGTCCAATGTTCCAACCGATTCTGTAGAAGAGTATTTCAGGAGAACTATTTCATTCCATTTATTGACCAAATATTGACTCAACTTCATGAACGCTTCACTCCTTCACTCGGCACTGCAACATTTTGAAATATATTTTTTTCTACCAAATGGAAAAGATGCTCCAACAGCAAGTGCAATGGAAGATTTTCATCAGTTGTGTGAATTTTATGCCAGTGATTTGCCTTATACAAATCCAGCAATTTTGAATGCCGAATTCAAGTTGTGGTATAAGAAATTTGAAAAACTGTTAGCTCCATGCAAAAATGCCGTTGATGTAGTTTCAAAGTGACAAAATGATATATCCTAACATCTATAACTTATTAAAAATATTTGCAATGCTTCCAGTAACAAAATGCATCAGTGAAAGGTCATTTTCTAACTTACGCCTTTTAAAAACCTATTTAAGATCTACCATGACACGATTGAATGACTGGCTTTGCTATACACACACACACACACACAGAGATTAATGTAACCATGAATTAATAATTCAAGAGCTTTGTAAAAAGAAAAGAAAACTGGATTTTATTCTTTAAATAAATTTTTATAATCACCTAATGAATTTTATTTACTGAATGAAATTTAATGAATTTTAGTTGAACGGATAAAAATCTTTTTAATGCAAATTCATTGCATTAAATATATTTTTATCTGTTCAACTCCCCCCCCCCCAAGATTAAATCCTGGGTGTGCCACTGGGTGGCAACATGGTCATATTCATTACAGTCAAATTTCAGATGATATTACCTGGTCAAGCACTCTCAAACCCCTAGTATTTTCTATTACATGCTGTCTCAGATAGTTATCACTTAGTAACTGAATAAAATCCAGTTCCTTCCTCACATGTGTCCTCTCCTCCTTCCAGTCAATGTTACCATAGTTGAAATCCCCCATAATAATTACCCTCCTTCCACTCATTTCATCAATTTGTTTATGCATACTATCTCCACCATCTATTCCATCACCTGGTCTATAGCAGCACCCAACTATATATTTTGTTCTGCTAGTCTCAATCTCACACCAAATAGCCTCAAATGAGCTCTTTTCATTATCCTGCGATACAACTTCTATTCTCCTTGGCTGCAATTCATCAGCTATCATCAATAACACTCCCCCCCCCATTTTATTCTCTCTGTCCCTCCTAAACACACTATAACCTATATATTCTATCCTGCTAACTATATCATCTTCCGTCAACCATGTTTCACTAATGCCAATAACCTGTGGCCAGGAAGAGCCAACCAAGGCCAAAAATTCTTCCTTCTTGTTCCTATATTCCTGGCATTAGTATACATGAAATGCAGAGGTCCCTTTGTCCCACCCCTATCTTGATGCATTATTCTAACTATTCCATTATGATTTCTTGTCCTTAGTACTGGCTCGGGTACATTATATACATTCTTACATTCAACTGTCTCACTGATGTCTGCATATCGACTCCCCCGCCTCCTTGATAGTTCTAGTTTCCCTGGTTCTGCACATCCACTTTCACTTCATTCAGCAACACTTTTTCCAGTCTCTGCACACCAAATCCATTCAAATGCAGGCCATCCTTCTTGTACATATCCTTTGGCCCATCAAACTCATTCCACACGTCCACAAATTCCACACCACACCATCTGCATAACCTGGGCATAAAGTCATTTGTGATTATGGCCCTCCTTCTAAACTACTCTCTGTCATACCGAGGCAATAGACTCACCATCCTAACTCTGTCACTCTTTTTTTTCGCTACCTTTAACAATACTTTCAAGTCCTCTCTCATAAAAAATTTCTCCTTTCAATTCATTTGTACCCGCCACAACTATCAATTCTTTCACCCTGTTTTTGCACTCTAATACTCTCACTTACATTCTTAAATTTCTCACTTACATTCTTAAATTATTTAGTTAAACTCTCATCTATCACACCTCTTACTAACGAGTCACTGTACAACACTCTTTCCTTCATTTCTGAAACTCTCCCACTCTTATACTTATTTTTCCTTTCAAACTTGCTTATTTCTGTTAGCCGAGGCACTCTGGAAAAAGTTTTGCAGGTGCTCCAACTGCCGCTTCACACTGTGTGTTACTCCACATAATCGTGCGATCTCAGGAGCAGCATATATAATTTTCCTACACTTATCACTCATGATTAATCAATTTTTCTTAAAAAGAAGAAGAGAAAAGATATTATTGATAAGGAGTTAGGACTCGTGATGAAATTTAAAAAATAATAATACATTTTATCTTTTATATTTAATTTTCTAATAAAAGACACAAGTACATACGTTTTATGAACTCCACAGTCATAAAAAACAAATGGCCGGTGAATGAAATCTGTTTCAGTTTCACTGGAACGAACTGCCAAGTTAACAATCACGTGATCTGAAATAGGAGATAATATTACACAATATATAATTTTTCTTCTTATAATATTATATATTGATTATATTTAATTATATAAATAACTGTTACTTTAAAACATTCATTGTATATGAATTTCTTAAATCCTTATTTATAGTACAGCTTTGTGAAGCTTTGGCATTCATATAACGATAACAATTAAAATCTGAGAAGAGTTATAAAGAATAGCTCTGAAATAATATTTTTATATGGATTTGTCTAGTTTTTGAAGAGAGTGATAACAATAGTTCATACAATAATACGAAAAGTGAGTAACAGTAACAAGACTAGTGATAGTGCTGAGACGAGTGAAGATGAACTGAATGCTGCTGGTACAAGTAATGGTAATAATAAATTAAATTTAAGTTTTGTGAATATTTTTACATAATAATATATTTTTTCTATTTTGTAATGCATTTGTAAGGGGAAAGAAAAGTAGTTTTTTTAAACAATGATTTGTGATAGAATGGTGTGGGAGATGGGGTATATGACAGATCTAAAATGCGCAACATTAATAAAAAAATTGTCATCAGGATTTCAAAAATAGTTCTTAATTTTTTAATTGCCTATGAATGCATAAATCTGCATATCTATTGAATGGTCAATTTTCTTATTTTTTTCAACTAAACATGAATTATTAAAAAAATACTGCTTTATTCTTCATTGATTAAACTCTAGACAACATGACTTGAATTTAATTTGTCAAATTTTCAAATCCAGAACTTTACATCTTTATCTGATTGACCCATTAAAGAATATTAGCTGAGCTGTTGTCATTGTTTTTTTTTTTTTTTGAGGGCATCCACATATGTATCCATAACGTGCCATGTCAAAAAAAAAAAATTTAAGTTGAAAACTTAAAAAAGTTTTGAATTTTATCAGACAGAATATCCACATAGAGTACCATATTTTTCGGACCATAAGAAGCATCTTTTTACGTAGAGAAATTTACTTAGAATTGAAGTGTGTTTTATGGTGTGAAGGTAGGTGATACCAGGTAAGTTTTGGATTCCCATGTTTTTGATGCGAGCCAAACATGTGTCTCGCTGCATATGCGATAATCTCCGATTTACATACAAAAACTTCCTGAACAGTAGTTAGTGGGAAAGCGTATGCAGTTTTGAACAGATGAGATGACTTAGTTTTTGATGAGAGTGATAACAATAATACAAAAAGTGACAGTAACAAGACTAATGATAGTGCTGAGATCAGTGAAGATAAACTGAATGCTGCTGGTACAAGTTATGATAATAATAAATTAAATTTAAGGTTTGTGAATATTTTTATATAATAATATATTTTTTCTAAACATTGTCTCATAAATTTGGGGTGTGTCTTAGGTCTAAAAAATATGGTAAATAAGTTATTATTATTATTATTATTATTATTATTATTCAGGCCATCATGGAGTCAAAAGACTCATCGTGGGAGGTCCTTCCCAAGAACATAAAGTCTGTCAAGACTCATCGAGGGGAGGTCCCCCCTAAGAAACACAAAGTCTATCATACCACTCCTTAAACTCAATGACCGTTCTCGCTCTCACCACTCTATCAGGCGATGCATTCCACGGTTCAACCACCCTCCACGCAAAGAAACCGCTCCTCATCCTCTTGCTCACAGTTTCCTTTCGTAACTTCCAGGGATGGCCTCTTGTCATCACTCCTTCCTGCTGTTCAACCAAGCGAAAGAACTCCCCAGTAACCACTTGTCAACAGTTTAAAAGTCTCAATCATATCACCTCTCCTTCTTCTATCTACCAAACTCTGCAGTCCACATTCCCTTAGCCGATCCTCATAACTATCATTGTACAGTCCTGAAACCATCTTTGTCATCCGTCTTTGTATCCTTTCCACAGTTAATTTATCCTCTTCAAATTCTGGGGACCAAATCTGAGAACGATAGTCCAAGTGTGGTCTGATCAGAGACTTATACAACGGAATGATAACCCTCTTATCTCTGCAGGTCAGTGTCCTTCTCATAATTGCAGCAATCCTCTGTGTTACCTTCGCCACCTTTGCAATATGTCCCCTAAACTTGAGGTTTCTATCAATCATCAACCCCAGATCTCTTGTCTCCCCTACTTCCTCCAGTATAACTCCTCCCATAGAGTATGTAGCATCCCATCGATGTTTCCCAAAACCTCAAGACCTTACATTTTGCTGAATTAAACTGACATCCCCATTCATTTGCCCATCTATCTAGCTTATTCAAATCCTCTTGCAGGGCTACCATATCTGCACTATTACTAATAATCCTTCTCAGCTTCGCATCATCCGCAAACAACTGAATATCCCCTTGAAATCCACTGGCAATGTCATTGATATAAAGGTTAAACAATATAGGTCCTAGTACTGAGCCCTGTGGGACCCCACTTGTAACCCTCTGCCTCCTGGAAACTTCTCAACCATACACAATTCTCTGATACCTATCAGACAGCCAATCCTGAATCCAGTTGACCAATCTGACATCCAGACCCATGTGCTGCAACTTAAATATCAGCTTATCATGTGGCACCCCGTCGAATGGCTTCGCTAAGTCTAAGAAAATTGCAGTATATGCCTTTCCCTCATCTAATGGTCTTGTAACTTTATTATAAAAGGCTAGCATATTGCTAAAACAAGAGCACCCTTTCACAAATCCATGTTGACTCTCACAGGTAATGTTACCCTCATAAATTGGAATATCTGATGTATAAATATAAAATTTAAAATAACACATTAAATATATAATTCTAAGATGTAATATACTATATAAAATTAATTTCTTGTAAAAATTTAAAAACACTAGGTGTATATATATAGAATGTATAAGAAATTCTGCTTGAGTGTATAGGCTCAAGTAGATCACTAAGAGTAATAAAATAATGACTAATAATGACTATGCACATTAATATAATCAGGGCAGTCAATTAAAATATGTATGATGATTAATGTAGAGCCACAGTATTCACACATGGCACATCATCACCCCCTCCATAAGAAGTAGTGTGTAAGATGACAATGGGCTATGCAAAGCTGAACAATAACAACTTCTTCACCAAAGCCACAGTTTAATTTCCAGCTTAATTTTGTATAGCTTGTTGTTGTTATCTCTATTTCATCATGACTGCCTCTCAGTTATTAATTTTTGTCTTATAATCTTCCAGTAATCCATGTGGGAGACAGGCAGATAATGATACATTGGAGAACAAGCTGACTTGGCTGCACTGTATGCAGCCTCGTTTCCCTTGAGCTCAATGGGACTTGAGATTCAACATAGGAGAAAGAACAAGCAGATGATGCATCGTTAACTGGCAGAGCAAATATTGGATCTGAGACAGCACTGGATGTTGTTAGCATTCCAGACTTCTGAGCACACTTTTATACCAATTCAAGAAGTTCAAGAGAACTTTTTGAATTGCTATAAATAATACATCCTTGTTAGCATTTCAATTTTATGTAATTTAATGCAAGCTCAATTGCATACATTTCAGAAATACAATTGGTACATTCTGGTGGGTTTGTGATTTGATATTATGCTGTCTGGAAAGAAGACAACTGCAGACCCCAGTACTCTGATTATGAACCATCTGTATATACACAGGTACAAATCAGAATATTCTGTGCTCTGTGTGTGTGTGTGTGTGTGTGTGTGAGAAAGAGTTTCTGGTAGGAAGGAAGGATGGAATGTTTGACCAATCTGCACAAGGAAAAGCTGCATGCTGAAATGCAGCTGTGCCATGGTCGGAGTGCATTTAATAGAGTCATGCAGTATTGTTTGACTAATGTCTAGAGCTTATAGTAATGATTTTATTCACAAACCAGAGAAATGTATAGAAGTATAATATTTGTACAAAATAAATTGATATTTTTATGGTTAAAATAGAGTATAAATAATAGGGAAATTTTATTAATTATTATTGGTCCACAGTAGAACAAAAAACCGACTAGTTTTGCAACACTTATAATCTAGTGGCTTCTTCAGGGCTTTTTAAATGGAAAAATAAATAAAGAAAACAGTTGACGTTAAAACACAAATAAATCATTAGAAGAGAAACATCCGACACAAATTAAATGCGACCACCATAACACATGGCAAGAGTCAGCCAGCTTTTTGTAGTCTATAGTTAATTGATGGGGAAGTTAAATTCTGTTGCATTAAGCAATCTTAGTAGTGATTTCCAGACATCATTTAGGATGAAATCTTGGTTTCAGTTGAGAGAGCCACATGAGTAAAGAAAAAAGCTTTCTTCTAAATAGGGAACAGTGACTATCCTAGTCAACTGTGTGATTAGCAGATGAAATATGGTGAGCTAGGCCAGACCTTTTTTTCTCTTTTATGTTTTACAGTGCTGAAATGTTCTATTTTGCTTAATTCAAAACTTTGGCTTGTGCCTATGTAGGCAAGACAAGGATCATAACACATGGGCGGCTTTCAAGCCAACCCAAGCTATTCATAGCCTCTTTAGATCAATGGAGGGTAGCATTTCCTTTCTACAAATTCAGAGATACCATATTCCTGTGGTCATGACTAAACAGACCAGCAAGTGAAAGTTTTAAATTGGGAAAAAAAAAAAAAAAAAAAAAAAAAAAAAAAAACACATGTCAGTGATGTAGACCATAAAAGAGAAAAAGGGCTGGTCTATCTTATCACACAGCTAATTGGGATAAAGTCACCATGCCCTATTTAGAAGACTTTTTTTCTTAACAGATTAAAGAATCCAAGGCAGTTTTTCCCTCATGTAGTTCCCTCACGAGAAATGAAGGTTTAATCATAAATGATGTATGGAAATCACTACCCAGTTCTCTTAGTGCATCAGAATTTAACTTCTCTGACAATTACATACAGACTTGACAAAGAGACAGCTGACTCATGCCTCACATTACTGTAGTCCCATTTACTTTTTACTGGATCATTTCTGTTCTAAAAACGTATTTATGTTTTAGCATCAAATGCTTTTTCATTTCTCTGATTTAAAAAATCCTGAAGAAGCCACCAGATTATAGGTGTAGTATGAAACTAGTTGGTTTTATTTTTTATTCTAGTGTATATTAATAACAACTAATTAAAATTCCCCATTACTTACAGGTAATGGGGAATTTTTAGTATAGGTATTGTACTAATTTCCCAAGGGGAACAAAAAATAATTAGCCACATGGAATGATCTGACATGGATTATTTTGGTCACATACACATATTGTAAAGACAACTTCTGACATCAAAGTGATAAAGGTGTTCATTTGCTTCAACATAAAGAATAGGAATAGGCAATGTTCAAAATACACAAGTTGCTGATTACTTCATGGTGAACTGGATCCAACTACGTGACTGTCCCTTGGAAAATCACGACTTTGAGAACCCATAATCAAGTATCTGATCTGATAAGTGCTGGCCTGGTTGGCTGAGTGGTTAGCGTATCCATTCTCTCCAGCCAAAAGGCTGGAGAGAATGGATATAATAATAATGGATATTCGAATCCACTGTGGGAATGGATGTTTGTGATTGCCTGTGAAAATACTAGTGGTGGTGGTGGTGGTGGTGGGCAATAGATGGCCTTGGTGTAGATGATGATGGTAGTTGAGGTTTATTGTAGTTGGTGGATTGAGTGGCAGAAATGGAGAGCTGTAGAGTGGGTGCCCTCCCTAGATGAATCTTTGAACTCCTTGGAGGTGTCACATAATAATAATAATAATATATGTGAAGGGATGAATCTATCTGCAGACCAGGACATGAAGGATGTTTGCCATTCTCCTTACAAATTACATATTTGAGACAGAAATATTAATTTTTTTTGTCAAATAATGGTTCGAAGAGCTCGGATTCTGTCGCAACCAAGATTTCTTTTTTGTCCAAGTCTTAGTTCTGGGTCAGGATGTAGACCATTTTTCAAGCAAAATGCATACAAAGAGTTCTCTATAGTGAAAATCTGAACTCAATTGAAAACTAAGTTTGAAAGATGATCAATGGCTTGATGCAATTGTTTTTCTCTAACATTTACATTACAAGAATGACAAACGATGGTAATGTCATCCATATAGTTGGATGAAGTTGTTCTATTACTGAATTAATTTAACAACAAATAATGTGACACTTCATATAGAACCTTGTGGAATTCCCTCTTCTTGGAGAAAGGGCTGAAAGAGGACAGATCTCACCTGTACTTGGAAGACTCATTGAGAAAGAGAGAAAAGTTTCCTCTAAGACCAAAGTTTTGTAGGTCTTTCAATATTATTATCATTATTATTATTATTATTATTATATAACATCTCCAGGGAGTCCAAAGACTTATCAAGGGAGGGTACCTACTCTACAACTCTCTGTCTCCACTATTGAATCCACCAACTACAACAAACCGCAACTACTATCATCATCTACACCAACGCCATCTGCCGCCCACCACCACTAGTATTTTCACAGAAAATCACAAATATCCATGCCTACAGTGGGATATGAATCCACAGTTTTTTGGCTGGAGAGCGGATATGTTAACCACCTGGCAAACCAGGCCGGCCAACCTATGTCAATTCTTCAAGCTATCATAGGTTTTTTCCACATAGGTTTTTAATTTACTCACAATAAAGTGCCAGCTGAGTTGAGTAAGGGAAATGGCTAGACCATAATACTGCTAGAACTTCTTTACAAAGGTATTTGATGGGATGCTGCATGGAACTCTATTATGTAAATTGGAACAAACAGAATGGACATTATTATTGTAACCAGATAAGAGGATGTGATATGCCTCAGGTTCTGTAGATGAGCTGCTGCTGTTCAGCTTGTACATCAACAATGCTGGAAATCATTTGAGGAGAATATCCAATTGTACGCCAAAATTCCAATCGACTAGATCAAAGTGTTACTACCCAACTCTAGATGGGTAGGTATCCAATTTAAGTTCTAACCAGGTTATTACCTTCTCCAGTGCCTTAAGATATTGGAGAAGATAATGATCACTCCAGAAATACTGACTCCACAGCTACTGATTGTCTGTAATTAGTTGTAGCTCCACCCTTATATTCCAGGGCTCTGTCCTTAGATTACTTGCCTCTTCAGTTTATATCATAACAATACAGGGAGAAGGGATACAGACTACAGAGATATATCCAATAGGTTGCTAATTATAATAAGAATAATAAGGAATATTTTTTATAGAATCCTCCAGATGGATGTGAGTGGAATAATGCTATGGACAAATGACAGTAGATAAATATTGTCAAGTGGAAAAGTTATAAATTTTGAATTTGAGAGATTGCAGAGTGCATGTTATATGTTTGGGAATTTACTGCTGATGAGTCCCAAATTATAGGAATAATATATGACAGGGATTGAAGTTCAGAAATCATACTGCAAAGGAGGTAAAGATCAAACAATGAAGGTATTCTCTTTTGACAAAACAATACCCAGTTTCCTTTTATTGAATCCTGTATGGTCTTTTCACTAAAAAAGAAAACACTGACTTTTATAGAAAGGATGTTACTCTTGTGCTTTGATAGACATCTGAGTAAATGCAATCAGAATTGACTAGTTGACTGGTTCCACAGATGAAGACAGATTAAGGAAATGTGGACTACAAAATTTACTAAACATGCAAAAGAGGGAATTTGAAAGACATGCAGATTATTGAAAGAAATTGATATTGTACTGATGTAGGGGAGATTTTCAGGAGGAGAGTGATTATGCAATAATTCTTGCAGATTGATAAAATGTATGATTAGTAAGATTGTATGGTCTAGATTTTTTTTCACAACCAGAAGCAAATGAATTAAATGGACTGCCAGTGGAGATACTCTCAATCAGTGGAATTAAAGAGAAGTATGACAAGCATTTTGTTTGTATGCATGCACTAGGAAAGATAAAGAGCTTGGACTTCAGGGAATTTATTTTTATTATGTGGCTCTCACCCATGAAAGGCTTTTGTAAACTCATAGTACATTTGTATCATGGGCAGGTTAAGAAATTTTTTGTACTTTTAATTTATTTTTACAGTCTGGAAACCCTATTCTAGAGACCAAACATGGAACTTTTCAAGCCACTTCAATCCTGCAATAACTGGGTGATGAAATTCATCTCACAAACATCTGTACCATTTGTGGAATCTGAACCACAGCCAATAGCCTGTGGATTCAACCACTCATCAACCAAGCTGGATGTGTCCAAACAACTCTAATAATATAAAATTCAATGCATTAAATTTACCATTTTTATCAGTGCAATCTAAATAAAAACAATTAGATATTATTTTTATTTCTGCACATAAATGAATAATGATATTTGTATATATTAATATACCTCCATGCAATCAATTCATCAATGGATTCCTCATTTGACTAGTAACATATTAATCATATTGCACTTTAAACTTATTCACATCCTTCACATTCACAAAAGATTCCGATCCAGCAATGCACACCACTTTCTGTAAAAAAAACCTACTCCTACCTCCTTGTTCATCACATCAATATACAACTTCCTAACAAGAAATGCTTCTTGTTCTTGCTCTCCTCCCCTCCATATCTGCATAACTCCTTCCATATTAATGTGATAATATCTCACATGACAATCCCTGATGAAATCTCTATCATATTGCTCTTTTCTATCCATCCAATAAAATCTATAATTACTTTTCCTGAAGCTCTCCTAATAGCTAATATCAAGATTCTGGAACATAAGCTAATATTTCACAATCCTGATATTGTCTAGTTAGTCAACTTTAAATCTTCTGGAGAAGATCTGAAGGTGATGACATGCGTATACAACAGTTCAAGTACGACTTTATACAGTGACAAAACCATCTTCTTATTTCCACTTGTTTGCGTCATCTCCATTATTGCAGCATTGTAGTGTGTAGTCTCAGCTTTTGCAACGTGTCCCTGAACTTCGAATCTCTGTTAATCATCCCTTCCTGATCCTTATACAGTACAAATCTTTCTTCACTCCAAACTACTAAATTTTGTATTTATTAATATCAAAATGGCAATCTTGCTCATGTGTCCAAAGTTTTCAGTTACCTGTTGTCTCCTATGCATTCAATATATGGTCTAAAGCACCTTTAATGATATTCAAAGAAAATGATTTAAGAATGCTTTTGGTTGTTTATGAATGCAATGGGATTGTCCATTTTATCAAATTATGTTAGTATTGATTCCTTTGAAGATTTACATTTTGCAGCCTCTACTCTTAATTCACTGTGACCTGTGTGACTACTACATAAAGTATTTATAAAATCATGGTATACTTTACACAGTGATCTCAAACATGTATTCAGCACAATAATCCTATAAAAATTAGCATTTGCTGCTAAATGTGTCTTCTTTTGTTTAGGTAGGATTTCTTAGATTTACTGTGTACAATGGTACACTATATTTGAAAAGCAATCATTAAATAATAATATCATATATAGCATTTTAATTAATAAAAATGCAAAAATAAAATAACTGGTTGTAATTACCCCTCCCTATCAATATTGATGGGCGAGCAGCAACCAGAGGTGTCATGCATGCTAATCCACTGTGAGTAACCCGAGCCTGGATGGGAACACTGTCTCCAAATACACAAAGGTAATGAGCACCATATGGTAATTGAGGAAGTTGGTTAATCACCAATTCAACCTAAATCAAACAAGTTATAAAAGGTAAGATATTAAATATATCTTAGAATATTTATCTCATGATATCAGTTAATATAGTGTACATATACAAAGAAAATAAAGTATAAGCAAGAATGAGATATGCATAATATTTTAGGTAAATTTTATTATAGTTGACAAAAAATTATATTTTTGTTTTAATCCAATTATTATTGTTATTATTACTGCATGGGCACCTAGATGGAGTCCTAAGACTCACTGTGGGAGACCCAATATCTATCAACACAATATCTATCATACCTCTCCTTGAAATCATCAATATACAAAGCATTCACAACTGACTCAGGTAACCCATTCCATTCATTCACCACTCTGCAAGCAAAAAATCTAGTCCTCATGCTCTTGCTAACCACATGCTAATCCAACTTCCAGAGATGACCTCCTGCTCTGCCCCCCCCCCACTCTAGACAAGTGCTGAAATATTTCCTTTATATTAATCCTATAAAATTCTTTAAGTAACTTAAATGTTTATGTCATATTTCTCCCCTTTATTTACTTATGAACCAACTTTTGTTTGCAACCAACAAACCCTCAATCTATCTTCATAAGGAGCATGTCACAGACCACTGAGCATCTTGGTCACTTGCCTCTGGATCGTCCCCACCACCTCCTCATCCTCAAGAAACCCAGATGTCCAGACTTGAGCATGTACATGAAGTATTTTCATGACTAGTCTAACTGGGTATATTGACTGGCTAAAATGTTGGACATTATTCAAAACTTTTTTCAATGGTAGTAAAACACAAAACTTCTAATTCATAAAAAATATGTTTATTGACAAGCTTATATTTCACTGGACTTCAAACCAAAATCCTCAGAGTAAAATTATTGTTACAGTCTACATATGACAATGAGTAAGTGAATCAGTTCAAACTGTAATTTGCAAAAACAATCTAAAATCCTAATTAGGTGCCCTCTAATGCTATAAAGAAGTTTTTACAGTTGTTGTGTTGATTGTAAGATAACTGCCCTCACATTTTTTGGAAGATTACTACAGCCATACTTAATATTATTATTATCTAAAAGATCCCCCTGTGGACTCAAAGACTCAATGAAGGAGATACACACACACAGTTTATCATACTGTGCACTAAATATTGTGCCCCAATACATTAAAATCCCCTGCAGACACCACACTCTCAGGCAATACATCCCAATCATTCACAACTCTCGATGCAAAAAAGCCTTCATTCTCACTCCCTTGCTCACACACCCTTCTTATACAGCTTCCAGGGATGACCTCTTGTTCTCTCCCAATCTCCGACCATTTTATGAAAAACCTCTTCAATGTTAATCCTATAACAACCCCTTACCAACTTGTACATCTCTATCATATCACCCCCCCCCTCTTCTTCCTATCTGCTAAACTCTAAATTGAATCTTCTCAACTTTTCTTTACTCAAAATTCCAGACTAAAAACCAGGTGACTAAATCTGTGCAGAATAGTCCAAGGCCTTATACAATGAAACCAGAATCTCTACTTCTACAAGTCAGTGTCCACCACACCATTGCAAAAATTTGTTGTGTTGCCCTCACAATTTTGGCAACGTGTCCCCTAAATTTTAGATCCTTATCCACCATTGCCCAATATCTCTTATTTCCTAACAATATATTCCCACCAAGTGTAAATTCTACATCCCATCTTTGTTTTCCATATTTTAAAACCTTACATTTCACAACATTGAACTGGTATTCTCACTCCCATGCCGATTCACTCAATCTATTCAAGTCTTTTTGTAAGGCCACATCTGCTCTACTCTTCATTGTTCTTCACAACTTTACATCATCTGCAAACAACTGAATATCCCCATTCAAATTAAATCCAATATCATTAACTTTTAAACAGTAATGGCCTAACAGACCCCTCAGGCACAGAAGTAACTTTTCTCTTCTTGGATATTGTTCCCCCATACACAACTTGCTGATATCTATCAGACAGCCAATCTCCAATCCAATGCACTAATCTAATATCTATGCCCATCTGCTCTGGTTTGACTATCAACTTCGCATTTAGTAATCTATCAAAAGCCTTTGCAAAATAAGTACACTACTGGGTATCCATCTTCCTTGTCCAATGCAGGCTGTCACCTTATTGTAATAAGTAAGTAGATTACTAAAACATGGTCTTCCTTTAGCAAATCCATGCTATCTATCAAAAATAATACCACTGTTCCCAACCCAATTCTGTATTTTGGTTCTTACTAACCTCTTCAACATTTTAACCTTAACCACAACATCTGACACACAGAGTGTCCTATAATTTGATGTTTGAGTTGTGTCACTTCCCTTATGAAGCAATACAATATTGTCTTCCTTCCACTCCTTTGGAACTTATCCTAATGTAAGACTCATATTAAACTAGGGATCCCATACGTCCCGGTTTGCCCAGAACAGTCCTGGTTTTATTACTTCTGTCCCAGCATCCCGATATGTTTAGTTCAGGATGCTAAATGTCCCAGATTTTTTAGAATATAAAAATATTAACATTTCTAATAAGAATAAGTACAAGTCATAATATGCTTTTAAAAATGTATGTTTACAAAACAAAAAGCAGAGACATATTTATTTTATAGTTCGGTGAATTACCAGAATGTTAGAATTTTGGGAAAACGATTTAGTTCCATACATTTCATTCAGCCAGAGAAAAGAATGTCAGATTGAGGGAGACAGTCGCCCAACTGTATGTTTAACTAATCACAACCACGGCATCTATTTCATTCATCTGGTCGGCCGTAAATTATTAGCAATCTTATGTGTCAAGCATAGTTCACATAGCATACGATATCTGACAGTCCGAAATGTTTCTCATTGGTCGACATGTTTTTGAATATTAATGCGGCATGATAATTCATTTTCTTTCAACTAATGAGAAACATTTCGGACCGTCGGATATCGTACGCTATGCAAACTAAGCTTCACGCGTCAGGCGCTAAATTGTTTTTATATCACTACAGGGTATGTGATATAACCTAGTTTTGAACTGTTTGTTTCATATTCTTGCATTCTCGTATTAATTGCGAATGTTGTATTTTTTAAATTAATAAAGTTATACCGTTTGTTACAAAATGCCCAAAAGAAAGTGTTATTTCAATGAAAAATTGAAGGATCTTTTTCCTTTCATTTTCATAACAAAAAGCAGTGATTGTGATGATAGCTCAAGAGTGAAATGTAGCATGTGCCATGCAGAATTTAACATTGGCCACAGAGGTAAGGCAGATATAATTGACCATGTCAATACAAAAAAGCACAAGTCTGCTGTGTCTGCAAAAAGTTCAAGTCAATCATTGACATCATTTTTTGGGTATCAAAAGTTAGGTAGCCACATTAATAAATCAAATTCAAATTCAAATAAATATTTAATTTTTTTATTTTAAAATACATAATGTTAACGAATAAAATTTATTTCTCTTAACCCTTAATTCTACAAAATTTATTGTGTCCCAGTTTTTTATTTTCAAAAAACGGGATCCCTAGATTAAACTAATATGCCAAGGCTGATGTCAACTATACCTGGCACATTCCTTCAAAATATATGGAAATATATCATTAATTCCCATAGCTTTATTAACATCTAGCTTACTTAATTCCATACATATCTTACTCGTGTAGAGTCAGTCTTTCTTTCTCTTCATCCACTGCTCTCAAAGTCTCCATGATGTCACATTCACAAGGGTGAAAGAATTTGTGAATTGCTCATTAAATATTTCAACTAAGAAGGGGTTTCTGAAAAGTGAGGTAACACATTTTTTTTCTTAAGGATGTTTAATAACAGGAAGTTGAAATAAGTAGACATGCACTACATCTCCACAATGTCTCCAAATTTATTGATACACTTGTCCCAACTATAGATCAATTATCAATACCAGTACTGAAGAAGTGCATGCCTACACCCAGTAACCAACATCATACTGCCTCATGAACTTCCTCATCCATAGTGAAATGTCTTCAAGAAAGGTATTTCTTGAGAGGGTCGACCAAATGGAAGTCTAAAGGTGCTCAGTCATGGCTGTAGGGGGGGGGATGTGGCAGAGTTTCCCAATGGTTACAGTGCAACCTCTCACAAGTGGTGTGCTCAGTGCAGGGAGTATCTTTGTTGTGCACCAAAATCACAACACATGTGTCAGGAGTTGTAGTCATTTACATTGAATGCTGGCTTTCAGTTTGTCTATGTTGTACAGTAAAGCTCTGCAATGATTGTTCCTCCCTTTGGCAAGAAGTCCATCAATAAAACACTGTGGCCATGTATTTTCAAACACTAGACAAAGTTTTGAATTTTTTGCGCATAGGAGATTGTGGATGTTTCCAGATCATGGAGTCTGTTTGCTCACTGGGGTAAAGTGATGAACCCACATTTTGTCTCCTATGACTAGGCAAGCAAGAAAATCCTCAACTTTATCACTGTATCACAGCAAATTCTCCAGACACATCCCCATGCAGGTTGCCTTGTGCTCCTCTGACAATTATTGGGATACCCAATGGGAGAATACCTTTTGAAAGCCAAGGACATTGTGAACAATTTTGTAAACATTGGAGTTGCTCAAGTTTACCACTTGTGCAATTTTAAGCAGTTTCATTAACCAGTCATCAAAAATGATGTCCTTAATGCATGAAATGTTGTCTTTTGTCTTTCTGAATAAAGGCCTGCCTGCCCGATGTCGATCTTCAATGTCACCATAGCCCACTTTAAATTCATTGCACCTAAAACACACCTGCTTCTTTGACATCACATTTTCACCATACACAGCAACCAGTTTGTGGTGAATGTCACTTGGTGAAGCCACTTTTCTTTTGCTTACAAAAAAACTGATAACTTCACAGACACCTGTGAAGTTATCAGTTTTTTACAATGATACAATGTGAAAAAACATTGGCTGTGAGACCACAGTAGTGTCACACTGCAATGGTGTCTTTCTGAATGTTAGTAGCGGGTCTATCCATAGACCATGTTTTACTTCATTCCCTTTCATCGTTATTAAGAAAAAAAACAATGTGTTACCTTATTTTTCAGAAATCCCTTATATATCCTCTGCAGCAGTTATACCATTTTCTCTAGTCAATGTCATTCTACCATAATTTTTTTGCCCCCCCCCCCAAAAAAAGAATAATTATGATAGAATGCCTAGGTTTTTTTTATTTTTTGCTTCATTAGCCAATTGCTGCTCCCTACAACCTAGTCAACCTCCTTGCATGTTCCCTGTACTCCTAATATAACTGATTATTACTATTATTACTACACATCATGCTACTTATTCATTTCATACCTACCTTATTTGGTTCCATGAAAATTCATCAAAAAACAGTTAATCAAAAATGCAATTCATCAAAAATTTTAACTAAAACTTCAATAAATTTATCCAGCCAAAGCGGAATTGCTAATATCACTTCTAAACTTTTTTTGAAAATTTTATGATAAAAGCGATCCATTTAGAACAAAAACTGAAACGTGCAGACAGCTTCTTCTACTGACAACTTCTACTAATTCCTCTAAGTCAGAGAGCTATTGTAATACATAATTTGGACATGTTATTTCTTTGTTGCCCCGAATATAGCTGAACTGTAAACTGGAATGGTTCATCATTTTCTTGTAAAAGTTTCAAATAGCAAATCTGAGTAAAATTCATCCCATAATAATTGCTGTATTGAAGTCGCATATTACTACTAGTAATTTCCTCCTGGAAACAGGCAAATCAGTCCCATGAACAGACATGAAACAGTTATCGGACAAGAAAGACAATAAGAAACCATATTGTTCTATAATTATTCCCTATTAAAGTAGCATTGCTATCTCACTCTGCACGGTTCAGATTTTGTTCTAAATGGATCACTTTATCATAACATTTTAGAAAATGTTCAAATTTTCGGTGAATTGTTGTTTGATGAATTGTTCATTCGATTAATTGACTTTTGATTAACTATTTTTCAACGAACTCTCCGGATACCACCTTATTTAACCTCCTGATCCTTGTAATATATTTATACATTGCTTCTACTAGATAGTAATGGAATAGCACCAAAGCAGTATTGATCTCCTTTCCATCCAACTCTTCCTTCCATGTTACACCTACACTCTATTTTCTGAGCTTCTCAAAATCACTAGCCTGGTAGTTCCACATTATACCATTTCTTCCTTACTTCAGAAGTCCTCACATGGCTGACAACCACCCAGATAATTACTTCATGGTCACTCTCACCAACTGGAGGGAGATTTGACACCTCATTTATAATGACATCCTCTGATAAGATGATCAAACACAGGACTTTCCATCCTTGTGTGCCTGTCTGAGGTAGTTGTCCCTCAAAAACTTCATTTTCTTTACTTCTGGTTGATATCTTGTCATCCCAAGTTATATGGTCATAATTAAAACACCCATAATGATCACACTTTTCCTATTTGCTTATACATTTCATGGTCACTACCCTCCACAATGCCAGGCTTATAGCAATATCAGGCTAGGTATTTCATTCTATTCACTTCTATCTCACAGCATACTGTCTCAAACCACTAGCACTATTTTCCCCTTGCATCTCTACCTTATATTGACATAACTGTTTTTCTATCATCAATAGCATTCCAACTCCCTTTTTACCCTTTCTATCTTCATGTAAAACATCATACTCTTCCATCTCTATTCCTGTCAGGATGTCATCTTCATCCAGCCATGTCTAACTTATTAAAACAATTCTTGGTGAATGCAATTATTTCATTTGCCTTGTTTCTGATACTTCTAGCATTCGTATACAGACATAACAGTTCATTTCTGAATCTAAAACAATTTTCACTGGTACCACTTATTAGATGTTGGTTCAACATGACTTTCTTGAGCCATTCTTCTCTCTTATCACCCATCCTAGTACCTTCTTCAAACCCAACTGTGCCCCTTACATCCCATTCCTGTCTTGTCTGCTCACACTTTTACTTCTCTGAGCACTGACCTTTCTCATGCTATTCCCCTGTCCTCCAAGCTAAGCATAAACCCATTAGTCTTCAGTTAACTTTGCCAAATATTTGAAAGTCTTTCTAAAAGACAATTTTTTAAGATAATCCTTATAAACTTAAAAAGCTATATACAATGGTCTAAAGCAGGCCTGTGCAAACATCCACGCCCAAGGTAGGCACAAAAACAAATAACTCTGGGATTTCTCAACTACAGGTTCATCATTTTCCAACTACCAGGCTGTGGAATTTAAACCCACAGCCTGGTAGTTGGAGAATGCCACTTGGCCAATAAGGCTGGCAAAATGTCATTCCAGTTCACAATGAAAGTTAATTAACAAAATTTTGAAACAGGATTCTTTTTTATTTTTCTTATAAGGGCTGATTCAACTTATATAAAATTAAATTCATGATAAACTGATGAAAAATAAAGCAATCAACTCTCACAAAACAGGAAACTTGTAAGACATACTATGAAGCTCTGGTGCAGACATTTCTGCTGTTTATTTTAATGAGCAAGTTCATCATAATGGTGTTTGCTATAGTGAAAATAGACATATTTCTATTTAAAATCTTTTAAATCTTGCAGCAGTGGACATACCATGGCTGTATTGTTATAAGGTAATTGATCAGGTCTCACAGCCTGAAAATCAATACACTGTTTTGTTTCTAAAGACAACCAACGAGGAGAGCTACGATCATTAAAGGACCATGTTGCATTTTGACATGCAGCTTTAACTGTACATCTGAAAGAAAATAATAAATGTTACTGAAATTAAATAACTTCATTTAAATAAAAAAATAAATCTGTTTAAATATAAAATGATATTTAAAATAACTGTCATTAAAACTCTAATTAGTATTACTTGATGCTTCCATTAAGTCACAGGATTCACTGTACACCACACAGCCCACCATCTGCACTACACCATCTACTATGAAGATAGGGCAAAGCAAAAAAAGGGAGGAAGAGGAGTGTTATTAATCCTGCATCTCCATCCTAGATGGCAGAGTTGTGTCCATCTGGGATGGAGATGCAAGGAGCAAATACTCTCAGTGGTTTTGAAGCAGTATTGTGTGGAAGTGGACAAGATGAAATGTTTAGTAGGATGTTGCTATAGACATGGTAATGTGGAAGGCAGTGAGAAGAAATGTTTAGACAAATTTGTCTGGCTAATAAGAAAAGGGTGATTTCAATTATGGAAATATAGACTAGAATGAAGAGATGGCATCAGGAAACCAAAGAGAATAAATTTCTTGAGTTTTTAAGGGATAACTACCTTAAATAGTACATAACAGATGCCACAGGTGGATCAAGAATCTTGGATTGGATTATCTCATCAGAAGATATTGTTATAAATGAAGTGTCACATGATGTTCCTCCAGTTGGTGATCACTTGGGTGGTGGCCAGCCATATCAGGACTTTTGTGAGAAAGAGTTATATGTGGAACTATAAGGCAGGTGATAATGGCAAACTCAGGAGGCAGCTTGCAGCAATATCATGGAATAAGGAATCGCATGGAAAGGAAATCGGTGCTGCTTGATCTCTACTCAGGAATTATCTGGCAGAGGCAATGACTGTATTCTAAAGGTCAGGAGATTAAATAAGGTAGGTGTAAAATGGATGACTGAAGAGATGAAGTGTGCAATCTGGAAAAAAAAGGCATTGTGGTAGCACAAGATGAGTGGAGATAATCAGTTACATGAGGAGTAGAGCAAGCAAGGCAGGTAACTCACTTAATAAGGGCAAAAGTGGTCTGAGCAGCAGTTAGCAAATGATGTAAAAAGAAATCCTAGGGAGTTTTTTCAATTATGTGGCTAGTAGAATGAAGAATGGTTATGGAAGGATGATGTTGGTCAGTGATAATGGAAGAATGATAAACACTGAGGAGGATATAGTAGAGGTGTTTAATGAGCAGTTCATTAAAGTATTCCATCCTTGTGATTATAACATAATGCAGATCAGTGAGAATGGGGGAGGAACCACTGAGGAGGTATATGAGGAATTGAGTAAACTTGATGTTAACAAGACCATGAGACTTGATGGTATATCACAGTATGTCTTGAGGGAATGTTCCAGAGAGTTAACAACAGCTTTAATGAACATTTTTAACATGAGTCATAGATTAGTCCATGTCCCAAAGAAATGGAAAAATGGCAAAATTGTTCTGCTTCATAGAGGAGGTGATAAGACTAAGGCTTCAAATTATAGGCCAATTTGTTTGTCTGGAGTTGTGGTCAAAGTGTTGGAGAAGCTAGTGAGGCCATGGATTCAGAACTGGGTGGAGAGCAGTAGAATTCTCTTTAATGGATAGCATGGGTTTGCAAAAGGAAGATTGTGTTTTAGCAATTACCTACTTATTATAATAAGGTGATGAATACACTGTATAAGGGGGGGGGATGCATATACAGTAGCATATTTAGATTTTGCAAAGGCTTTTGATAGATTGCCACATGACAAACTAGCATTTAAATTGGAACAGATGAAGGTTGGATATTAGATTAGTGCATTTGATTAGAGATTAGCTGTCTGATAGGTATCAGCAGGTTGTGTATGAGGGGGGGGGGGGGTAACATCCCAGAAGAGGAAAGCCATTATTAGTGTGCCCCACGGGTCTGTTTTGGAGTCATTGTTGTTTAATTTGTATGTAAATGACATTGGAAAGGGCTTAAATGGTGATATACAGTATTTTGCAGATGATGCAAAGTTGGGAAGAGTTATGAAAAGTATAGCAGATGTCGTAGCTTTGCAAGAGGACCTAAACAGACTGCATGAATAGGCAAGTATATGTCAGTTTAATCTTGCAAAGTGTAAGGTTTTAAAATCTGGGAAGTAAAGATTGGGTGCAGAGTATAGGATTGGTGGGGATATTTTAGATGAGGTGGAGATGAATGATTTGGGGATTATGGTGGATAGGGACTTGAAATTTCACGGACATTTTGCTAGAATTGTGAGGACAACACAGAAGATTATGGGAATGATGTGGAGAACACTGATATGTAGAAGTAAGGATATTTTGATTCCATTGTACAAGGTTTTGATATGGATTACTGTGCACAGATTTGGTTACCAGGTTTTCAAAAGGATATTGAGATGTTGGAGAAGATCCAGAGGCGATTGACTAAGTTGGTTTCTGGTCTCTGGAATGTGAGTATGAGGCAATCCCTGGAAGCTGTATAAGGTGGGTGTGAGCAAGGGGAAGGAGGTGATAAGTAGATTTTTTGGATGGAGAGTGGTGGGTGAAAGGAATGCATTACCTGAGAGTGTGGTGAGTGCAGGGATAGTGCATTTAAGTTGGGGTACAATGAGCTGTGCATGTGAGAGTGGGACTTCTCACGATGAGTCTCTTAACTCGATGGAGGTGTGTTGATAATGATAATAATATTACACATTAGGCTGTATTTCTGTCTGTTAAATGCATGTGTTCTCTGGCTGGTGTGCCTGTTTAATAGTATGAAAAAATTTAAGTTTCTGAGAGGAAAAAAAAATTGCTACCCCCATATGAGACTAGCTAACTCATCTTCAAGTGATAAAGTCCATAGAGATTTCTCACATTACAAAGGAAATCAAATCCAGGTTGTTATCCAATCAAAGGATAACTGTGTCTCATCATTCTTCCAACTAAGATGAGGAGGAACCAATTATTCACAATTAATTATTTACACTTAATTCAATATTAACATCATGTTCATTGCATTATAATAGACTTCTCTCATATGAAATTATAAGTTATATATCAATATTAAATATCAAACTTCCCAATAAATTTTTTTGCTACAAAATAGTAAGAAGAATAGCATTTGAAGGCTATTCAGTGTGTATATATATATATATATATTTATATATATTTATATATATCAAATAGTTGCTGATTCTAAGAAAATACAATAAAAGTAAGAAGAATATATACCTTCTTCTGTGTTGGCTATACATGTTATCATGATTTCCTGAAATGCACCACCAAGGAATATTCCAGGATATTATAACAGTTCTATGCAAGGTTGCTATACTAATTTCCTGTCAATGGATTAATTCCAAATCAGTTTATTATTTCTTATTTATCTCCAATTTGATCCTATTAGTCTTCCACAGTACTCTTTAACTGCATCAAGCCTGCATCATCTTAAAACTTGGATTGTTCTTCCATTTTTTCTTCACTTTAAAAACATAAATAAAATCAGACTAGCAATTCAATGCTGCCATTTAAGTGAACTTTCCCACCTTTTTCACTTTTCATCTCTCATTTCCTTCCCTCAGTAGACATTCTTCATGTTTCTGAAGACAATGCCATATTGAAAGGGTTCATACACTATAATTATTAGACAATTTTTATTTTTTTATTCTTTCTAGGATTTTAATTATTTCTCTGCATAATTTATCCAGAAAAAATAAATAAAGTGTTTTTAATTATTTTAATTCTGACATGTTCTTTTGTGGTTTTATGGTTTTATGGTTATTCAGTTTCTTTCTTTAATTTCTTTAATTTAATTTAATTTCTTTCTTTCATTCATAATAGTACTGCCTCAGTTAAATTATCAGATTAATGAAAATAGAAGCATGAAGTATTGCAGTTCCACTCTAAATATACTTTCAAGTTATGTTTTTCAAAATGCTAACTTTTAAAGATTGCTAAAACACAATCTTCCTTTAGCAAACTCATGCTATCCATTAAAGAGAATTCTACTGCTCTCCACCCAGTTCTGAATCCATGTCCTCACTAGCCTCTCCAACACTTTGACCACAACTCCAGACAAACAGATTGGCCTATAATTTGAAGCCTTTAGGACCCTCACATTCAAAACCTGAGGGTGCTCCTAAACAAAATAAGCATGATGTGTCGCAATGATTTGAAATTAAAGGAGCTTCATGAAAAACTTCATTAACAGTATACTGTCTAAACTAGTATTGCTCATTTTTCATCTCTTATTCTATTTAAATTCAGATACTACAAAGATTAGCACTATTGATATATTTTTGAATACTAAAATATATAATATCCCAGTCTTGATTGTAATGTAGTAGTCTTTTCTTTAAATAAAATTTCTTTAAATAAAATATGCAGTATTCCTTTTTTGATTTTTTCATATGGAGTGACAGAGAGTTTTATTTGTCCAGTTGGAGTATGAAGGAAGTAATAATGGCTGTATGAATACTGGAAATGCACTGGTTTTTCTGTATACAAATGCTGGGAGCATTAGGAATAAAGGGAATGAGTTTGTGACATTCATTGATTGGTATCAATGAAACTTATTAACTAGGAAGATGTTCTAACAGGGATAGAAATTGAAGGGGAGCTAGTGGGCCAAGCGCTGCAGACGCGATTTGAAGAGCTCCTGATTCAGATAAGTTTTACTAGGAATAATTAAGTATATATGCGTAATTGTTTAAGTAAGAGTGGCTGTAAATGTTGTACGCTACCGATATTATTAGTGTGGGGTTTTTTCTTGCCTAAACTAAATTACGAAATTGTTATTATTAGACCTAGTAACCTGCAGAGAAAAAAAAAAAAATGGCGGCGGCATTGTCATTCCATGATTTTAATTTAGATTTCAGTCGTTTCGTTAAGTGTGAGGTCTGTTATATGTATTCCTTCAATTACATAAATGATTTGTGGATGTTTAGTGCGGATGGAAGAAGGGTGTGTGCGAAGTGTGACCTGAACGAGGAACTGATGAATGCGAATATGAAATTGATGACAGAAAGTGCTGGTACCGATTGTGTCGTGAGTGCACGTTTGAAAGAGAAGGATGGTGAGAAAGACAGGAGAAAAAATGTTAAAAAATCAGGAAAAAAGAAAAAGAGCGATTTGGCAACCGTAACGGATGTTAAAAGGATGAAAGTGAGGCTGAAAGAAACGAAATTGAGAGAACGGATGAAAGTAGAAATGGCGTGATGCAGAAATCGCAAGTAAAAAAAATCGAAAGAATAAATGATAGCGAAAAAAGAATGAATGATGGCGAAAGTTTGACGCATGTTGGAACGAAAGTACTGAACCAAAGAAAGATGAATGACAGTAAAAGTGAGAAGAATGATAGCGAAAGTTGGATGCATGTTAGTCCGAAAGTACGGAAACAAAGAAAGATAAATGAGAGTGAAAGTGAGAAGAATGATAGTGAAAGTTGGACGTATGTTGGACCCTAAAGTACGGAAACAAAGAAGGATGAATGAGAGGAAAAGTGAAAAGAGGGGGTCGAGAGTTATAGAAAGATTTAATGATAGAGAGAATGTGTCACGAGGTTTGGAAAGGTGAATCGGATTGGATGAAGCAAGAAATGAAATGGATGCGGAATGAAATTAAGAGAATTCAGGTCAAAACTATTAAAATAAATCATGATGGCATGAAAGAGTTAATGAAAGATGAGTGAGTGGCGTTGTATGGCGACTCCATTATTAAAGGTGTGCTAGAGGATAAAATGCACATGGTATGTTTTCCAGGCGGTAAAATGAGTAGAGTGATTGAGGCATTGAATATGAGGCGGGAGCGAGCAAAAGAGTTAATTGTATTAATTGGTACAAATGATTTGAGAGAGAACAAAGAGCATGTCAAAATGAATGTCAGGAGACTGCTTGGAAAGATAAAAGAGAATAGTGTGACAGGAAGGGTAGTCAGTGTGTTGCCTAGGTATGATTGTGGTGAAATGAGGCAGAGATCAAGGATTATGAATGATATTCTGGCTGAAATGTGTGAGGAGATGGGAGTACAGTTTGTTAATGTGTGGAATGAGTTTGAGGGACAAAGTGAGCTGTATGGGAGTGATGGACTGCATTTTTGAGTGGTTATGGTGTGAGTCACTTGGAGAGACTGCTGCTGGAAAGTAGAGAAGTGAATAGAGAGAATGAATCAGATAGAGAGGGGAGTGATGTGGAAGAGCAGGAGAGTAAGACAGGAGAGATTGAAGAAGTGGAAATGAATGGGGAAGTGAGTGGTATGAATATAGAAAATGAGAGAATGGGTGTGCAAGAGGAGCAGGGAAACGGGGAGGCTTAGGGTGGACAGGGGTACACAGCGTGAGAAAGGTGGATGCTCCAAGAGGAGGTGAGAGCATGTGTAGGCAGGAAAGTAATGGGATGACCAGGGATCAAGAAGAAACAGATGGAATTGAAAAGGGTTCTAAAATGAAGAAGCAGAAAGGGAAATTGCCCCCATTCTAGCATGGAGAGATCACATCGAGTGAGTGGTATCAGTGGAACTAGCTGTAGATCCAGAAATGAGTTGTTGTGTTTGTATACCAATGCTAGAAGTATAAGAAACAAGGCGGATGAAATGGTTGCACTAATTGCGTCTGTGCACCCAGAGATTGTCGGAATAAGTGAGACATGGTTAGATGAGGATGACATCCTGACAGGAATAGAGATGGAAAGGTATGATGTGTTTCGTGAGGATAGAAGGGGTAAAAAGGGAGGGGGAGTGCTATTGATGATAGAGAAAGAGTTATGTCCATACAAGGTAGAGATGCAAGAGGGAAATAGGGCCAGTGGTTTTGAGGCAGTATGGTGTGAGATAGAGGTGAACAGAATCAAATACTTGGTGGGATGTTGTTATAGACCTGGTAATGTGGATGGTGGGGATAGTGAAATGTATAGTCAAATAAGCCAAGCAAATAAGAAAAGGGTGATCATTATGGGTGATTTTAATTATGGCAATATAGACTGGAATGAAGAGATAGCAACTGGAAGCAAAGAAAATGAGTTTCTTGAGTTTTTGAGGGATAACTACCTCAGACAGTATGTAACAGAGGGCACACGAGGATTAAGGGTCTTGGATTTGGTCATCTCATCGGAGGATGTAATTATCAATGAGGTGTCAAATCATCCACCAATTGGTGAAAGTGACCATGAGGTGATTACCTGGGTGGTTGTCAGCAGTGCAAGGACCCCTGTGAAAAAATGGTATATGTGGAACTACAAGGGGGGTGATTATGAAGAGCTCAGGAGACAGCTTGCAGGTGTAGCATGGAATGAGGAGTTAGCTGGAAAAGAGATCAATGCAGCTTGGGGGATTTTCAAAAACTATTTAGTAGATGCAATGTCTAAATGTATACCATGGGTGAGAAGGTTAAATAAGGTAAGTGTGAGATGGATGAATAAAGAGATTAAGCATACAATACAGAGAAAAAGGGCATTGTGGAGGCAGCATAAGAGAAGTGGAAGTAACCAATTTCATGAGGTCTACAAAGACCAGGCAAGGAGGGTGACTTGGTTGGTGAGAGTAGCTAAAGAGAGGCATGAACAGCACTTAGCTAATGAAGGCAAAAAGAATCCTAGGGAGTTCTTTCGATATGTAGCCAGCAAAAGAAAGAATGATTATGGAAGGATGACATTGATTGGAGGAAATGGTATAAAGACAGCTGTTGCAGAATGTGTGGTGGAGATACTTAATGAGCAGTTCATAAAGATCTTTCAATCTTGTGAATGTGACTTCATGGAGAGATTAAGAGCAGTTGATGATGGGGAGGAGAGACTAACTGTAAGTGAGCAAGAGGTGTTTGGGGAATTGAGTAAACTAGATGTAAATAAGGCTGTGGGACTTGATAATATATCACTGCGTATTCTGAAGGAATGTGCCAGAGAGTTGACACCAGCCTTGACATATTTTTTTAATACGAGTCTTGCACTTGGTCAAGTTCCTAAAGAGTGGAAGGAGGGCAAGATTGTGCCACTTCATAAAGGAGGAGAAGGATACACAGTAATATACTTGGATTTCGCAAAAGCTTTTGATAGAGTACCTCATGATAAGGTGACAGTCAAACTAGAGCAGATGGGGTTGGATATTAGATTAGTGCATTGGATTGGAGACTGGCTATCTGATAGGTATCAACAAGTTGTGTATGGGGGTGCAATATCCAGGAAAAGGAAAGTCACTAGTGGAGTGCCTCAGGGGTCTGTTTTAGGGCCATTACTATTTAACTTGTATATTAATGATATTGGCAAAAATTTGGATGGAGATATTCAGTTGTTTGCAGATGATGCAAAGTTGGGACGAACCATAAAGAGTAGTGAAGATGTTGTGGCCTTGCAAGAAGACTTGAATAAATTGAGTGATTGGGAAAGCAAATGGGGATGTGAGTTCAATGTTGCAAAATATAAGGTTTTAAAATTTGGAAAACAAAGATGGGATGCAGAATTTATGCTTGGTGAGAATATATTGTTGGAAGTAGAGGAAATAAGAGATCTGGGGGTGATAGTGGATAAGGATCTAAAATTTAGGGGAGACACATCGCCAAAATTGTGAAGACAACACAAAGACTTCTGGGAATGATGCAGACGACACTGACATGTAGAAGTAGGGAGATTCTTGTTCCATTGTATAAGGCTTTGATTAGGCCACACATGGACTATTGTGCCCAGATTTGGTCACCTGGTTTTCAGAAGGATGAAGAGATGTTGGAAAGGGTTCAAAGGCGACTGACTAAGGTAGTTTCTGACCTCTGGAATGTCGAGTATGAGGAAAGATTGAAAAGATGTAATTTGCAGAGTCTAGTGGAGAGAAGGAAGAGGGGAAATATGATAGAGACCTACAAGTTGGTAAGGGGTTGTTATAGGATCAATGGTGGAGAAGTTCTACAGAGAACAGTGGGAGATCAGGGGAGAACCAGAGGTCATCCCTGGAAACTGTATAAAGAGGGTGTGAGTAGGGGAGTGAGAGGCAGGTTTTTTCGTGCAGAGTTGTGAGTGATTGGAATGCCTTGCCTGAGAGTGTGGTGTCTGCAAGGAGTTTGAATGTGTTTAAGACACGGTATGATGAGATGTGCGTGAGATAAAAGGACCTCCTAGATGAGTCTTTGACTCCATGAGGTCTTGTTTAATAATAATAATAATAATAATAATATTTTGGCAGGATAGGGAAGGTAAACATGGAGGTGAAGTGCTATTCATGACTAGAGATGATTTTTGTCTTCTCAGGATGCAGAATGACAGAAATAACACTAATAGTTTTGAAAGTAAATAGTATGAGATAGACATCTATAAGACAAGATATCTAGTTTGTATATAGCTATAAACCAGGGAATACAGATGGTGATGATGAGGAAATGTTTAGCCAAATTACTTCATGCCTAATATCCCATGCATCTAAAATTATTTTAACCATTGTTATCAAAGAAACTGAAAGAGCTTAATCGGAATGGGAACCGTTAATGCTATCCTGGAACTAAAAATACTAATATAAAGATCACTTGGAAGAAATAGGAACATTTACATATGCTTCATAAACTTTCAGAAGGTCTTTGACCAGGTAAAACATAATAAAATGCTCAATATATTAGATAAATTAGACATAGAAGATCATGTACTTAAGATTATAAAAATGATTTACACCAAAAAGAAAATGCAGCTGTTTAACTCTGAAACTTCTTCTGTAGCGAAAATCAAAAGAGGAGTTAGACAGGGCTGCATCCTTTCACCAAATCTATTTAATATTTATAGTGAGACAGTGATGAAAAAGATTGAAAAATAAAATATAGGAATCAATTTCAATGGTATAAAATACAACAATCTTAGATATGCTGATGATACCATTCTAACAGCAGAAAACAGAAAAAAAATTAATCAAATTACTGCAGTTATTAATTGAAGAAGTAAAAAGTTTGGATTCGATATAAATGCAAAAAAAAGTCCAAATTTATGAAAATCTCAAAAGAAAATAGATCCGAGTCAATATTCGTAAATAATATGAAAATTTGAACATACAACAGAATACAAATATTTAGGTACTTACTTTACTGCAGATGGAAAGCAAGATAAAGAAATAAAAATAAGAACAGCCATAGCTAAAGATGCCTTCTGGAAAAATAAAGTTCTGCTCAGAAGTTCTGTGGGTATTGAGATAAAGAAGATTAGTGGCGAGTTTTCACATATGGAAGTGAGACCTGGGTATTCAAGAAGAGAGTAAGACAGATGCCTTTGAAATGTAGTGCTATAGGAGAGCTCTGAAAATCTCATGGACAGAACATGTGACAAATACAGGTGTCCTATAGAGAATGAGAACACAGAGATCTTTATTACAGGAAATGATTAAAAGAAAGATGAGATTGGCAGGACACGTACTGAGAGGTTCAGCTGGACAGAGGATACTAACAGTTTTAGAAGGAAAAATTATGGGAAAAGGATCAAGAGGTAAAACGAAGGCCATGGCTTGAAGATAAGATCATGGACAGGTTCACATAGCTATGTAGAAACAAAAGGAAAGCCACCAACAGAGAGAACTGGAAGGAGATGGTGCTGCACTCTCTTTCACTGAGGAAGATACATGAAAGATAGAGAGAGACGATGAGGAAATGTTTAGCCAAATTACTTTGGCAAAGTGAGTGATCATTATGAGGGACTTCAACTATAGTGATATAAACTAGACAGTAGAGGCAACATGCACTAAAGAAAACTGAATTTTTGGATTTCTTGAGGGACAGCTATCTAAGACAGCATGTGATGAAGGGAGCACAAGGATCAATAGTTTTGTTTGGATTTGGTTATAGCATCAGAGGATCTGATTGAGACTGAGATATCATACTTGTCCCAGTTTGTGAGAGTGACCATGTAGTCCTGACTTGGAGGATGAACAAGCATGTAGAAATATCATGGCAGAAGGAATTTACACTGCTTGGAAAGAAATCAGTGAATGCCCCCCCCCCAACATGAGCAAGGTGCATTGTGCCATGTAATGAGTCGTGTGTGTGTAGCCAATATAAACTGGAGAAATATGATGCTCCCAAGTCAATGCAACCGTGTCTAGGTAGTTTACCTCCAGTCTCTCTCTTGGCATAAACACATCATATCAGTTGCTTTCTCAGCATCCAAAAAACTTGGCATTTTCTTTCATTCAAGATGCTATTTTACACCTACTCTTAACTATCTAATATATCAAATTCACACATACTCACCTGCTCACATGTTTGGAGTGATGCACCAAAAATTTCCCTAAAAATCCATGACACTATCCAAAAGAGAGCAATTTGGCTCATAGATAATCCCTCTCTTTAAGATTCACTTCAACTGCTGTCTCACAAATGCAGTGCTTCAGCACTGTATCTATTCTACAGGTACTTCAATGGACAATGCTCTACTGAACTCGCAACATTCATCCTCTACTTTTGTTGCACCTGTTAAAACAAAAGCAGCAGCTGCCCAGCAACCTTTAACTGTGCAACCTTTTACTGTGCAATGGCAAACACACTGAACCTGCTTCTCCTCTTCTTCTTTTATTCCATCCACCTCTGTCCTCTAGAACAGCCTTCCTCATGAAGTATTCCCTAACAACTACAACCTGCAACTCTTCAAAAAAAAAATAAAATAAAATAAACTCTATCCCAGTCCTCATCCACATCCCCCATATAGCACTGATGTGCTTATAGGGTCCTTCAACTTCACATGTATAGAATCAATATATATAAAAAAAGCACCTGATGGAAGGAACATGGAGTTTGAGAGTGCTGGATCTTGTGATAGCACCAGAGGATGAGGATTTGTTCCTAATCAATGTAGTCACTCACCTCCAACTTGGGAAAGTCATCATATATTCTTGACTGGGAAAGGACTACAACTGTAGAATTTTCAGTTAAGAAGGAGTTTATGTGGAACTACTGAGCTGGATTATGACATAAGAAATTGAAAGGGCAGGATATTAGCAGTGCATGAGAAATCATTAAGGAATGCTTGAGGAAAGCTATGTCAAATTGCATACCAATAGTTAGAAAGATAAATGAAGTCTGAGCGAAAATGGATGAATAGTATAATTAAGCAGAAGTTGTAAAAAAATAAATAAATAAATAAATTATGGACAGAATACAAAGAAAAATGTAGTTAGCAGGGTCATTATCAACATATAGCCCAGGCAAGAATGGCAAGCAGCATGGTTAAAGGAGCAAAAATCAGATTATAAAAGGAAATTAGCCAAACAGGAAAAGGAAATTCCAAAGACATCTTTTAGTATGTGGCAAGTAAAAGGAAGAATAATTATGGAGAGATAACGTTAATGAATGCAGATGGTAGGGAAGTGAGAGAAGTAACATAAATGATTTAACCCTTAGTCTACTCATGGCACTAATTGTAGAACATGTGAAAGATATATTCATGGAGAGAGGTGTTTCTCTAGTTACAACCTTTCATGAATGGTATTTGCATTAATTTTTTTAACTTATTATTACACATGTTAAAATTTCAGTAGTATTGAATCTATATTTACTGTTTAGTTTTATAGCTTATATTCATTTGAACTTCATGTTTCAGTTTCTTAAAAACATTGTCAAATCCAGGGAAGAATGTAGCAAATGAGTGGATAACATTAATGCTTCATACAAAAATTGATCATATTCTAAAAATACTGCTTACCTTTTCATCTCTCTCTCTCTCTCTCTCTCTCTCTCTCTCTCTCACAAGACAGAATTATACCTCTACATTTTGCAAAATATTTTGCAGAACTTAAAGCAAATTCTTTTATAGTTCAAAAGTAAATACTCTAGAACCAAAAATACCTTTTTTCTAAAGAACACCAGCCACAATATGGATTTCTTACTTGAAGACACATATCACAGCTACCATATTGATAACAAGCCTCTATCCTGGCTTTTGCAACCTAAGGGAAAAAAAAAAGAAGTAAATTCCATTTCTTAATAAAATTAATAATGATAATATAGTGGAACATGTACTTTAAAAATTTACAGTGCATTTTCCATGAGACTTAATACCAAATGATGATTAAAGTGATATGAATGTATGTGCAGAATTATAAACACTTGAAAGGGTAAATAAATTTATACATAGGTCATTTCAGCATTATAATCATATCAGAAAATAATACAAATTAATAAGAAAGTACCATAGTAATGTGAAAGATATATTCATGGAGACAGATGTTTCTCTAGTTCATGTTGGAGGTTTAATGGAATATTTACAACACTAGGAAAGGATTAAAATCTAATTTTAATGCTTCCAATATTTTCCAATATTTTGTCTCAGTCGCTGAGACATATTCAGGGTTATGAGGATTATTCACAACTTTCTTAACCTGCTTCTAAATTCTGGGGAATCCTTTAAATTGTCACTGACAATTTTTTCAAGGCACACAGCATCTGCAAAAAGCATCCATGTTTAATATTCTCTGTTAAAACTTGATAAGAACATGCTGAATAGCAGATATCAAAAAGTCATGAGTCTCAAGATTTAGGGCAACCAGTGGTTCATCCCAGGGATCAGGTCTTGGCACATTATTATCCAATTTTTACATTAATGACATCGGAAAGGATTTTACAGGAGACACATGGCTGTTTGCTGATCATGCAAAGATAGATAGGGTAATTAGAAATGTGTCTGGCATGCAGTACTTGCAGAATGATTTGAATAGGCTAGAATGTGGGCATGTAGAAATGGCTACTGGAAATGTGGAAACTGATAAGGCTATGGATCTTGGAGTTTTAGTAGATAGGACATTGAAGTTTAGGGACAATATAGAAAAAGCTGTAAATACAACTCAGTCAATAATTCTAATGCAGAAACAAGAACTGAAGGATAAGGAAATCATTTTGCTTCCTTACAAGGTCTTGATATGACATTACGTGCAGATCTGGTATCCTGATTTCCAAAATGATGTAAATACAGTGGAGAGGATGCCAAGGAGAATATTAAAGACAATATAAAGATTGTGAAATACAGATGATAAGAACAGATTGAGAACTTGTAGACTGCAAACGCTAGTAAACAAGAGAAAGAGGAATCATATGATAGAAACCTTCAAACTTCTGAAAGGATTATATGAGATACCAGGAGATGGAATTTTTCATTTTATGGAAAGTGAGAAGAGGACAAGAGGATATCTGCCATGGAAGTGGAGAATGAATGCAGTTAGGAAAGAGGTGAGAGCCAGATTTTTCTCTCATAGAGTAGAGTATAATTACACACTACTTTATAGAGGTAGTGAATACAGGCAATGTGAATGAATTCAAGAAAAGATATGTAAAAAAAGTGTGATATATGGCCTCCTTCAATGAGTCCTTGACTCTCTAGAGGTCTCCGGTAATAATAATAATAATAACAATAACTTTAATGCTGCAATGATGTCCACACTTTCATGTAACAGTCTGCAGACTGAAAATTGAAGATGCATTTGGTGAAAGTTGAGGTATGGGGAGATGAGTAAACTAGATTTTAATAAGGCTGTGGGACTTGATAATATATCACCACGTATTCTGAAAGAATGTGCCAGGAAGTTGACACCTGCCTTGACATATTTTTTTAATATGAGTCTTGCACTTGGTCAAGTTCCTAAGGAGTGGAAGGAGGGCAAGATTGTGCCACTTCATAAAGGAGGTGATCGAACTCAAGCATCAAACTATAGGCCCATCTGTGTGTCAGGTGTTGTGGTTAAGTTGTTGGAGAAGCTTGTGAGAACTAGGATCCAGAGTTGGGTTGATAACAATGGCATTATCTTTGATGGACAGCATGGATTTGATAAAGGGAGGTCATGTTTTAGTAATCTACTTAATTATTACAATAAAGTAACTGCTTCCTTGGACAGAGGAAAAGGATACACAGTAATATACTTGAATTTCGCAAAGGCTTTTGATAGAGTACCTCATGATAAGTTGACAGTCAAACTAGAGCAGATGGGGTTGGATATTATATTAGTGCATTGGATTGGAGACTGGCTATCTGATAGGTATCGACAAGTTGTGTATGGGGGGGGGGAGCAATATGAAGGAAAAGGAAAGTCACTAGTGGAGTGCCTCAGCGGTCTGTTTTAGGGCCATTACTGTTTAAATTGTATATTAATGATATTGGCAAAGATTTGGATGGAGATATTCAGTTGTTTGCAGATGATGCAAAGTTGGGACGAACCATAAAGAGTAGTGAAGATGTTGTGGCCTTACAAGAAGACTTGAATAAATCGAGTGATTGGACACTGAAATGGGGATGTAAGTTCAATGTTGCAAAATGTAAGGTTTTAAAATTTGGAAAACAAAGATGAGATGCAGAATTTATGCTTGATGAGGATATATTGTTGGAGGTGGAGGAAATAAGAGATCTGGGGGTGATAGTGGATAAGAATCTAAAATTTAGGGGACACATAGCCAAAATTGTGAAAACAACACAAAGGCTTCTGGGAATGATGCAGAGGACACTGACATGTAGAAATAGGGAAATTTTTGTTCCGTTGTATAAGGCTTTGATTAGGCCACACATGTACTATTGTACCCAGATTTGGTCACCTTGTTTTCAGAAGGATGAAGAGATGTTGGAGAGGGTCCAAAGGTGACTGACTAAGGTAGTTTCTGACCTCTGGAATGTTGAGTATGAGGAAAGATTGAGAAGATGTAATTTGCAGAGTCTGGTGGACAGGAGGAAGAGGGGAGATATGATAGAGACCTACAAGTTGGTGAGGGGTTGTTATAGAATCAATGTTGGAGTAGTTCTACAGAAAATAGTGGGAGATCAGAGGAGAACCAGAGGTAATCCCTGGAAATTGTATAAAGAGTATGTGAGTAGGGTAGTGAGAGGCAGGCTTTTTTTCGTGCAGAGTTGTGAATGATTGGAATGCCTTGCCTGAGAATATGATGTCTGCAAAGAGTTTGAATGTGTTTAAAACACGGTATGATGAGCTGTGTGTGATAAAAGGACCTCCCAGATGAGTCTTTGACTCCATGAGGTCTTGGAGTGGTAATAATAATAATAATAATAATAATAATAATAATAATAATATGAATATAACTTTAATGTTTGCATGGTCCTTTAGTAGCAAAAGTGATAATGAGGAAAAATGTCTGTGATAAGGAGTACTCTGAAAGATTAATTCTGATCAGTTTCTTTTTAACTTTGGTTACAAAACAAAATCCAAACTTTTCTATCTGAAAAGTTTGAATTTTGAAAGTTTTTTTTTTTTGAATTTTTCAAAACTCTTGGATTTCTGTATGATAAACCAATCATTTATATTTTTGAATTTTTATAAAATCACAAGTAGGACAACATGCTCTTCTTCATCAGAAAAGAATATCCTGTTACACGATTCATCCTAGTTGAATATCTGCTCTGGTTTGTAACCCCGCTAAATGCATTTTTTCAATTAGCAGGGAAATTTTTTCTGCTACATCAGGGGTGGCATAGACACTGCGGAACTGCAGCACCCCACCCAATGTTTCTCGATATATAAATATATTTATTAATTTATTTATATTTGCTTGTAATATTTAATTTTATCATCAACAATCCTATATAATTCTCTTATTTTGTACAAAAAAATAATAAAAATCCATCTTGTAGCACTAAGGAGGGCGAAGAATGCAAGCAGTACTGTGCTTACCACAGTGTCACATTGACGCACGCAAGCATATGCATGTCATAGTCAGATGAGAGCTATTAGCGTAATGCGGCAGCACTGTCTGTCGTGCAGATCCACTGTTGTTTATATGCAGTTTGCGCCAGTAGTAGAGTGTTCATAGTGCTTATCGTGTTTACTCCGTCTCTTTAAATATTTGGGCATTACAATTAAAGACATAACATTTGTTATAGTTTTTATTTTAGAACATTATTGGGGTTATGATAATGGATTTTATTTTTAAGTAATTTTGAATTTTACTAAACTGTATAATTTTATCGATAATAAACAATATTTTTTCATGTTTAATTTATTTTTTTGAAATTTTACCATAATTTTGATATTTTATTCAAACATGTATACACTGTACTTACAGTGTGTATGTATATTTCGAAAGTTGCAGCACCCCCATGATTTCAAGCCACGAGCCGCCACTATGCTACATGCATCTCCAGGGCCAGCTCTATCGATGGTGCAACACATGCATTTGCACGGGGGAGACAAGTTTTGGTGGGGGCAGCAAAATTTCATTTACTCTGTGTTTGATGAGTATACTCATCTTCACTTGATTTTAATTACGCATGCAGATGCACATTTTCTGAATAAAATTCCCCCGTTAAATGGTTAATTGTCTCTCTTTCTGTAAAAAATATAGCTTATGATCATTTTTCATTAACTTATGAATTTTCATTAGGCAATGATACTATTTAGAATTTATGATTAGACATGTTGAAGCCTAGATTAACATCATGGCTTTTAACACGTTCGCTGCCACGCTACTTCAGCATAGTCTGTTCCCATATGCCAAGCAATTTCACTTCTTCAAGGTCAGTACATGTAATCTTGTTGCCGGCGGTAATCGACATATGAGTATATTGGCTTGTATACTCGTATGTTGATTATACGATCGTATGTCAGCACAAGCCAACTACGTATGTTCGTAATCGACATACGTAGTTGGCTTGTGCTGAGCATATACCATCTATGAGTATACACAGTTTTGCTGCTAGCTCCACAAGCCAAGCATTTTCACTTCTTCAAGGTCAGGATGGGTAATCTCGTTGCCGGCGGTAAGCGTCATACGAGTATACTCGTAGCTGGCTTGTGTGGCTCATATACCAACTACGAGTATACTCGTAGTTGGCAGCGAACGTGTTAAGATGTCATTAAAATAGTTTTTTACGGGAAAGGGGGTGGCAAAATATGCTATTGCATGGGGAGGCCCTGTGCATCTCTTCAAAAAAAACAGAACTGCTGGAAGAGTTGTTGAAGTTTGAGAATCTCATGTTATCAATGTTTTAGATCTCATAATACTTGATAACTAAGGGATACCTTTTAGTTAATTTTTTTAATTGCAATCAAATATTATCAACATCTATATCAAACTGACAAAATTTAATTTTGTAGTTACTGTATTTAATGCTGATTTTATGATTTAATATGATTTAATCCTGATGATTCAAATGCTTATTTTCATTCTATCTTCAAACATTTTAACATAGGAAAATCTTTATCTTTTTTTTTTATTGGTATCTCTTCCTGATTTCATTCATTCTTGCTAAGTGAGCTTCTAAGCGATGAGGTGAGAGAATGACAATATTGACAATGGGTTGTGAGACCACAATCCCAATTTGACACTGGATAATTATATTGCTGCCAAGATATTTGAAGACTATGCATTTAAAAAGAAAACTGTCTGAGGGAATAATACAAAATAGAAATTACTATTAAAAAATAAAAACTGACAATACTGTATGAAAAAAAATATTAATAAAAGTAAACAATGTTTTTTTGGCAATGTTAGAATGTTATGGAAATTTTAAATCTACATACAGTGACGTGAGGATGAAATTTTCTGCATGGTTCTATATTTTGACAATCTATCATCATCATCAAATTCCTGACATCATAAGGGGCATACAGGATATGATAGTGCTACAGGAAAAATTTACATCATTATTAACTTCCGATCTACAATTTTCCTCCAAATCAGTCTGTTACTTGTCAAGACTCCAACATTACCAGATCTTATATTTCTATCATCTAAGGCACTTTGTACCGTATCAATCCACTTATATCTTGGTCTTCCTCTGGGTCATTTTCCTGCCACCCTGGCAGAGAGCACTTGTTTTGCTAATCTTTCCTCACCCATACCACCTGAGATTAGCTCTGCTAATCTCAGGTGGTATGGGTGAGGAAATCTCAGGTGCTAATCTCAGGTGGTATGGGTGACCATACCACCTGAGATTAGCTCTGCTAACATATTCCTGGATGCTGACAATGTCAAGTTCTTTCCTAATATCCTCATTTTTAATATGATATTGCCATTGATGCCATCTGTTCACACTTCTAATCTTTCTCAGGACTCTCATATCTGCAGTCTCTAGTCTTTGGTCAAGTGTTTTACTTCTGACCCAGCTCTCAGATCCATAAGTTAAAACTGGTTTGAACGCTGTCTTGTATACAGCTAATTTAGTGTTCCAACTAATTTCTCTCTTATTCCATATGAATTTATTCAATTGACTTCCTACCACACCAGTTTTGTTGATTCTGTTGTCTATTTCCATATTTAATTTACCATCTTCACTAAAAATCGTGCCTAAACAGCTGAAATGTTTTACTTGTTCCACAGGTTCGCCGTTCAAAACACAGTTGACATTTTCAACTATTCTCCCTATTTCCATTGTCTTTGTCTTTTCATTGCTGACCTTCATACCATATCTATTACAACAGTTATTCAATTTAGTCAGGGAATCTTGCAAACTTGTAGTGGATTTATTTAGAAGTATAACATCGTCTGCATAAAGCAAAGAGCTGACATTAACATCTCCAAATCTGATATCATATTTAATACCACTTTCCTTCATAATGTGATCCATATAGATAATGAATAACAGAGGGGATAATGTACATCCTTGTCTCACACCAGATTTAAAATTAAACCATCTTCCTGTACTTCCTTCAATTCTAACTGCTGACTTACAACTCAAATACAGACTAAATATTGCTTGATATAATGCCCCATTTAACACCACATAACTGTAGTATATTGAATAGCTTCTCTCTTGGCACCTTGTCATATACCTTTTCTAGATCGACAAAACTTAAATACAGATCTTTGTTATATTCCCATGCTTTCTCAACTATTTGTCGTAAATGAAGATCTGATCCTGATAGCCTCTATTTGGCCACACGGATTTGACAATCTATCATATTGTAAAACAATTAAATATATATCAATTGATTATGAGAAGAAAATTAAATCCCTAATGATTTCGATGAAAACTATCCATGAAAATAAAAACATATATTTATATAGAGTACAGCATCCTTCAACAGCTTTACTCAGATAAATGTCAATTATTGTTCTTTATGACCCTTAGTAGTATAGGATCTGGCAACCTAACAATAAACTCAGTGGTAAAATCATTTGAATTCCTGCACTTTAAGATTATGAAATAATCTTAAAATGCAGGAATCAACAAATGCCAAATTTCTGTGTTAATGTATAGACAAATTGGCCAAGAGAGTATATACAATTTTCAAAGAAAAAATATTACTGTGTGCAATAGATGGCGTTGTGTGTGTGTGTGTGTGTGTGTGTGTGTGTGTGTGTGTGTGTGTGTGTGTGTGTGTGTGTGTGTGTGTGTGTGTGTGTGTGTGTAGATAGTGACATAGTGAGCAGATAGTGTTCTTGTGTGTATGTGTAGATGGAGCAGTGGCACACTCAAGATATAATCTTGGGGGGGGGGGGAGTAGACAATTTGAGAATACACACTATGCGTTGCATATAAGCTATGACTGAGCATTTGCAGTGATCGCCAAATACATGATACCCTTGATCTCCTCTGGTTTGGCGCGGGCAAACAGGCGCCCGAGCACTACCTCATTCGCCTTGCGTTCACAGCGGTCAGGATTCCTGAGAGCTATAGGGTATTCCCACCTTATGTGAACACTAATTCATAAGTAACATAGAAATAGAAGGCACGACACAACATAAATTTAAAAAAAAAAAAAAAAGAATTTTAATTAGGAAAAGATTTTTGGAAATTTTTCTAGTGTTTTTTTTTTCTTTTTCTTTTGAAGGGGCCAGGTCCCCTTGGCCCCCTCCCTGGATGTGCCAATGAGATGGAGGATTAAGCAGTGGAGATGGTGGACTGTGTCCTTAAACTCCTTGGTGGTATCATACAATAATAACAACAACAACATTAACCTGAACCACTCATGTTTTTCTTCTTGCTTGGATAGTTTATGGGATCTCATGATAGTAAGATATGCTTTATATGCATTAAAAGGACTGTACCAATGAGCACAACTACTGAGAGCTGCAACTTTTTTTATTTTTGAATGCAAAAAAAAATTTTTTTAAAGTGATCTGATATCTCCCAATGCAGATCTTTACCTCAATAATGAGAGCCATGCCACATCTATTTTCCACCTCACTGTAATTTATTTTCATTTTATTTTATTTTATTTATTTTTAATATGTGAAGTGAGATATAGGTGTGACAAGGTTCTCACTATTAAGGTAAAATTAAGGTAAGATTTTCACTGGGAGATATAAGATCATAAAATTCATATTAAATGCCAGAATTACTGTATTTGAAAAATCTAGGAAACCTTAAATACACTAGAAACCCAATATTTTTATTCAAAAGAAACAAATGACATTCCAAAGTGACAGATGCCCTCACATGATGTGATTCACTTAGATTTGTACTTCCAAATGAACGATGCATGTTTTGGGAAAGCATGCATTTTAATTTTCTAAATTTACAGAAAAATTAAATCAAGCATTTCAAATAACTGAATCATACCTTGTAAGGAGATGCTGCATAAATATACTGCTGAGATGGATCAACAAACAGATCATCAAGAACAGGATTTCCCGGATCAATTTCAATTTCTTCAAACTCTTCAGCTTCCATATTCTTTGTTATCAACAGCTATAATTAATATTAACAATAATATCAATTTTAACAATAGCATTATTAAATGCAACTTGACATACACATTATGGCTCTACATTAATATAACATTAAATTACTACCAAATACTACTCAGCTGGCAAAAGCAGATAACGCTGCTCTTTAAAACAAACAAACAAAAAAATTATATATATATATATTATACTGCTGATCAAATACGTATACCACTAATAATTCTATAGGAGTTTCTACAGCAGATGTGGATAAATAATTCCCTACATCTATATTCAGTAAGCTTATTATGCTCTTTACTTTATGAGAAAAAAGTAAAGAGCATAGTTTGGCTTAAAAAAAGGAGAAAAATGGGATATGATGACAGATACCTTGAAACTAAAAATTTCAATTAACCATAAATCAAATTTCAATGCAGTGACTGAAATGAAATTAAAAATTATAGACCAACATCAATATTATAAACAGTATCAAAGGTTATCGAGATCTTAATTTTAAAAAAAAATGATTAAATAATTTACTACATTTTATATCTTTTTACTTGCCTAATCAGTAGACAAGATCTGATTAGGCAAGTAAGTTTCAGAACTGGTTTAAATATGGAATAAGTGCTACTGAAATTTTACAAATAATTTACAGTGGGATAAATGGTGGAAAGTATATTATTATTATTATTATTATTATTATTATTATTATTCAGGCCTCCATGGAGTCAAAAGACTCATCGTGGGAGGTCCTTCCTAAGAACATAAAGCCTGTCAAGACTCATCAAGGGGAGGTCCCCCCCCCTAAGAAACAAAAAGTATATCATACCACTCCTTAAACTCATTGACCATTCTCGCTCCCACCACTCCATCAGGCAATGAATTCCACAGTTCAACCACCCTCCACACAAAGAAACCACTCCTTACCCTCTTGCTCACAGTTTCCTTTCGTAACTTCCAGGGATGGCCTCTTGTCATCACTCCTTCCTGCTGTTCAACCAAGCAAAAGAATTCCCCAGTGTCAACCCTGTAACCACCTCTCAACAGTTTAAAAGTCTCAATCATATCACCTCTCCTTCTTCTATCCACCAAACTCTGCAGTTCACATTCCCTCAGCCGATCCTCATAACTACGCTTCTACAGTCCTGAACCATCTTTGTCATCCGTATATATGGAATATATATATATTCCTATATGGAAACCATTTTTCTTTATATCTCTCAGGCATTTCACTATGCATCCGATGACCTACTCCTAGGTAGAATACAGTATTAGAGGTATTACTAATTAACAATTTAAATCCTAGTTCATAAAACAATATATCAACTATTGTAACTTTAATAAAAAAAATGACAAAATATGATATCCCAGTTCAGTGCCAGTGCTTATCCTGCTTTTAATATATGTAGTTCTGTAAGCCATTGGTGCATCCAGGGAGGGGCCAAGGGGCCCTAGCTCCCCCAAAAGAAAAAGGAAAAAAAAAAAACTAGAAAATTTTCCAAAAATCTTTTCCTAATGAAATTTATTATTATTATTTTTTTTTTTATTATAATTACGGCTATTATAGCCTGTTTTTGTTTAGGAGTGACCCTTATTTTACTACAATGGCTATCAATACTCAAGAGGGGTATATATATTTAGGGCATTATTGGTGAGCTTTGTGTGACCATCTTCGGAAGTTCCGAAGATGGTCACACGACCAAAACGGTCCCACACCCCGTTAACTCTGCCCCAGTTGCCACTATAGTTTTACCCTTCCTCCCCCCCCCTACAAAAATGTGCCCTAATTCAAAATAATATATGTATACATTTATATATATATTATTAAAATTAACCCGGGTTATCCAAACTTATTTCCCGCGTCACAACACACCCCCACACTCCCGCCCTCTCTCCCCCCTGCTTATAAACAACCTTCAGCCAGATCATGGAAGTGGAAGACATCGTAGATTCAAAAAAAGGTATGTACCAAAATTTTTCCACTTCTTTTATTCTACCTTAATTGCCTTCTATACTCACCAATAATGCCCTAAATATATATACCCCTCTTGAGTATTGATAGCCATTGTAGTAAAATAAGGGTCATTCCTAAACAAACAGGCTATAATAGCCGTAATTATAATAATAGTGTTTAAGAGGAGTAACATGGGATTTTTCCCAGAGACTATACTTAATTATTATTTTTATTTCTGTTGTGTCGTGTCTTTCTTCTATTTCTATACTACTGTACTTATGAATGAGCGGTTGCATAAGGTAGGAATACCCTCTGGCTCTCGGGAATCACGGTTGTTGTGAACGCAAAGCAAACGAAGTAGTGCTCAGGCGATACTTTGTTTGCCCGAGCCGGGCCAGAGATTCACGGGTATCATGTATTGGCGATCACTGCAGATGCTTAGTCATAGGTCATATGCAATGCGTAGTGTGTATTCTCAAATCGTCTAATCATCTTCCCCCCCCTCTCCCCAAGATTAAGTTATGAGTACTCGGCCCCCTCCAAGATTAAATCCCGAGTGTGCTATTGCTGTAGGCACAACCTATTTAATAAAATAATAACAACATTTGCTGATAACACAACATTAAGTCACACTGAAAAAAATATTGAGGCTTATTTTCTAAAAAAAAAAATCATATTAACTACACAGTGAGACTAACAATAACTGTCTTAAAATTACAACAGACAGATCACAATCTGTCTAAAATGACATGATGTTAATTACAGTGGTATTCAAAACACTGTGACTGCAGATTAATCAAAAAGAACAAATTCAATAAAATACTTGGGCTTATATATTACAGTCAACTCAAATGGAACTCCCATATTTCATTTCTGACAAATAAGATAAATTTTTCTTATAAATATAAGAATGTGTTATTATGTAAAATGTGTAAAAATGTAAATTTTTATGTAAAAATGTAAAAATGTGTTAGCATTTTTAAGAATACTTATACAACTCATGAATTAACTCCTCACTGCAATATGGCATCACCTTGGGAAGGAGATTGCAGTGAGGAGTAATATGTTGTCATTTGTAAGAATCCAAAACTGAACAATCAGAGTTCAAGTTTTTTCTGATTTCTTCACTCCCATATGTCATTTGTATGCCATTTGATATTTTGACAAATACAAAACCTCTATTTGTATAGCTGTATATTAATTATCTTTGGATAGAAAGAAGAAAGGATACGAAGATAGAAAGAAGCGGTCAAAACAGGGGGAGGCCTTTGTCCAGCAGTAGACTGACAAAGGCTGAGAAAGAAGAAGAAGAAGATATTAATTATAAGAAACAACATTGTTCTGTATATAATATATAGTCTGTGTTGTGACAGACTTACTGGTCATTCCTAAGGCATAAAAAAAAAGAAATAAAAAACCATTTAAATATTTAGCAACAAGAAGCTGTATCTAGTAAAATCAAATCTATAATTATTATTATTATTATTATTATTATTAAACAAGACCTCATGGAGTCAAAGACTCATCTAGGAGGTCTTTTTATCTCACACACATCTCATCATACCGTGTCTTAAACACATTCAAACTCCTTGCAGACACCACACTCTCAGGCAAGGCATTAATAATGTCATTATTAATTAATAATGACAAGATTCCACATAGAACTCTATTGCATATATTGGAGCAAATGAGGGATGGATATGAATCTGGTGATTTGTATTAGAGGATGGCAGATGACACAATATCAAAAAGTGGTTTATGGAGGAGTTGAGTCCAAGAAGTTGAGCTGTTGAGTCCAAGTGACCCGTGATGTAACACAGGGCTGTACTTGGTCCTCTGTTGTTAAATTAGTATATCAATGCTATAGGAAATGATCTGACAAGAAATATTCAGTTGTTTGCTGATGATACTAAACTAGAAAGAGAATGGTAAGTGAAGGTGATATAGACATCCTGCAGGAAGACTTAACTAGCAGCATGGACAAAGGTAAATGGATGCCAGTTTAACGTGGCCAAGCGTCAGATAATGCACTTTGGGAAGAGATCAGAGGCTGTGTACCATATTAATGGAACTCCCTATCCACAATCACATTTGGGTGTGATTGGGTAAGGAAGTTGAAGTTTAGAGAGCATATTGCAAAGGTAACCAAAACAGTACATCAGCTTACATGGTTATATAACATTCTAGATAGATAGATATTGTTCACCTATATAAGGCTTTAATAAGGTTACATCTGGACTACTGCACACAGATCTGGATTCCCAGATTCTGTGAGGTCTCATCCTGGGTGATGAAATTCACCTTCACCAAATGATAATTACAAACATTCATGCCAATAACAGGATTCGAACATGCAGCCTGGTAGTTGGAGAATAAATACACTAACCATTTTAATTTGAAGATTTGCATTTTAAAAAAAATATATACCTTGACTATGTGATGACAATGCTTTATTAGGCATGGGCAAACCAAGTGATGCTTGGAGTGGTGCATTTACAAAGCTAACATTCCATCAATATATATATATATATATTTATATTGAAATTTTTGATATTGTAATTTGTTATTAAAATAAAAATGATATATTAGTAGGAAAAGTTTTTAATCAACTAAAACTTTTCTATATTCATTGTTTTTTTATTAATAAATTTGGTTAATTTTGTGTGGGCTGATTCTGGTTGTTTCGAATTACAAATGGATGAAATAAGACTAACTTGTAAAGCACTAAGACCATGATGCCAATGTATGTATAATGTTCGCAAATTGTGTGTATTCTCTAGCCAGTTTTTCTTGCTGGGATGAAAAACCCTGTTGTTTCCAAATGAGACTGGCTAACTTGTCTTCGTCTGAAAAGCAATAACATATTTCTTCATGTGCTTGATGATATTAACTGAGATGTTTCCAAAAGTGGTTTAATTTTTATGAAATTGTACATCATTTTGTTCATTTATTAAAAGCATTTGTTTAAATTATTCTACCCACGAATAACATATGTAATAAAAGAATTGACATCAAAACTATTTTGGTATCGTGAAAGAGGATGAGAAGTATAACGCCACTTCTGCATTCAAAGAAACAATAGTTCATTTATCAAAAATTCTTTTCCACTAATAAAATATCCAAAAAGAGTACTCGTTATAAATATACTAGCAGCCCCTTGATGCTAATAGCCTATTTACTATCCACCGACTATACTGAAAACCAGACAACACTCAATACTATAATAAGTTGGGTTTAATCCTTTATCCAAGCTTGAAAAAACAAAGTTTGCACCTGAAAGTATCTTCAGAACTGAGCTAAGGTGGTGCAACACCAAGGCAACTCGTGGTGGCCAAAGGTGGAGAAAGTTATCATCACTATCTCAGTATCTCCCATAATGCAAAGCACATCTCCTTGCGGATATGTGTAATGCTATGCATTAAGGCAAGGGCCACTACCCATATCAGTTTCGACCTTTATTAAGGTCTCGTCAGTGGGAGCCAGGTCCAGTAGTGGAGACACCAAGACAGAAGCAATGAGAGGTCATCCCCACCTATAGGAGTTGCCAAAGGGTGTACAACCTTATTATTAAATTATTCCAGATTCAGAGAAAGATGTTGAGAGTTTATTTTTCACTTGGTTAGACTACAATAAGTTTAGTTTAATCCTTTATCCAAGATAGGCAATTCCTATAGGTGGGGATGACCTCTCATTGCTTCTGTCTTGGTGTCTCCACTACTGGACCTGGCTCCCACTGACGAGACCTTAATAAAGGTCGAAACTGATATGGGTAGTGGCCCTTGCCTTAATGCATAGCATTACACATATCCGCAAGGAGATGTGCTTTGCATTATGGGAGATACTGAGATAGGAGTGATGATAGCTTTCTCCACTTTTGCCACGAGTTACCTTGGTGTTGCACCACCTTAGCTCAGTCCTGAAGATACTTTCAGGTGCAAACTTTGTTTGCTCACACTTGGATAAAGGATTAAACTAAACTTATTATAGACTAACCAAGTGACAAATAAACTCTCAACACTCAATACTCTTCAGTCCCACAAGACGAAATCATGACCTATACCTCTCAAGCATCTTCTTCGGAAGGAAAATGTAATTCGCTGATATGGGGCTCCTTTTATCTGCGATATAATAGCTAACATAATCATGGATCAATTTGATGGCTTCATAGCACCTCAGAGAGAGAAGGAAAGCAACATGCAGCATTACAAATGTGGTGCAGAGAACATAATATTATATATATAAGAATTCGATCAACTACACAAACTCGATAGGCGAAATATTCGTATTTCCTATAGACATAGAACATACTAGCTACTTTCCAGAAATGTCAATTTACTAAAAACAACAACCGTTGCTATACACTGATACAACCCAAGGAGAAAAAAAAAAAAAAAAAAACATTCGATGGGTGTGCCTAGAATCAATAGCGTTCAAGTATGATATACATTTTTTTTTGTATTGTTCCATTTACAATAAATGTAGCATTTTAATGATATGAGGATTAATCCTATATCCAAGGTTTATTTTGTCTTTTCACATGTTTCCTTAGAAAACTGTTCAATTTCTGAGAGTGGAAACCTTGCAACCCCAATATGAGACATAGCTTGTTGAAGAGTACTTATAAATGTTTCTCGCTTCTGAATGGGATTCTAAGGAAACGCTTCATGTTACGTTATGATCAAAACACACCTCCTGTTAGTAAGAAAAATTTTCTTTCATCAGTGTTTGGAAGTTCCAACCCATTTGTCATTAAAGTGTCAGACTCAATAGCTTGTCATGGTCAAGAAACTAGGCCTTTTATAAATCTAATTTATGCTACGATAGGAAATTAAGTTAAGAGGATAATAAATCCCACATTATTTTAAAGCCGGATACGAAACTCGGAGATCGAAATCTAAGAGTTTCATGCCGAAGAGCTATAGTCCAAGCGTAAGTCAACACCTGGGTAGTACAACACTAGGGCTACGATAGGAAAGTTAATTCTATCTGCATAGTCTGCCGTGTCTATCAATTGTGTGTGTGTTCCTACAGTAATGTTTTATTGTGCAAAATTCCGAGAGGGAAAAAAAGTACGAGAATTACTACAGAAAAGAACACAATACCAGTGGCGTAGGTATGGGGGGGGGGTCCGCCCCGGGCGGCACTTTGGAACTTTTGCAGTTAATTCTACAATACAGTCTCGAGAACTCAGTTCCAAATATTGTAATACTACTGCGAATTTTCCTCACAATTGCTGTAAGTGTTGCTAGTTGTGAGAGGAGTTTTTCTAAATAAAATTGATTAAGAATTACCTATATTAGTATGAAATAGATTTCGCCAATGTCATCGACGATTTTGCTAACAGAAAAGCAAGAAAAATAACATTTTAGAATGTTGAAATTAAAGTTTTACTTCAAAAATAAATATAGTGTTTTAATTTATTTTCCTATACGTCGTTTTGACTTTTTGTAGTATTTTTGGTGTGTATTGAGAGGGGCGGCAACCAGTGGCGCACCCAGAGGGGGGAAGGGGCCCGGGCACCCCCCAAAGAAAAGGAAAAAAACACTAGAAAAATTTCCAAAAATCTTTTCCTAATTAAAATCCTTTTTTTTTTAAATTTATGTTGTGTGCTACTTATGAATTAGCGATCACTGCAGATGCTCAGTTATAGGTCGTATGCGATGTAGTGTGTATTCGCAAAACGTCTACTCAACTCGCCCTCCTCCCCAAAGGTTAAATCCTGAGTGTGCCACTGGTAGCAACCACTCTAGCTACGCCACTGCACAACACTTGATTTTTTTTTTTTTTTTATGAATGGTGTAGGACTTTTCTCTATACATCAAAATCATTCCTTTATGCTGATAACTAATTAAATAGTTTCAATATTCAGTGTACAGGCAATTAATCCGTATGGTGAACAGCATTTACCCGTAGAAAACAGGTAATGAATCTAACTCAGCATAACTAAGATACAGTAGCAGCAAAAGTAGCTGCACGATTTTAACGCTGTCAATCAAACCATGCTGTTTTAATGTTGGTACTTTCAAACATTTCCTACATGCGTGTGTGCTCAATTTAGATACCCAACATTAAAATCCTTTCGCATTACTTTAACCAGCGAATATTTTAGGTTAAGCATAAGCCACGCCCACGTGCGTGGCTTGTACTTAAGTGTGCACTATTTCAAGTGTTAGTGTTCCATTTGATAGCTACACACTTCAGTTTTTATTAATAATGTTCTACTCTCTCGCTGAAAGAAAATATATATACATAAGTAACAGATTTTATAGATTAATGGAACTGTCGAAATAACTGCATAGTTAATACCGCTGAAATATATATATTTCAGCGGTATTAACTATGCAGATATATATATATATATATATATATGAACGTGATGAATTATTAAAATAAACATATACCAAAGAAAGTTTCGTATTACACGTGAAATATATGCTTATTATATTTATTTTTAAAAGAAATTTTTGCGTAAATAAATAAATGAAACAAGGACTCTTAATATTTAAAATCGGTAAATGATTTGGTTAAGTACATAAACGCCTGTGACGTATTTTCCATTCAACTAATGCCGCAGGCATTCGAGGCGTAAAAGAATACGGACGTTAGCCAGTGAGTTGGTAAATGCGAAGTAAGCCGATACGAGAACGCAGCGCCATTGGAAGTGCTAAATCTTCTTTAATAGGCACTGCAATATCATGGTAGAACAAGTGCATCACGGAGTGTTTTGATACGTTCGTTATAGCATGGTGTCGTTGCATTTTTAATACTTTTTTTTTTCTCGGTATCAATTTGAATATCTTTCATTTATTGTGCGTATACATATGCATATTATTACGTCATTAATACAATATATATCATCTTAACATGTTATCGGTTTATTGGAAACGCTCATTTAATTCAATGTAATTAATAATTCCCTTCTGAAATAAAGACGAGTTTAATGTTATTGAATTAAATGAACGATAAAAGTGAGAACTGTTAGGCTAATTCAGAAATTGACGACTATTTAACTCAATAGAATGCATTCTGATGCACTTTGTCAATCATTTAAATTAATATTCTAGCGTAAATATCACTGCCAATGGAAACACGCGAGCCTGGTTGGCCGAGTGGTTAGCGTGTCCGCTCTACAGCCAAGAAGCTGCAGATTCGAACCTGGCAAGGGGTATATATGGATGTGTGATTGTCCTACTAACACTTTGTAGAAAGGGCATCTGCGACTCATCACTTCTAGCAGAAGGTACGGGAGTGACCATACGTCACGTTTGAATAATACACATGGCAAAATAAAAATAACGTCATCTGTTAACTCATAATTTTTATTTAATAAACTAAACAGGCAGCTACCTGTCCGTTGTACATGTTACTCTTCTGTCCAGAACTCTGTGTAATTTATAGGATGCTGCTACCTCCGTATGAGATCGGCTAACTCACCTTCAATTGAAAAAGTCCATATAAAAATTCCCCTCGTCACTACGAGAATCGAACCCAGGTCTTTTCCAATGGAAGGGTGCATTGTTCCGTTGTTCTCCCAATTGCACTACGGAGGCTTCAAATCTTGAACTTTTTTTGCATCTTAATTTAATAGTCATTTGATCGATTTATCATTTTGTGAAAACGATTTCGAGAAAACTACTTTATGTAAATAAATACATAATTATAAACCTATAATGCACTCAACAGTACCTTTTGCGATCCGTCTAACCCTTAGTCGTAAACGTAATGTCATTTAATAATGTTTACTGAGGTAATTGTGAAACCTCTAATGCAAAATTTGCAATGAGAAGTTCCAGATATTTTCTGGTCATTTGGTATTCTTGCTGGTTCGATGTATTAACATGAAGAATGCTTCAAATTACATAATTCTTTCTCTCTCTCTCTCTCTCTCTCTCTGAAAATGAATCCAATTAACAGATCAATATTATATAATATCCTTTAGCATTTCTACAATGTGTAAATGGATTTCTTATGATTTCTTAGAGGATCTTTTGAATAATGTTCGTTTTATCATCATGATCATCATCAGAAGAAAAATAATAATATTCTCGAACATGTCACTCATGGCATGTTTATCAGCTTAGCTTAAATTATTCTCCTTTTAAAAAAAAAAACAGTTTATAACTCGATCTTATTTTTTGATGGAAGTTCTGCAATTCTCCGATATGGTTTTGTGAAAAAACGAGTGCATCACATTCCCTCTGTTTCTGTTCTAATTAGTGTAGTGATTTTTACGGATTCCGATTATATTCCTCGACATCTGGTTGAAAGTGATAACGATTTAAAGTTTTTTTTTTCTTTCTTTCTTCTATTATTATTAATGCCACAGTTATGTTTCGCTAGCAATCCAATTATATTGTGAGTTGCAACCAAAGTTTCGTCTTTCGACAGTAATAGCTTTTAAAATTCAATTAATTTTTTCCGTAAATATACCGTATGCATCAGTAATAACCATCGCATCTCTAACCTCTTTTCAATTGCCTTTTTATAAATTTGTGTCGGTGTCAAGGGTTTTTTTGTAATTCGATCTCTATATTACTGTTTGTCTTTTGGGTGTCATCACTAACAACAATTTGTGCAGATGTTGTTCAAGTCAGAGATTTAAAAATTGTATTAAAATGAATTTTAAAAATCTCTAAAACATCTTAAAACATTAAAAAAAAAATATAAACTGAAATATATATATTTATTATATTTCAATATATATTTTATAGATTACCATCAAATTATTTAAATTATACTAATTAAAATTAGAATATGGAGTCCATTATTTGACAGTAATAGCTTTTAAGATTATTATTATTACGTGACACCTCCAAGGAGTCCTAGGACTCACCGTGGGAGGGCACACTACTCTACTTCACTACATCTCATCCTCTCCACTACTACTTAATTCTCCAACTACGACACCATTACTACCATCCACGCCATCTATCGCCCATCATCACCAACAACTTTTTTTTTTTTTTTGTCTATAAATTGCGTGTGTTCTGAAGGCCGATTTGTCTGTAAGGGCAAGGAGAAGGAGGAAATGTATGGCTCCAAGAGAGGCACTTGCTGTATAGTCATTCGCGATTTCACCGTGCTTTAAATAAATAGTAATTTGGTTGAATTATATGATATGAATTTAGCTTATCTTTTGACATAATAACAGAACTCCGTGCTTCTCTTATGCCAAGAGGGAAAACCCTTTCTGTTTAAGATTTAATGGAGCTATTCACCGCATGAAAAAAATATCTAATAAAGCTCATCCATTCACAGACCACCAAGTTAAATCTTACATTGAGAAATCAATCAGCACAAAGATCTTAAGTCAAATCGGATCTTGTATGTTATGCGATCTGACTTCACTTATTCGTATTATTATTTTTTTACTATTTGTCTTTGTCGTTTACAATGTAGTTATAATTTAAAATTATAACTGCGTTTTTAAACGAAATCATGTTTCAAACTTTAGTTTAATTTGAAATTGAAAAATATCAATTTTTCAATTTCACTTTTGGTCCTTTACTTATATATATATATATATATATATATATATATATATATAGATCTCCTCAAGGAGATGTGCTTTGCATCAAGAGTAAATATTAAGAATAGTGATCAGAGCTTATTCCACCTTTACCACGAGTTGCCTAAGACTTGCACTACTTGCAGGCGCAAACTTGACTTTCTTGTCTGTTTGCTTACTTGGGAAATGGATTAAAACCAGGTTTATATTTAAAATAGCTTGGTATCTTTAACATATATTATATACCCAAGGTAAAAAAATTTCTATATATACACACACACACAAATAATGAATGATTTTTATTATAATTGGATGACACACCCAAATCGCGTACTTTCTTCGGTATATGTAGTCTACACTTCAGTAACTAAACTTAAGTTTATGTAAATTACAGTTTCGTAGTGCTTTGTCAAGAAATGTTTTGAGTAAACAACCTCTTACAATCACGGTATTTACATCATTTCTATGTTCAGAAGATAACCGGTTTACTTCCAGTCTCCGTAAGTAAATAAGTCTTGCCCTTTAAGTGCTCCACGTGAATAAATTTTCCTCCTGTTGAATGTACACTCTCTGTCTTGGTTCCACCATACGATACAAACTCGTTATCTCCTGAACTAGTTCCTTATGTTTCCCCTTTCTTGCTCCGTTTAACATAATGTCATTAGTCATAAGTAGAGTACTTAACTACGTCATGACTTACACGTCCTGAGTTGCCTTTTCAACCCGTAATTCGCTTATCAACAGAAAGAGGTCCTTTACATGAGCGCATAGTTTCCCTTTGAGCTATAGTAACATTATACTCGTTATGCTATGCTATAGTGCAAAGAAACTTGAAAATCACTGTGTAGTAACTTCTGAAAATTACCACATCTTTTGCATAATTATATTTTCAAAGAAGGCCGATCGTTTGGAAAGCGTTTGTCTACATAACTATGTTCCTATAATGAGAAGTTTCAATAACTACGATTTTAAAATAAAGTTTATGATATGCCACAAAAACTACACAAATAAGCTCTATAAATGAAAGATCTCTAATATTTTAATTATGTGCATTCTAAATTTTTGATTTTTTTTTATCCCTCAATTTTTTTAATAGTGTGTGTGGAACTTGGCTATTCCTGCTGCTTAGTAACTACTCATTTTTAATGCAACCAGTGGGTTAAGTATAGAAAGTATGAACTTTTTCTACTGTAAAATTTTTCCAAGAAAGATAATTAATCGTGATAACAGCATTCAGTATATCCAGTCTTTTTTTTTAATGCATGTAGTGATGCAACTAGATATATTTCGTACTCTACGTTGCTTTTTATCCTAAGATGAATATTGGAAGGTTCATATAAAAGATTTGTTCGAAAATATATTCAGTCCGAATATATTTTTGAATATTATGTCAGTCACGTGCTCATTGTCATGACAGTGCGGAATATGATTGTCCATACCGGCCTGCTTGGCCGATTAGTTAGCTTATCCGCTTTCCAAACAAAAGGTCGCGGTGCGAATCCCGCCGTTGACATGTTTGGGAATGTCTTCAGTTGGGAGATGAATTTCATCGCCTGGTGTGAAACCACCGCCTCGCTTACTGGAGGCCTAAAGTGGCTTTGATCTCTAGAGCAGAGTTTCCAGATCTAGTTAAAATAAATAAATAAATATACCAATATATATATATATATAAAATCAATCAAATAGAAAAATCCTTAATCCATCCACATACCTACGTTCAAAAATGAACCTTTCCTGGGTGGGGGCCACATAAAAAAAAGGAAGCAAGAAAGAAACATTTAGACGAATTAAGTACATTTTGTTTTGAAATTGTCAAAATGGGCCATTGAAATATGATTTATTGAAAACAGCGTATGGAGATGTTAACATGTGACGTGCACAAGTCTTTGATTAGGTTAAAAGTAGGAAGAACCTGAATCGTAAGCGAACTGAGACCCAGCATGTTAAAATTCCAATAATGTAAACACAGTGAACTATTCCGTTCAAAATAATTGGCATATAACTGTAAGAGTGATAGTAAAAGATGCGCGGGATCGTGAGATATTCAAGATAAAGACGAAGCTTAGTTTCTTTTTTTTTTTTTTTTTTTTTTTAAGTTTTTTTCTTGCTTTTTTTTTTCTTCTGTTCCCGAGGCTTGCGACGCCACAGATCTGATAACGCCAAGGCCATTAAACGAAAGTCGGTACTATGATACTCCTGAAACAAATTTCAATATATCTTTATGATAGTAACAAAAGCGACAGTGAAAAGTGTTATCACAGAAGAGGTTTGTATGAATGTCATTCAACTCCAAATCGTGAAGGTTTGGGTTTAATATTTATTATCCACAAGGTGTATTCAAAACTCGTCCTCTGGAACAATACCCATTATGTGTCGACTCTGTACTCTTTAACACTTAGTTGGCAATTATCCCACAGCACAGATGTCAGCGCGCATAATGAGATGAGATTATCCGTAAAATTTTATGTAATGCTAGCGTGCTTTTGTTCTTCTATAAGAGATTTCTTTTACTAGATAATTCTGCATACATTGCATTAATTTGACATTTTGATATAGTTTTCTTATGAAGTCCTTAAAAACTCATTGTATGAGTCGTGGTATCTCAAAATGTAAATTAAAATTACTGCACGGGTTACTATAATTTAAATTTGTGAACAGATATGTTATTCATCAATGCAAGTCGCTTGTTTTTTTTAATATATCGCTACAATCTTTTATTTTCAGCTAGCACATATCCCAAATGCGTGGAAGAAAGCATGTATTCCACAAAAAGGAAGATGAAGGTCTGCCGTTCAACTACCAACCCATCGCCATCATTTCAATCCTCTTCAAGATAATGGAGAAAGCACCAATAATCAATTTTCCACTATCGAGAGGTTAATCAGTTAATTAACGCCCACCAGTATGAATTCCATCACTATAGATCCACAGCTAATCTCTTGGCCTACACTTACGACCATTAGACAATTACCATGGAAAGGGTTGGAGGAACGTGTGCTGTAGCTCTTGACATTTGATCATATATGGAATCATGGTCTGTTCAATAAACTGCCATCCTTCTGTTTTACCTTCCACCCTCTGTATTTGCATAGCCAGCTTTTTCTCCAAAGGGAGAAAAAGCTGGCTATACAACGATTGGTGAAGAATTGGAATTGGTCAACGATTGATGAAGAATTGGAATCTTCATAGCCAACGATTGATGGCTATGACGATTGGTGAAGAAGCTCAAAGAAAGGGAGCCAAAGGCTCCCTTTCTTTGAGCTTCTTCACCAATCGTCAGGAGTGAGAGGTTTCTCTTATATTACATGACCTAATCTCAGTCACCACTAATTTATGTATATGAGAATGAGGGTAGCTAATAGTATACATTCATCCTACTGATTTTACTAATCATCCAGTGCTAAATTATACCGAGCTTAAAGATGATCTTCAACCATTGCTTTAAACAATGATTTCCATATCATTCGTCAATGGTACGAAGATAACGTGGTCATCTGCAATGTTTCCAAAACGTACCTTGCTTTTTTTTTTCCTCGCGAAGAGGAATGTCAGATAGCTTACCCTTACCCTCAACAACGCCTACTACCAGTCAGATCAGATATCTCTCATTGTACTGACATTTACCTCTGGCATCTCGTGGCATAAACACATCAATAGTTCTTCAGTCTCCAAAAAGACCTAGGCAGTCTCTTCCATTCAAGACATTACTTTTCACGCATCCAATTACTAACTTAGAACATCGTTCACGTATTTGGTGTGACACCAAAACCTTCTTTGCATTTCTCAATGCTATCTAGAAGAGAGTGATTCCAGCTGTTAGATGATCTCTCCCGCACCCTTTTGACTCACTTCAGCCACAACACAAACAACACCGAACTTGCTCTTCTTCCTCTTCCTCATTTATTTCTACCCCTGTCCTCTGGAACACTCTTCCTCACGAAATGTTTTCCCCAACCACAAACTTCAAGACAATTCAAGAAATCTATTGGGAATGCTAATAGATTTCTTCTTTCCCAACCCTCATCTGCACTCCAGATGTACTATAGATTCTTCTACCTCGCATGTATGGGATCGATATCAAAACAAAATAATGATGATCTCAACGAACTCGAAGTTGATACCGTTAATTTTATTACATCTTTAATAGCTATCTTAAAAGTAACCTATAAGGTTCGAAATTAAAACTGTTCTATTGAAAAATGTTCGTTATAATGACTTCTCGCACACATTCGCATTGAAAGGTTATGTTTTATGCAAAATACTCAAAATTTTTTCAAAATTCTATGTTGCTGTTTCTCGTTCAGTTCTCATATGTTTACTAATATAATAGTAACCTCCTTCATAAAACTGCCAATAAATAATAACTTGTTTTTACTTTGCATTAATCACTAAAACAACATACACGTATTTAAAAAAAATACAAAACATAAAAATGAGCGAAAAAAAAGTTTTATTTGATATTTGGCGTAGAGTTGGGGGTGATCTGGAAAGTTCTGATAAACACTTAGAGCAAAAATGATATGAAAGCAACTGATATAACCACAAGAAAGAGCATATGAGGATATAAGAACATAAGTTACCTTCATAACTCTGCTACTGGTATGTTCTTTCTTGTGGTTATATCAGTTGCTTTAATATAATATATAATTTTTGTTCTCGGTGTTTATGAAAACTTTCCAGATCCCCCCCCCCGCTTCGCATCTCTGCAAGCAAGGGCTGTAGATTTACATTTCCTAGTAAGTTGAAATTAAACTCACTGGAACTGCGATTAAAGTGTAAATTTCAGTGGTAATTATCTCTTTATATAAGTGCGTTTTTGTAATATTGTTTTTAAAATTTCATTTAGTTAATATATTCACTTTTCGTCCCCTTCACATCTCTTTTAAAAGAAGAGGTGGGAGGGGAAATCAATTTTACGGATTGTAGCATATGTGCAACCAACAGATGCGCGACTATCAATGTCGTAACCTTTAAACAAAAACCTATAAAACACATCGTAAAAATTAATCGGTAATGAAATCCTCATAAATCGGATTAAATGTTTTTGTTTAAACTGCCTGAGGATTAAATAGAGATAACAATAAAATATCCACGCAAATCCTCTGAAAAAAATTGGGTATTCGACTGTTACACTTGTTTTATTGCTACGCAAATTTGCAATCGAATAAAATAAAAATGCACAAAATCAATGACTTGAAGTTGAGAGGTAATGAGAAACAAAGAAAGAAAAAAGAATGGCTATAATATATTTCTTATATAGAGAGTCACAATAGCTGTTAAATGGAGCGAAGCTGATATTAGGCACATTAATCAACTCCTAGACATTCCATGTGTAATTATTTATTTCACGGCCCAAACCACTAGAACAAACGCGCATTTTCACACTTCATCCCAATAACACAATTACTTAAGAGAATTCTCATCGTCGAAATTATATCTAACCTTATTTATTACCAAATGACTTGTTTCTCGAAAACCCTCAACATTTAAGTCTAGACTTTACTAAGATAAGGAAGAAAATAATGGCCTTACTGAACCAAGTTTAAAGAAGTTGATGTAACCTTTAATCCAACTAAGTTGTGTACAGAGTAGACAGACAGTTACACCTTTCTTGGAAGGTGTAATTAGGCGAGAGAAGCAAGGTTAGACTAATTAAGTGTAGCAGTGATTGTAAGAGGAGATACGATTAATGTTGGAACAAGATGAGTTAACGTTATAGGAGGCAATTAACGATAGAAGGGATTGTCAAGATGACGTTCAGTTAGGGTGAATTGCATTATGAGAATAATGGCTGGTAGTTACAATGCTGGTTAACTGATCTTGTATTAGGTTGTTTAGCTAGTTAAATTCGCTCAAAAAGGATAATTTGATTTCTTACGAGGAATTGAGGCAAATGATACAAAAAAAAAAGTTCAATTCCAATTTAAAACAAAAGTCTTCACTAATGACTTGCATTTACATTGATCGATGTAAAGCGGAGGATGTAATATTGCTTTTGGTAACACTAATGTGTGTTCTTTTATCATTTATTGATTTAAAACGCTGTATTTTAAAGTTTCTTTACTACCCATAACTAAAGGGTACTGTCCTGACAGGTTCGACATCTCTTGTAAGAATCTTTCAACTCTTTTTGTAGTATAAGTACCTTTTAGGACAAACAAAATAACGCCTCATACTTTAAAGAAAAGTGAGGAAAAACATTACCTTTGGTAGTGAGTGTATATCGTATGTGTGAACATTATTGAAAAAAAAGGAGATTCATCCAAGTTGGAATATCACTGCGAAAATCTAGTCAAATGATGTACTCGACGCTGCAAGGAAAGAAAATGTTTGGGCTGTCTGTACTACTGTATGATAAGAAGAAATCGATATTCTTCAATCACGAGTATTGCTTTCCACTGGAAACCTTTCAGTGGGCCGGATTCTATATTTTCAGAAAAATGTACCGTCACTAAACATGGTGTTGAACAACTCAATACAGCAGTTTAAGTCCAGAGTAGCTAAAATAAAGAATTTAGAATATAACTGAGTAAAAAATATCGCACAGTGAGTGACGATCGCGTGCAATTATACAACTGATGTGAGTATATATGTGTAACAGTTTACAAAGAAAAAAAAAATCAAAAACGCAATCAAGTTTTAAGAACATTAATTATACCAAATATAAAAATGCTTACAAATTTGCATCATGACTGAATAAATATAAAATTTACATTCTGCTTTCAGGTTTATTTCTACAAGATATTTTTGGTAATTGAAACGGGCTTTTCGTTAAAATAGTGCCAACAGAAGGTGATGCCTCTCTTTGATCGTGAAAGGCTTTGATTTCACTTGTTGTGCATGCCCGTCTAACCTTGCATACTCCTGCCATACACGCTGCATATTTTAAATAAAACTCGGCGTGCTTGGGTACGTAATAGAACGAATATATTTATGTATTTAATCTTGATCTTGTTACGTAATAGGCTATTTTATGTGCTGTGGTTAAAAATGCGTATAAATTAATTTATTACATGGCTATTAGCACGGATAAATACTTGAAATAAAAGATAAATAATTATAATTATAAAATAACATTGTAAACAATCTACTTAGGTGGCGCCTGAAGCATGATGCAGATGTCTACGTTTGCTATCTTTTGGTCTGTGCGCCTACTTAATTACGCAGTTTGTCAAGATTTTGTGAGCGTAGCATTTTATTTATCGTCCTTCGCTATAAAATGCACACAAAGAAGACAACAAAAGAAGAGTTGTTTTCGTTATAAATGAATAAGAATGATTTATTTTAGTCCGTAATAGCCTTTATAGGTGGTCTAATGCAATGCTATCATCTTATTATTAAAAGATAGTATCGCTTTTATTATCAACACTAATGTATCTAAATTATTCAACAGGTAAAGATAAGCATGTTGGATTTCTCTTACTTTTAGTTTACCATAAAGATGTTTTAATACTGCCATTTATCATTTTGTCATATTAACTCGGGTTTTTTATTTATTATTTTTTACCCTCTCCCGTACGTAATTTGCTAACGCCCTATGTGTGCGTATGCCCGCTCGCTTCAAAGAAAATACGGCAAAGGGATTAGATCAAAAATGCTCACGGAGACTAGGTACAAAATCAATACAAGACAAGGAGAAAAATAATGACACTTCATCTTGTAGGTGGTGAACAACTGGTTCACTAAAAACTAGAGCCTCTCCTTGCTGTCACACTACCTGACATAAACAGATGAGAAACAATTGCATTTTTGTCAGCCTCGCCACGCTATATAACAGTGGAAGCAGTTTGTAGCCTTACCTTCTTCACAGAGCCGTGTCCTGTTCCGACAAAAGCCACAGTGTGTTGGCCGGTGGTTGTCATGGTAACGCCTGTAAGGGTGGTATTGAGAAATGTGATGGCAGCTAGAGCTGAGATAGGGACAGAGCCATTTAACTTCACAGTTTCGTTGCAGAAATTCAAAATGTTTCCTGCCTTCTGGAAATAGAAAACGTAACCGTTATAATAGCATAAAGATAACATAGACACAAAGTTTCATAACAAGATTAATGTAGCGAGTATAATGTTTTGTGCATTTACGTAACCTCTTGTGCTTGAATATTACACTGCTATAAGAATAATACATTCTGTTTGGCGACCTTTTTGAAAACTGTTGTTCTCTTTACAACAGCTTTCAAATAAACGCAAACGAACGCAGAAATGTATATAATAGAAAATGCTGAAAATGGAATTCACTTACATTCGTTATTCATGAAATTTAACAATAGGAAAATTTTGGTAGGCAAATAACAAATATCTTTCGTGCGTTGCCTACAATAACAAAAATGATGGTCCTTTGAAAACTTGAAATTTGCATTATAAGTATTTATTGTGTGTAGTTATATTATTCGATCAAATTATTGATTACACTATATCTGCTGTGTGAGTAACGTTAAACAGGGGAAAAAAAAAAAAGTCCAAGCAAATCTCTTTTGCATGTACCGATCACTATTATTAAAATTTCACTATTGATAAATATACAAAGTAGTATATGCATGTCAATCTAAATATGATATTAAACTTATGTATTCATATTGAAACGCAAAAGTGTAATGAAATTTTTATTTATTTTTTTCTCTCTCTTTTTTTTTTTTTTTTTAAAGAAAACAGGATCTCTCGATTAACCATCTGTTTCCTTTATGAGATTTTTCTTATTCTATTAGGTTTGGTCTTACTAAAAAATTGAGTAATACTCAACTTTCAAAATCATGTAGGCATCAAAAAGAAGCAAGAATATTTTATTGTAAATAGAAGAAAAGATTATGAGAGATTAATTCTAAAATTTATGTTAAAACCTAACTTCTATTACACACAGATTTACACTGATGCATTAATTTATTAAATGCGGCATGAAAAATTGCTTTCCTTTTTAACCTTCCAATTTTTTTTTAAAAAAAAGGTAAACTGAAAACAGCTACAGCTTATGATCTTTTCCATTACGGAAAAGAAGGTTAAGAGGAATAGTGCTTTATTTATTTATCAGCGCTTAAGTAACTGCTTCTACAATTAGTTTTCTTTTTAATACAAAAAAGATAGTTAAAATTGATTAATTTTCGACGATTAACGTATTCCTAGAAACATTTTATTTGCAGTAGTTCAGTGGCGTAGCTACATCACAAGAAGAGAGTGGGGGTGGAGTAACTACCCCTACTAAAAACTTCACTTTGGTTGGATCCCGTGAGCACCACAAGTTTTATGGAATTTCCATCAGAGATTTCGTTTCATCTACTTAAACTCTCGAGTCTTCTCATTTCGGAATGTTTTGAGGTATGGAAGTTATGCTATGCATTGGTTTTACGAGCCCTTGATAAATTTTATCTTATTCATGTTCTATATGTAACAACTTTTTTTTTTGACATGTCTATAATTACAATATTGATATGATGATAAATACAATATTGTACTAAAAGAAAAAGGATTAAAAACAAAATTTAATTACATATAATAATTTTAGATCAGAAGTTCCAAAATATTATTTGACTCTCTTACCCTCATTCTGCATCCTACCAAAAAGATTTATTGTTAATCTCGCGTTAGTGTCATCTTAAGGATTAAAATCATGAATATTCGATAGTGAGAATCGTACTGTTGACGATTCATGATTTTAGAGGCTTGAGAGAAAACCTAGCGAATATCATGGTTAGTAGAGTTTAAATTAATACTGACAGTTCAACATGCGCATAGGCAATCTCAGCTGATAAAATGGTACTCACAATAATGATAGTATTCGGTTATTTTATAAGAAAAAATAAATGGTTTAAATCAGATTCGCTGTGCCAGCTTGAAGGAATCCTACTCAAAATTTGAAAATATAAAATTTTGAAAATAAGTATATTTTTTTCAAAGCTTGCATATGCACATATTTGAAAACATTAAAAAAAATAAACACGTTATATGCAAATAGAGTATACTTGCATTTAAAAATTAGAATTTAGAGCAGCATTTTGATGAAGTATTTCTAACAAAAAGTAAAACTTGTTAATAAAATGTTAACTTAATTAAAAAAAAAAAGAATGGATTTGGTTAGTTTCCTGCGCAGCTGGATACGTTCTAAGGCGCGCTGTTATTAACAGTAGAACAATAGAAATGATATTACTTATTGATAAGTAATATCATATTATTATTATTATTATTATTATTATTATTATTATTATTATTATTATATGATATTAATAATACGTTAATACTTATTAATTAATAACACACTATTTATTTGCTATAATATGATAATCATATTTTATAGTGTTATAAAGTAATTGAGAGACACTGTTCATAGAATCTTGATTGCCTGAGTCTAGGATTCGTGGCAGCATTGAGGCTACTTTTAACAATGTGTGAAATATTCATGTTCATGGATAATGGACAAAAGATATGAGTTACACAAATTATATGTAATGAAAACTAGTGCAGATAGCTGAGCTGTTAATATTTTATTTATCCAAGATTATCCTGCTCATTCCACTCCGAGATAATACTGAAGTACTCAAATTTTGTAATGAGACTGTGTCTAAGTTTGTCAAAAGTTTGGAGGAGGAAAGAATTTGCACACATGAACATCCT